>NC_092714.1:84035948-84341819 GCF_047496885.1 Scyliorhinus torazame
CCTGGCCCACGATTGAGGCCCACCGATCTGCGTGCGGGCTTGTGCCGTGGGGGCACTCTTTCCCTCCGCGCCGGCCTGTGTACCTCCGCGATGGCCGGCGCGGGGAAGAAACCCCCTGCGCATACGCAGGAATCACGGCAGCGGTTCTGCGCATGCGCCAGAACACGCTGGCGTTGCTGCGCATACGCCAACTCGCGCTGGCCAGCGGAGGCTCTTCGCCGCCGGTTGACGCGGTGCCAACCACTCCAGTGCCGGCTTAGCCCCTCGGAAGTGCGGAGGATTCCGCACCTTCCGGTGGCCAGATGCCGGAGTGGTTCACGCTGCTCTTTGGCGGCGGTAAGGCCCGCACCGCCGATTGCAGGAGAATCCCGCCCCAGACTTCTGGGGCGAAATTCTCCGTTATCGGCGCAAAGTCCGCCGATCGGCGCAAAACACGGCGCAAATACGACTTGCGTCACGCCGAAAAATGGGTCAAAAGTCTCCGGCCCGAAATGGGCTAGCAGCGACGCAATGGGATCCACGCTTGCGCACGTGGTTCACGCCATGCAGCGTCATACGCGCCGCACGGCGTGACGGCTAATAAGGCCGCGCTGCTCCCCCCCACCCGACCGGAACACCCGACGCAACACCCGACTGGATGGCTGGCCGCCGCTCAGCCCCCGAGGTTCGAGTCACGGGATGTGGAGGCGCTCCTGGACGCAGTGGAGCAGAGGAGGGACACCCTGTATCCCGGGCACGGCCGCAGAATTGCCCCACGCCACAGCCGGCGTCAGTGGAGGGAGGTGGCAGAGGCCGTCACCGCTGTGGCCCTGTCACCACGGACAGGCACCCAGTGCCACAAGAAGGTCAATGACCTCGTCAGATCAGGCAGGGTGAGCCTCCCCATATCCCCCCCTCCCCCATATCCCCCCTCCCCCATATCCTCCCTCCCCATATCCCCCCCTCACCATATCCCCCTCCCCCATATCCCCCCTCCCCCATATCCCGCTCCCCCATATCCACCTCCCCCATATCCCCCCTCCCCCATATCCCCCCTCCCCCATATCCCCCATAACCCCCCTCCCCCATATCCCCCTCCCCCATATCCCCCATATCCCCCCTCCCCCCTATCCCCCTCCCCCATATCCCCCCTCCCCCATATCCCCCTCCCCATATCCCCCCTCCCCATATCCCCCCTCCCCCATATCCCCCATATCCCCCCTCCCCCATATCCCCCTCCCCATATCCCCCCTCCCCCATATCCCCCATATCCCCCCTCCCCCATATCCCCCTCCCCCATATCCCCCTCCCCATATCCCCCTCCCCCATATCCCCCTCCCCCATATCCCCCATATCCCCCTCCCCCATACCCCCCTCCCCATATGCCCCACTCCCCCATATCCCCCATATCCCCCCTCCCATATCCCCCATATCCCCCATATCCACCCCTCCCCCATATCCTCCCTCCCCCATATCCCCCATATCCCCAAGTGAATCCAGCCCTAACCTTAACCTCTGCAATGCACGCGCAACCGATGGCGTGCATTCATATACCTGCCTAACAGTGTTTCCTTTTACCCCTGCCACCACCGCCCCCCCCCCCAACAGGAGAAGCGCGCACACAACAATAGGGAGCATGTGAGGACTGGAGGAGGGCCGCTGATGAGAGGCCACTGACCGTACACGAGGAAAGGGCCCTGGAACTGGCTGGCGGACCTGAGGACCGGGAGGTTGCTGATGCAGAGGTCGGGGACGTACTAGCAAGTGAGCCACCGACAACCCGTCCCCATATCCCCCCTCCCCCATATCACCTGATAACTGCCTGCGTGTCTAACCATGCATGCTTCATGGTGTATCGCAGGACCAAACGTCCAGGCACCCATCCCCGCAGATGCAGACCGCCTGCAGGATGCCCCTCGGAGGCCACGGGAGACAGAGAGACCCGACCCTCCAGCATGCCATGCCCACAGGATGCCCCTCGGAGGCCACGGGAGACAGAGAGACCCGGACCCTCCAGCATGCGACGCCCGCAGGATGCCCCTCGGAGGCCACGGGAGACAGAGAGACCCGGACCCTCCAGCCTGCGACGCCCGCAGGATGCCCCTCGGAGGCCACGGGAGACAGAGAGAACCCGGACCCTCCAGCATGCGACGCCCGCAGGATGCCCCTCGGAGGCCACGGGAGACAGAGAGGACCCGGACTCTCCAGCGTGCGACGCCCGCAGGATGCCCCTCGGAGGCCACGGGAGACAGAGACACACAGACCCTCCAGCATGCGACGCCCGCGGGATGCCCCTCGCACACCACGGGAGACGGAGAGACCTGGAGCAACAGGGAGACGACACCCCCGTCACGTGCGGGAGTGACCACCCAGCGACGAGGGGGGCAGCCACCGGCCCCCGTCACATCCGAGCCAGGACACCACTACCCAGGACACCACTACCCAGGACACCACTACCCAGGACACCACTACCCAGGACACCACTACCAGGGACAGCACTGCCCAGGACACCCCTACCCCGGGACAGCACTACCCAGGAAGACGAAATACCGGACAGTGACTCAGAGTGGATGGGTGGAGACGAACCCCCACCCCAAAGTGCCATGGACTCAGAGTGGGACGAAGAGCACGACACAACGCCACTGCTGTCACCAACACCCTCCACCATCCCTCGTTTGGGCACTTTAGTGATGCAGGCGTCTGGTACACTCACTGGTGCGCACAACACAGCCGTCCCGGTACAGCAGGCGGACGGTAGGAGCAGCAGAGGGGCCGGGCGGTCGGAGGGCAGCCCAGCCCAAGAGAACATCTGCCGCCCAGATGGATCCCGGGTTCCTGGAGTCTCACACCCACACATAGATCCGATGCAACCACCGACCCGGAGACGAGCGAAGAGGGTGACGGCCGGCTTGCGGCGGCTGCAGTCGCAGGTGGAGGAGTCCACCCGCGTCCAGGAGCTGGAAGTGGTGCCGGGTCATGCGTGCAACCCAGGCCGACACCGCACGGGTGGCGTCCGCGGTGGAGGCAATGGGTGCGACGGTTGTCAGACATGGGGAGAACGGTTTGCGAGGCCTGGGGCTTTCCGTGCAGGCAGCGTCTGTGACCCAGGACACGGGTGCCCTCTCACAGGAGGCCATGAGCCAGTGCCAGCGCCAGATGGCAGAGGCGCTCAACACCATAGCCCAGTCCTCAGCAGGCCATAGCCCAGTCTCAGCAGGCCATGGCCCAGTCTCTGCAGGCCATGGCCCCAGTCTCTGCAGGCCATCGCTGAGGGCAATCGGCGCCAGTGGCCATGTGCGAGCCGGCGTCGCACTGTCACAGTCAGGGTTTGCCAACCCCCTGGGCTCCATGGCCGGCAAACCTGCAGACCCTTGTCGATACCAGCACGGGGCCTCCAGGACTGGCAGTGCCAGATGTCGGGGTGGCGTCGGATGGCCAGTCGTTCGCATCTCCCACCCATGTAGAGGCCTGAGGGCCATCGGGCACCCCGAGGGAGGAGGAGGTGGTGTGGTCCGTCCCGGCTCCCCCTGTAGGGGAGGTCCCGGTACACCGCGACACCTCGGACTCCCCCCCACTTTTGTCCCAGGTGCATCGGCGTGGGCAACGGGCAGGACATGCTGGCAGCTCGCCATCCCAGTCGCCCGGGCCGCAGCCTGGCCCACCTAGGCCAGGACGCCCCAGGACACGGCCGCCAAGCGGATCCCCGTGTCAGAGGGCAAGGAATCACAGGAGTCCACCTCCAGTTCTGCTGTACCGTCTGGGGAACCACGTAGACGTAGTCAAGGGCCCGTAAGGCCAAACAATTAGACACTGAGTAAGTTGGCACGGGTGCAGGGCACAGATGAGTTTTTAGGGGCTAGGCACGTGCATGAACTCCTTTGGTTATTAAAGTCAATGTTACACCTACAGAAGCCTGCCTTGAGCTCTGTCCAAAGCGTGCGGGGGGTTGTCATGTACGTTGAGCGCAAGTGTGTGTGTGAGGGGTGGTCTTACTTCAGCCCCAGGTGAGCCTGGGCCGCCAACAACATCCCCCCGGGGCAGAGGACGGGACCGTGCGCTGCAGTGTCACAGCCGCATGCAGGGATGGTCTGGGTGGATGGTGGTACTGTGGCCATGGGTCAGACATAGTCCAACGATGTGGAGCCAGGAGCTCACCGCAGGCGGGTAGTCATCATCCTCCATGGCCTGCAATAGACACGCGTCCACCCGCAACTGTGTGAGCCCGGCCTGTTGTGCCGCAGGTGGATCGGCAATGGGGGGGGGGGGGTGGTGTGCTTGCGGGTGGGGTGGGTGGGGTTGGGGAGGGGGGTGAGGGTGCTGGGTGGGTGGCATGGGTGGCGGGAGTGGGTTGTCGGCTGTTGCTATGGTGTGCGGTCTGTGGCCATACTACCCGATTCCCACGCCCATCTAGTCAGTCAAGCGGGCGGCTATCAGTCTGTCCCGTGCCCGCTGGGCCAGCCGGTAACGGTGGACAGCCACCCGCCTGTGTCTACCCCGTCTGCCCTGACCATTGCCACCATCCCCCTCATCTGGGGAGGACTGCGCCTCTTCCTGCTGCTCCTCCACTCCGCCCTCCTCTGCCTGCGGAACAACGCCCCTCTGTTGGGCTATGTTGTGCAGGACGCAGCACACCACAATGATGCGGCCGACCCTATCTGACCGATACTGGAGGGCGGTGTGCATCCTGCGGGGATGGGTGCCTGCACGTTTGGTCCCTGCGATACACAATGAAGCATGCATGGTTAGACATCAGGCAGTGATCAGGTGATACGGGGGAGGGGGATATAGGGGAGGGGGGATATGGGGACGGGCTGTCGGTGGCTCACTTGCTGGTGGGCCCCGAACCTCTGCATCAGCAACCTCCCGGTCCTCAGGTCCGCCAGCCAGTTCCAGGGCGCTTTCCTCGTGTACGGTCAGTGGCCTCTCATCAGCGGGCCCGCTCCAGTCCTCACATGCTCCCTATTGTTGTGTGCGCGCTTCTCCTGTGGGGGGGGAGGGGTGGTGGCAGGGGTAAAAGGCAACAGTGTTAGGCAGGTATATGAATGCACGCCATTGGTTGCGCGTGCATTGCAGAGGTTAAGGTTAGGCTGGATTCACTTAGGATATGGGGAGGGGGGGATATGGGGGATATGGGGAGATGGGGGAGGGGGGATATGGGGGAGGGGGGATATGGGGGAGGGGGGATATGGGGGATATGGGGGAGGGGGGATATGGGGGAGGGGGGGTTATGGGGGAGGGGGATATGGGGGGATATGGGGGAGGGGGGATATGGGGGAGGGGGATATGGGGGATATGGGTGAGGGGGATATGGGGAGGGGGGATATGGGGGAGGGGGGATATGGGGGATATGGGGGAGGGGGGATATGGGGGATATGGGGGAGGGGGGATATGGGGGATATGGGGAGGTGGATATGGGGGATATGGGGAGGGGGGATATGGGGATATGGGGGAGGGGGGATATGGGGGAGGGGGGATATGGGGGAGGGGGGATATAGGGGAGGGGGGATATGGGGGAGGGGGATATGGGGGAGGGGTATATGGGGGATATGGGGGAGGGGATATGGAGGATATGGGGGAGGGGGGATATGGCGATATGGGCGAGGGGGGATATGGGGATTATGGGGAGGGTGGGATATGGGGGAGGGGGATATGGTGGAGGGGGGTTATGGGAGGGGGGGATATGGGGGAGGGAGGATATGGGGGATATGGGGGAGGGGGGGTATGGGGGATATGGGGGAGGGGGGATATGGGGCAGGGGGATATGGGGGAGGGGGGATATGGGGGATATGGGGGAGGGGATATGGGGGATATGGGGAGGGGGATATGCGGGATATGGCGGGAGGGGGGATATGGGGATATGGGGAGGGGGGATATGGGGGATCGGGGGGAGGGGGGATATGGAGGAGGGGGGATATGGGGGAGGGGGATATGGGGGATATGGGGAGGGGGATATGGGGAGGGGGATATGGGGAGGGGGGATATGAGGGAGGGGGATATGGGGAGGGGGATATGGAGGAGGGGATATGGGGGATATGGGGGAGGGGGATATGGGGATATTGGGAGGGGGATATTGGGGAGGGGGATATGGGGGATATCGGACGAGGGGGATATGGGGGAGGGGGGGATATGGGGGTGGGGGGATATGGGGGAGGGCGGGATATGGGGGAGGGGGGATATGGGAGAGGGGGATATGGGGGATATAGGGGATAGGGGAGGGGGGATATGGGGAGGGGGATATGGGGAGGGGGGATATGGAGGAGGGGGGATATGGGGGAGGGGGGATATGGGGGATATGGGGGAGGGGGGATAGGGGGGATATGGGGGAGGGGGGATATGGGAGGGGGAATGGGGAGGGGGGATATGGGGGATATGGGGGAGGGGGATATGGGGGAGGGGAGTATGGGGGAGGGGGGATATGGGGAGGGGGATATGGGGAGGGGGATATGGGGGAGGGGGGATATGGAGGAGGGGGATATGGGGGAGGGGGATATGGGGATATGGGGGAGGGGGGATATGGGGATATGGGGGAGGGGGGATATGGGGAGGGGGATATGGGGGAAGGGGGATATGGGTAGGGGGATATGGGGAAAGGGGATATGGGGATATGGGGAGGGGGGATATGGGGAGATATGGGGGAGGGGTGATATGGGGGAGAGGGGGGATATGGGGGAGGGGGATATGGGTGGGGGGATATGGGGAGGGGGGATATGGGGGAGGGGGGATATGGGGAGGGGGGGATATGGGGGAGGCTCACCCTGCCTGCTCTGACGAGGTCGTTCCCCTTCTTGTGGCACTGGGTGCCTGTCCGTGGTGTCAGGGCACAGCGGTGACGGCCTCTGCCACTTCCCTCACAGACGCCGGCTGTGGCGTGGGGCAACTCAGCGGCCGTGCCCGGGATACAGGGCGCCCCTCCTCTGCTCCACCGCGTCCAGGAGCGCCTCCACATCGCGTGACTCGAACCTCGGGGGCTGAGCGACGGCCAGCCATCCAGTCGGGGCGTTGCGGTCGTGTGTTCCGGTCGGGTGGGGGGGAGCAGCGCGGCCTTATGAGCCGTCACGCCGTGCAGCGCGTATGACGCTGCACGGCGTGAACCACTGCGCAAGCGCGGATCCCGTTACGTCGCTGCTAGCCCATTTCGGGCCGGAGACTATCGACCCATTTTTCCGACGTGACGTAAGTCGATTTGCGCCTTTTTTTTGCGCCGTTCGGCGGACTTTCCGCGATAACGGAGAATTTCGCCCATGAATCTTAACCAGATACATGAAGGTCACCTTGGCATTGAAAAATGCAAGAGAAGAGCAAGACAAGCTGTGTATTGGCCGGGTATCAATCGAAACATCACTGATATGATACTTGGATGCGAAACATGTCAGAACTTTTAACCTGTACAATGCAAGGAAAAACTACAACAACATGCTTGGAGACATCTCCATGGTCGAAAGTAGGGATTGATTTGTTTCACTGCAATGGTTGTGATTATGTCCTGATCATCGACTACTATTCGAATTATCCGGAAGTCATCAAGTTATCAGATCTCACATCCAGTTCTGTTATTAAAGCGACTGAGGAAACTTTTGCCAGACATGGTCTGACAATGGGCCGTGCTTCGACAGTCATGAATGGGCTGAGTCTCAAGAGAATACAACTTCGCTCACATCACTTTGAGTCTGCACTACCCTCAATCAAATGGTAAAGTGGAGAAAGTAGCTCAAATCATCAAACAACTTCTTAACAAGTTTTGGATTCCTCGTTCGGACGTGAATCGAGCGTTACTCGCCTAGATAGCAATTCTGCTTTCCACGGGTCTGTCACCAGCACAAATGTTGATGAATTGGGAGTTGAAGACTACTCTACCGTCTATATCACTACCCAATCCAGATCATCTACCTGTGATACAAAAGATGAAGCATCAATGAGACAAACAGAAATGTATTATGATCAACTGTACTCACAATTTCCAGATGACACCGTCAGGATCAAGGTACCTGATGGAGGTTGGTCTGCTCCTGCAAGAGTCATCAGACAAGCAGCAACACATTCTTACATCGTTCAGACAGCTGAAGAAACAATAGTCCGTCGCAATCGCCGAGCACTACCCCAGCTCAAGCAACACAAGAACATCTTTCCAGATCTAAGACTCCATGAAAGTATTTTCAATGAGACAATGACAAATTCTCAAGTTTGTGAAGATTCACAGAGGACTGTAAAAACTTCTGATTCTCCTCTTCATGGTTTAAGAAGGTAAAACAGGAAAAGAAGGAAGTCGGACAGACTCGATTTGTGAATTCATAGAATTTGCAGTGCAGAAGGAGGCCATTCGACCCATCGAGTCTGCACCGGCTCTTGTAAAGAGCACCCTACCCAAGGTCAACACCGCCACCCTATCCCCATAACCCAGTAACCCCACCCAACACTAAGGGCAATTTTGGACACTAAGGGCAATTTATCATGGCCAATCCACCTAACCTAGACTGTGGGAGGAAACCGGAGCACCCGGAGGAAACCCACGCACACACCGGGAGGATGTGCAGACTCCGCACAGACAGTGACCCAAGCCGGAATCGAACATGGGACCCTGGAGCTGTGAAGCAATTGTGCTATCCACAAGGCTACCGTGCTGCCCAAAATTGTTCCTATTGAACTTTTTTCCTCATTGATTTTTCACTACGTTTCAGTTATATACATATCATGTATTGTAATAATATTATACATTTTTTGCTTTGTACATAGAAAAGAGGGGATGTTAAAAAAGGGGGGATGAAATTATATGTATATAGATCCGCCAGTGAAGGGTTAGTTATTACATCTCAGTGTAACGCCAAACACTAGAGGGCAACACCAGTTCCTAGTATAAGTATCAGGCCTGAGGGAATGCAGGGTGGAGAGTTAGCAGAGGAGACATGATCTCAGCACGAGGAGTAGTTTAGATTAGAGGGAGAGTTAACATCATTTGAAATTACTAGATTATAGATTGCTACCAGACAGAGTCAACCTTACTTTATTATTAGGTATAGCTCAGTAGTGTCTGTGAACTTTATTTAATTAATCGTTATCCAATAAATTAGTTTCGATTCAATTTAAAGATTTGTGGTTTCTTTGTCATCAACTCAACAGACCATTCTGGATCAAAAGGCAAAGAACAATGACATATAACCACCAAAGGAATATAACAGATTGGTCATGCTAAATTGCCCCTTAGTGTCCAAAAGGTTAGGTAGGGTTACGGGGATAGGGTGGAGGCATGGGCTTAAGTAGGGTGCTCTTTCCAAGAGGCTGGTGCAGACTTGATGGGCTGAATGGTCTTCTTCTGCACTGTAGGGATTCTATGATTCCATGTCCCTTCAATAATGTTCAAAAAGCAACACTATATCAAAAGTAGCTGCAAATAAAGCACAAGCCATCAAAGTGTATTCATATAAATGGATAGTGCAGTAAGAGATTTTTCTTCACCAATTCAGAGTCCCTTGACTGAGGTGCAGGAAGAGCGTTCTCTGTTCTCACATCTTCATCTAGTAAGTTCATGATCTCAGCTGGGCTGTCATGGTGTGTCGTGAAGTGGATATAAAATATTTTTCCACACCTAAGAGGTAGTGAAGAACAGATGGCAAGTTGAATTAGATTGGCACTACAACATTGACTTGTGTGCTCTTTGTGTGTGAATCCATATTAGGAGCTTGGAATTGCAGAATTAACCATGTTGTACAAATGAAAATAATAGAATGCTATCTAGATGATATTGAGTTCAAATCTAATGATAGGTTTCAGCTAATGAAGTATTTAGTGAGATTAGTCCTTTAGGTATTGTCAGGGAAATATTGATGGATTTTCTGCTGCAACTTGGCTGCTTATTTCCTTCAGGTGTGGAATGTTCCAGCTGATTACAGCCTTGTGTCCTGATAGTCCAAATAAACAATTACTAGCTTTCTGAGTGTAAATGTTTGTGACAGAGGGTGACCAAATGAAGTCTCCTTGTGTTTCTTTGTGATGCTCAGTGTTTGTACATGTGACTAAATCCTCGAAAGGCCCCATGATAGATTATATTAAAGTTATAAAGCTGGCAGAAGGTAGACACAGCCTCGTGACCATGCCAACTGTCAGTATTATAAATGGACATCCAGTGTTTCAGCTAACTGTTTCACAAGAAACATCACTTCATTGGAGTTAGAACCATTCATATTAACCATTTGGATCAGTTGGGAGGCAGTACTAGAAACTGTCAGAACCAGTATGGGTGGAAAATGAGACTGGAACACATTGAAACCAATAACATTAGTTAGAGAACTGGGCTGAAAATTGTTAGAAACAGTGTTGGCTACATATGAATTTGAGGTGGGAAAGTTTTCATATGGACTGAAAATTTCTGACAATCACTCTTCATAGAATGTTATGGTGCAGAAGGATGCCCTTTGACCCATCATGTCAGCACCGGTTCTCCAAATGAACAACACGCCTAATACCATTACCCACCTTCTCCCAGTAATGCTTCACATTCTTCTTCCCAGAAGTCAATCTAATTCCCTTTTGAATGCTTCAACTGAACCTGCCTCCACTACATTCTCAGACAGTGCATTCCAGACCCTAACTGCTCGCTGCGTAAGTAAGTTTCTCCTCACATCACTTTTTCTTCTTTTACTAATTATTTTAAATCTCTGCCCTCTCATTCTCGATCTTTTCACAAGTGGGAACAGTTTCTCTCTGTCTACTCAGTCCAGACCCCACATGATTTTGAACATGTCGATCAATTTTCCTCTCAACCTTTTCTCCAAGGAAGACAGTCCCAACTTCTCCAATCTACCTTCTTGACTGAAATTCCACATCGCTGGAAAATTTTCTGTCTGTGAACCTTTTCTGCACTCTCTCCAATGCATTCACATCCTTCCCAAAGTGTGGCACCCGGAACTGGACACAATACTCCAGTTGAGGCCAAACTGCTGACTCCTACAAATTCAGAATAACCTCCTTGCTCTTGTACTCTATGCTCCTATTAATAAGGCCCAGAATACTAAATACTTTATTTACTGTTTCCTCCACCTGTCCTGCCACCTGCCAGGGGGCTGCACGGTAGCATTGTGGATAGCACAATTGCTTCACAGCTCCAGGGTCCCACGTTCGATTCCAGCTTGGGTCACTGTCTGTGCGGAGTCTGCACATCCTCCCCGTGTGTGCGTGGGTTTCCTCCGGGTACTCCGGTTTCCTCACACAGTCCAAAGATGTGCTGGTTAGGTGGATTGGCCATGATAAATTGCCCTTAGTGTCCAAAATTGCCCTTAATGGTGGGTGGGGGGGTGGGGGTTACTGGGTTATGGGGATAGGGTGGAGGTGTTGACCTTGGGTAGGGTGCTCTTTCCAAGAGCCGGTGCAGACTCGATGGGCCGAATGGCCTCCTTCTGCACTGTAAATTCTATGATCTATGACCTTCAATGGTTAACTCACATGTACACCCAGGTCCTTTTGCTCCTGCACCCCGTTTAGAGGTGTGCATTTTATTTTATATTGTCTCTCCACATTTCTCCTATGGAAATTAATCACTTCAAATTTCTCCACATTGAATTTCATCTGTCATCTGTTTGTCCACCCTACCAACTTGCCTATGTCCCTTCAAAGTTCTGCGTTATCCTCTTCACAGTTCACAATGCTACCAAATTTTGTCTATTCCTCAAACTTTGAAATTGTCCCCTGTCCACCAAGGTCTAGGTCATTAATATATATCAGCAAAATAAAGGGTCCCAACAGTGACCTCTGTGGATCTACACTATAAGCCTTCCTCCAGCACGAAAAACATCCATTAAGGACTATTATCTGCTTCCTATCCCGCAGCCAATTCTGTATCCATATTCATACTGAACCTTTTATTCCATGAGCCTACAGGTGTGTGGTGTGGCACTGAATCAAATGCCTTTTGGAATTCCATGTACACCACATCAATGGCATTGCTCTCATCAACCCTTTCTGTTATCTCTTCAAATAACGCCAGCAAGTTAGTGAAACATGATTTTCCCTTATGAAATCTATGCTGGATTTTCTTAATTAATCCATATTGCCGATGTGATTATTAATTTTGTCCTGAATTATTGTTTCTAGAGGTTTTCCCACTACCGAAGTTAAACTGACTAGCCCATAGTTTCTGGGCTTATCTTTACATCTTCTTTTGGACAAAAGTGTAACACCTGCAATTCCCGAGGCCTCTGGGACCACCCCTGAGGGAGACTGAGAAATGATGGCCACATGCAATTTCCACACTCACTTAATTCCGGCAGTATCCTTGGATGAATCTCATCCGGCCTTATCACCTGTAAGTACAGAAAACCTATCAAATACCTTCTCTTTTTCATTTTTAAATCTATGTCATGCTTGACTTACCTCGGGAGTGATTTAACTGGGAAACAAATCTATGTCCGGATTTGGATGTGTCGAGCAGGATGTTTCTCAGTGGCTGCAGCACCAAGAAACACCCCGCTATTCAATGGCACTTTTTGGCCTCGGGGAGTTTCTTTCTGCTGAGGCCGCACTTAGAATCATTTCCTGCTGGCGAACCCTGCAGGATAGGCCCCTCGTAGATCGAAATGCCATTTTGTCTGGCTGCCCTTCGGCCCTCGATGTTGTGCCGAGCATTGTCCGAAACCAAGATCAAGCTATCCCACCCCCTGTCAGTCTACGAAGTGGTCATTTTTTGTTATCAGCAACAGTAATTTCCGGTCATTTTTGTGCACTTTTAAAAGCAGTGGATGTTTAAAATGCATTGGATTGATTAGCATCTACAAGAGGTTTGAGTGGGCTTGTTATCAGAATGCAATTTTAAAACTTTATTTCAATGAGGAAGGCCCTGATATTTGCAGAGAGGTGGTGAGGCTGAATATAGCTGAAGAACCCTGGAAGGCCAGAGCCCTGACTAACATCTTTTAGCTATGTTTCAGTTGGTGCCCAGGTCACTGCTCAGAAGAGCTGGGAAGAGCAAGAGGTGCCGGGAGTTTAAAAGAGTGAGAGGAGCTGAGTGCTTAAAAGAATGTGAGAAGAAACCGGGAGTTTAAAAGAGTACAAGAGAAGCTGGGAGTTTAAGAGGGTGAGAGGATAAATACTAACGCCAGCTCAGAAAGTGCAAAGGAGATGATTGGTAAGTAAGTCCTAGAGAGTATTTTCAATCGTTATGTGTCCAGAAGGTGTGTCCAAATGTAGATTCTAGCTGTGGTATTATCAGGTATTGCAGTACCCGAGAGGCTGTAGACCATTGGATAAACCTAGGAGTTTACCACTGGCTCTTTGGTATGTAGCTCCGCCTTGACAGGCTGGGTATAAGAACCGGTGCCATCCCAGCAGCCCTCATTCTGTACCGAAGCTGCTGGGGATCAGATCTAGTCTATTAAAGCCTTCACTAATGTTACAACCTCGTCTTTGAGTTTAATTGATCGTGCATCAATTTAGTAGACTACTCTTAAGCTGAAAGAGTGGATCTCCGAATCAAGCCGGAGTGTCTACAACTCAGCCCCCACGCGGAGAACTCAGCGGCGATATTTAAGCACTGGCTGGCGTGTTTTAAAGGCTACCTCGAGACGGCCAGAGGCACCCCCTCAGGAGAACAGAAACTGCATCTCCTGCACTCGAGAGGAAGCCCTGGGATCTTCACCATCATCGAGGTGGCGGAGGACTACGATGCTGCGATTGAACTGTTAAAAGGACATTATATACGCCCTGTAAACCAGGTCTACGAACGTCACCTGCTTGCAACTAGACGGCAAAGCCCCGGGGAATCATTGGAGGACTTCTACCGTGCGCTACTCGTGCTGGGCAGAAATTGTGGCTGCCCGCAAGTTTCGGGCAGCGACCACACGGAACTTCTAATCCGGGATGCCTTCGTAGCAGGTATGAGCTCCTCAGAGGTCCGCCAAAGACTCTTAGAAAAGGATACCCTGGGACTGAGAGAGGCACGGGCCCTGGCAGGGTTCATGGATGTTGCCTCCAGAAACGCTTTATGCCTCCAGGAGAGATTTATGCACCCCGACACAGTAAGGCGCTGTTCAGTTGTTACCCACCCTGTAAACCAAAGAATCTCCCTGGCCTCCGGGTCACACTCAGTGGCGATAAAGGGGTTCTGCCTAGCAGACCTCACTGTCCAAGGCAGGAATTTCCACCTTTATGTCCTGCCGCACCTCTGCGCGGCTACATTCCTGGGGTTGGACTTCCAATGTAACTTGCAAAGCCTGACCTTTAAATTCGCCGGCCCTATACCCCCCTTACTGTCTGCGGCCTCGCGACCCTTAAGGTCGACCCGCCTTCCCTGTTTGCGAACCTCACCCCTGATTGCAAACCCGTCGCCACCAGGAGCAGACGGTACAGTGCCCAGGACCGGACCTTCATCAGGTCAGAGGTCCAAAGGCTACTGAGGGAAGGGGTCATTGAAGCTAGCAACAGTCCCTGGAGAGCTCAAGAAGTGGTGGTGAAGATCGGGGAGAAACATAGGATGGTCCTTGACTACAGTCAGACCATCAACAGGTTTACGCAGCTGGCTGCGTACCCTCTCCCCCGCATATCCGACCTGGTGAACAGGATCGCGCAATACAAGGTCTTCTCCACGGTGGATCTCAAGTCCGCTTACCATCAGCTACCCCTCGCACTAGTGACCGCAAGTACACTGCCTTCGAAGCAGATGGGCGGCTCTACCAATTTTTAAGGGTTCCCTTTGGTGTCACTAATGGGGTCTCGGTCTTTCAACGCGAGATGGACCGAATGGTTGACCAATACGGCTTACGCACAACGTTCCCGTATCTGGATAACATCACCATTTGCGGCCATGACCAGCAGGACCACAATATCAACCTCCGGAAATGTCTCCCGACTGCAAAATCCTTAACTTAACGTATAATAAGGATAAATGAGTATTTAGCACCAACCGCCTAGCCATTCTCGGCTACGTAGTGCAAAATGGAGTTATAGGCCCGACCCTGAATGCATGCGCCCCCTTATGAAGTTCCCCCTCCCTCACTGCTCCAAGGCCCTGAAGCGCTGCCTCGGGTTTTTCAGTTATTATGCACAGTGGGTCCCCAACTATGCAGACAAAGCCCGATCCCTAATCCAGTCCACAACCTTCCCCCTGTCGACGGAGGCCCGCCAGGCCTTCTGCCGCATCATAGCCGACATTGCAAAGGCCACGATGCATGCCATCGACGAGTCCCTCCCCTTCCAGGTCGAGAGCGATGCGTCCGACGTAGCTCTGGCCGCCACCCTCAACCAAGCGGGCAGACCCCTGACCTTCTTCTCCCGTACCCTCCATGCTTCAGAAATTCGCCATTCCTCTGTTGAAAAAGAGGCGCAAGCCATAGTAGAAGCTGTGTGACATTGGCGGCATTACCTGGCCAGCAGGCGATTCACTCTCCTCACTGACCAACGGTCGGTGGCATTCATGTTTGATAATGCAAAGCTGGGCAAGATAAAAAACGACAAGATCTTACGGTGGAGGATAGAACTCTCCACCTACAACTACGAGATCTTGTACCGTCCCGGAACCTAAACGAGCCTTCCGATGCCCTGTCCAGCGGCACGTGTGCCACTGCACAAGTGGACCATCTCCGAGCCCTCCACGAGGACCTCTGCCACCCAGGGGTCACTCGTTCTTTCCACTTCATTAAGACCCGCAACCTGCCCTACTCCATCGAGGAGGTCAGGACAGCCACCAGGGACTGCCAAATCTGCGCGGAGTGCAAACCGCACTTCTACCGGCGCACCTGATAAAGGCTTCCCGTCCCTTTGAACGCCTCAGCATGGACTTCAAAGGCCCCCTCCCCTCCACTGTCCGCAACACGTATTTTCCATTTGCTATCCCCTGCCCCGACATGACCGCAAACACCGTCATCAAGGCCCTCCAGGGTATCTTTACACTGTTCGGGTTCCCCGCGTACATACACAGTGATAGGGGGACCTTCTTTATGAGCGACGAACTGCGTCAATTCCTGCTCAGCAAGGGCATCGCCTCAAGCAGGACGACCAGTTACAACCCCCGGGGAAACGGGCAGGTAGAGCGGGAGAACGGGACGGTCTGGAAGACCGTCCTACTGGCCCTACGGTCCGGGACTCTCCCCATCTCCCGCTGCAGGAATTCCTCCCGGAGGTCCTCCACGCCATCCGGCCGCTGCTCTGTACAACTACCAATCAGACACCTCATGAACGTCTCCTTGTCTTCCCCAGGAAGTCCTCCTCCGGGACCTCGCTCCCAACCTGGCTAGCGACACCCGGACCCATCCTGCTTCAGAAGCACGTGCGGGCGCACAAGTTGGACCCGTTGGTCGAGAGGGTCCACCTGCTGCACGCTAACCCACAGTACGCCTACGTGGCGTTCCCTGGTGGCTGGCAAGATACAGTCTCCCTCCGGGACCTGGCGCCCACCTGAACCCCACGCGCACTCGAACCATTAGCCCCACCCACTCCTCCCCCACAGCACCTCACTGGAGGGTCAGTCTTCCCACCGCTCCTACCTAGGCCGTCCCACCCACCGACGCCCCCTACAGGCGCCCCCCTTTCGTGTCAACCGTTTGCCCCATCAGCGCCGTCTAGGGGTGACGAAGCTGCCATGGAGGCCGAGGCCACGCTCCCGGAGTCGCAGACGCCCTGACCCCCACCAGAATCACCACCGAGGCTCAGACGATCCAGGAGGACGACCAAGCCACCCGACCGACTGATTTCTTCACTGTAACTGTAACTGTAAATGAACACTGACTGTATATATCTTCCACACTTGTAAATATTCTCGACAACCCTGTAAGGAGGTATCACGGTACCTCCATATCTGATCATACCATGTTAAATGCAATTGTAACCACTGGGGGTTTTTAACAGGGGGTGAATGTGGTATTATCAGGTATTACAGTACCCGAGAGGCTGTAGACCATTGGGTAAACCTAGGAGTTTAACATTGGCTGTTTGGTATGTAGCTCCACCCTGACAGGCGGCGTATAAGAACCGGTGCATCCCAGCAGCCCTCATTCTGTACCGAAGCTGCTGGGGAACAGATCTAGTCTATTAAAGCCTTCAATTATGTTACAACCTCGTCTTTGAGTTTAATTGATCGTGCATCACTAGCTAACCAGATTCTGGAGCTGGAGCTGCAGGTGGACTCGCTGTGGAGCATCCGCAATGCTGAGGAAGTTGTGGATAGCACATTTAATGAGGTGGTCACACAGCAGGTGAGCATTACACAGGCAGAATGAGAATGGATGACCAACAGGAACAGTAAAAGACGTGGGAAGGTAATTCAGGAGTCCCCTGTAGTCATCCCCCTCTCAAAGATATACTGCTTTGGATATTGTTGGGGGAATAGCCTCTCAGGGGAAAGCCTCAGCAGCCATGTTCATGGCACCGTGAGTGGCACTGCTGCTCAGGCAGGTGAGAAAAAACAAGTGGCAGGGCTATAGTGATAGAAGATTCAATAATTAGACAGATACTTCTGTGGCACTAACGTGAATCAAGGAAGACATGTAGGCCTCCCTGGTACCAGGGTCGGAGATGTCACAGAGCGGATGCAGGACATTCTGGGGAGGGAAGGTGAGGAGCCAGTGGTTGTGCACATATTAGTACCAGAAACATAGGTAAACTAAGGGACGAGGTCATGCAAGCCGAGAAAGTTCGGCGATAAACCAAAATGCAGGACATCAAATGTAATCATTTGGACTGGAGAGTGGCGAATGTTGTTCTTCTGTTCAAGAAAGGGAATAGGAATGACCCTGGTAATTATAGGCCAGTTAGTCTTACTTCGGTGGCCGGGAAGATAATGGAAACGGTCCTGAAGGATAGGATTTATGACCATTTGGAAAGATGCAGCTTGATCGGGGATAGTCAACACGGATTCGTGAATGTAGGTCTTGCCTCACAAATTTGATTAAGTTCTTTGAGGAGGTAACTAAGTGTGTCGATGAAGGTAGAGCAGTTGATGTCGTATACATGGATTTTAGTAAGGCGTTTGATAAGGTTCCCCATGGTCGGCTCATGCGGAAAGTAAGGAGGTGTGGGATAGAGGGAAATTTGGCCAATTGGATAAGTAACTGGCTATCACATAGAAGACAGAGGGTGGTGGTGGATGGAAAATTTTCAGACTGGAGACCAGTTACCAGCGGTGTACCACAGTGATCAGTGCTGGGTCCTCTGCTATTTGTGATTTTTATCAATGACTTGGAGGAGGGGGCTGAAGGGTGGGTCAGTAAATTTGCTGATGACACCAAGATTGGTGGAGTAGTGGATGAGGTGGAGGACTGTTGTAGGCTGCAAAGAGACATTGATAGGATGCAGAGCTGGGCCGACAAATGGCAGATGGAATTTAATCCTGATAAGTGCGAGGTGATTCATTTTGGTAGAACAAATTTGAATGCGGATTACAAGATCAATGGCAGGGCTCTGAGGAATGTGGAGGAACAGAGAGATCTTGGGGTTCATGTCCACAGATCTCTGAAGGTTGCCACTCAAATGGATAGAGCCGTGTAGAAGGCGTTTATTAACAGGGGACTTGAGTTTAAGAGCCGTGGAGTTATGCTGCAACTATACATGGCCCTGGTGAGACCACATTTGGAGTATTGTGTGCAGTTCTGGCCACCTCATTATAGGAAGGATGTGGAAGCATTGGAAAGGGTGCAAAGGAGATTTACCAGGATGCTGCCTGGATTGCAGGATCGGTCTTATGAGGAAAGGTTGAGGGAGCTAGGACTTTTCTCTTTGGAGCGGAGGAGGATGAGAGGCGACTCAATAGAGGTTTATAAGATAATGAGGGGGATAGATAGAGTGGACGTTCAGAGACTATTTCCTTGGGTGGATGTAGCTGTTACAAGGGGGCATAACTATACGATTCAGGGTGGGAGATATAGAACATAGAACATTACAGCGCAGTACAGGCCCTTCAGCCCTCGATGTTGCGCCGACCTGTGAAACCACTCTAAAACCCTTTTACACTATTCCCTTATCGTCCATATGTCTATCCAATGACCCTTAGTGTTGGCGAGTCCACTACTGTTGCAGGCAGGGCATTCCACACCCTTACTACTCTCTGAGTAAAGAACCTACCTCTGACGTCTGTCTTATATCTATCTCCCCTCAATTTAAAGCTATGTCCCCTCGTGCTAGACATCACCATCCGAGGAAAATATAGGAGATGTCCGAGGTAGGTTCTTTACTCAGAGAGTGGTTAGGGTGTGGAATGGACTGCCTGTTGTGATAGTGGAATCGGACACTTTAGCAACTTTCAAGCAGTTATTGGATAGGCACACGGAGCACACCAGACTGACAGGGGGTGGGATAGCTTGATCTTGGTTTCGGACAATGCTCGGCACAACATCGAGGACCGAAGGGCCTGTTCTGTGCTTTACTGTTCTATGTTCTATGTAATCATCTCAGGATTACTACCAGTTCCAGGCGCTAGCGAGAGCAGGAATAAGAGGATAAATCGGATCAATGCATGGCTGGAGAGATGGTGTAGCTGGGTGGGATTCAGATTCTTGTGGCATTGGGACCGGTTCTGGGGAAGGTGAAGCCTGTACAAACCAGACGGGTTGCACCCAGGCAGATCTGGGACCAATGTCCTTGTGTGGCCTTTCGCTAGTTCTGTTGGGGAGCATTTAAATTAGTGTGGCAGGGGGATAGGATCCCAGGAGTGAGATCAGAAAGGTCAAATTCAGATCAGGAAAATGGAGGTAGAACATTAGCTGGTGATGTGAAAGATGTAGCGATCGACTTGGAAGTAAGTACAGGAGAAACAAAGTTTAAAAAGTGACCAGCAAGGGAAAACGGAGGGGTTAAAGTGTTTATACTTCAATGCAAGGCAGATGAGTTAAGGGCACAGGTAGACACATGGCAGCAGTATGTCGCTGCTATCACATAAACCTGGGTAAAGGAGCGGCAGGATTGGCAGCTCACTATCCCTGGTTATAGAGTGTTCAGACACGATAGAATGGGAGGTAAAAAAAGAGAGGGAATAGCACAAATGGTTAAAGTATCAATTCCAGTTGTGAGAAGGGATGGTACAATAAACGGGTTGACAAACGAGGCTTCATGGGTTGAACTTAGAAATAGAAAAGGGGCAGTCACATGACTGGTAGTACACTATAGTTCCTAAATAGTGAAAGGGATAAGATCAAATATGTAGGCAAAATTCTGTCTGTAAGAACAAGAGGGCAATAATAATAGGAGACTTTAACTGTCCCAATATTAATTGGGATTCAAACAATATAAGGGGAACTGATGGTTGTAGTTAAATGAAACTATCAGTCTTCAAATAAAGCAAATAATATTTAATGAATAACGAATATAAGTATCTATGAGTTTGTTCATTCTTCTACAACTATAACTGATGATTAAGTAAATAAGAAGTATAAATAATGTTTACTGCACGTGCCAGCTAAGCTATATCTCTCTAACACTCTGCTATCTAGTCACTCCTGATACAAAGAGGCGGGAATATCCGCTGAGTACAGTTTATATACATGGATCTGGTGCTGCCATCTAGTGGTTGTCTAGCACTATGATACAGTTTTTAACCCTTTACATACTAGCAGAAATACAGATCACTCCATGCACTATCTCCCTTCCCGACCCCATTAGAAAGCCACACAGCAGAAATTTAAAATCAGATCCCAATAACATTACGGGGGTCTGATATCCAGCAGGACGTTTAAGCAGCATTGTCACATCAATAACCTCATCGAACCATTACTTTTGAATGTCACATAGGTCCCTTCTGGTTAAAATGAGTCGCCCTCCTGTTCCTATGAAAGGTGAGTTTAGGCAGTCAGGGGCAAGAACATGTCAGGAATGCGGTGTAAAATCCTGAGCATTTTAAAGACTTGTCCCTTCCCTTTTGAGTCGATTGGATTAAAATCTATCACTGTGGTTCCAAACACTCTGACATTTGTTTCAAGAAGGTGAAAATCAGCCAGCCCCAGATTGACAGTGAGTCGGGAAGTGGGAGACAGTAGTGGGGGGCATGGCAGCAGATCAGAGGGGTTAGGTGACTTCACATTCAGCCTTGTTCTTGCTTAATATTTTGGTGAAAGTTTTCGTTTGAACGTCACTATCCAATATGGGAAAAGGGCCTAAAATGGATGGTAAACCCTCACTTCTGCATATTTACCCAATATGGCATTTGGTGTTTACATGGCATGGAATAAGGGTGTGCATGGCATATTGGAGCCTTCACTTACCATTTTTTCACTTGATCCAATTTCTATGCCTTTATCTTCCAAATGTCACTGATACATACATTACAGAGGGTTTGGTGAAGAGTGATGGGGATCATTCTGGGATTTAAAGCTCAAAGATGTCAGCAGACGCTCATTGAATTAAAGCTTTATTCACCAGAGAAAATAAACTAATAGATGATGTGATTCGTTTCTTCAAGATATTGAAAGTCATGGCTTATGCCAATGTTTGTAAGTTACTTAACTTGAATTATCATTTCAAAACAAGAAGGTATAAGTTTGGAAGCCTTTGCAGAAATAGCAGATGTGACTAGTCTGAATAACAGCAATTTCTTCTATTTCAGTTAAATCATTTGAAAATAACCTAATGAGTATCGGATTATGAATAGAATTAAAGGTTGTGCTGGTTAGTAATACACCTGAATTATCAAGTACTTCACAGATCATGATAGCTTCTATCATGCTGTGACCATAGGGTTGTAATTCCTGCATGTAGCCAGGCAGGGTTCAATACAATAGGTTTGAAGATTGAATAACGAGCCTGGGGCTTTTCTTCATTACGTATGGGTCTTATTCCGAGAGATATTAGTCCAGATCTGTTCCAACAAAAATGTTTGACCTCTTGAAGTGTTGGTGTAACATTCCCCTAATGGGTGTGCTGAGCTCCAGTTTTCTAATTCAATGGATCAAGGTCCTCTTGATCAGCACACAAGTCATCCTCTGATAATTACTATAATTCACTCATTAGGCCATCAGGAAGGTTTTATTTATTTTTAGATACATATTTTTCTTTTTTTAATTCTTTTCTGGGATGTGAGCATTGCTGGCTAGGCCAGCTTTTATTGCCCATCCCTAATTGTCTTTGGGAAGGTGGTGATGAGCTGCCTTCTTGAACCCCTGTGGTGTAGGTACATTCACAGTGCTGTTAAGAAGGGAACTCCTGGATGTTGACCCAGTGAAAATGAAGGAGCTTGTTGAGCCAAACCTGTTTTTAACCTTGCCCTTAGTGACATGATCCAGTCCATTAAACACACCTCCTGCTCTCTTGCTGCTAGCAGAGACTCCCATATTAGATAACCCCCCCCCCCATATTAGAGACTCCCATATCAGAGACCCCCCCCCCCAATCAGAGACCCTCCCTATCAGTCAGCCCTGCCTGGAAGCTAAAGAGCAGTTCAGGCAGAAACAGTGAAAGGTCATTGCTTTTTCACTTACCTGTTCTTACACCTGCAGTCTCAGACTGAAGTCTAAATAAGCAAGGCAAGGGAGAGTGAATCACTTCAGAGCGCCACTGCTAGCGCCAGCGTAAACCAGGACCAATTCTACTCTGGCGGGAGAATATAGGCCGGGATTCTCCGTTGCCTGACGCCGATATTGTAATTGGCAATCGTGCAGAGAATCCCTGTTTACGACCGAATCGGGGGCGGCGTCTGTTTTCAGATCCTCTGCCCCCTTCAAAATGGCGTCAACGAGGAGCACACCGCACGCCGTTGGTGCGGCCTTAGGATGTTACCTGAAGGCCCTCCTCCGATGCTGCTAAGTTCCCAACCGCATGGGATTCGTATGCTCTCAGTTTTCGTGAACCCGGCATGGCAGCTGCGGACTTTGTCCAGCGTCGCCACAGTCGGGGGAGGGTGCCGTGCTGCTGGCCCGGGGGGGCTTAACGAGGGCTGCGGGGTCTGGTAGGGGTGGTGTCCAGGGGGGCACTATCTGGCAGTTCAGGTCCGCGCACGGCCGGCCATGTTTAAGGCGCGACCGCTACACGTCGTCGCCATCCGCATGAGCAGCCACGGACCCGGCAATTCTCCAGCAGTTTAGATCGGAAAGAGCATGCGGTGCTGGGGCCTTGCCGATATTTTCGTCGTAAAACCAAACACTTTCTCCGGACATAGCCTCAAAATTGGAGAATCCAGCCCACAGTCCCCCAAACGGAGAATCCAGCCCTAATTCTTGAGGAGGGACGTTCTGCCAAATTATACAAGGGAGTGTGACAAAGCATTTAATTTTAGTAAAAACGAACTTTAGAGAATACAATGTTTGTGTGGAAGTCACCACTGGTGTATTATATTGTATATACTGCATTGCATACGAGGGTATTACGGAAAGGCACCTGTACTACAGGTACGGGGTAGGTCCCTGCCTGCTGGCTCCGCCCAAGTAGGCGGAGTATAAATGTGTGTGCTCTCTGAACTGCAGCCATTTCGGCAGCAGCTGTATGAGGCCACACATCTCTGTGTAATAAAGCCTCGATTACTCTCTACTCTCGTCTCGTCGTAATTGATAGTGCATCAATTTATTACACAGAGATTTTACAAAGATGGATCTCCGCATCAAGCCGGATCGCCCGCAGCTGCATCCTCAAGCAGACAACGCCAAAAAGGACTTTGCACATTGGCTAGCTTGCTTTGAAGCATACATCGGATCAGCAACAGACCCAATCCCAGAAGCACAGAAGCTCCAGATTCTGTACACGCGGCTGAGCTCCGATGTCCTTCCCCTCATCTAGGACGCGCCTACCTATGCAGAGGCCATGGCGCTACTGAAGGAGAACTGCACGCAGCAGACCAACAAGATCTACGCCAGGCACCTCCTGTCCACGCGGCACCAACTTCCCGGTGAGTCTGTGGAAGATTTCCGCCGTGCCCTGCTCGCCCTGGTGAGAGAATGTGATTGCCAGGCCGTTTCGGCCGCTGAACATTCTAACCTGCTAATGAGAGACGCGTTCATTATGGGCATAGGGTCGGCCTACATCCGCCAGCGCCTCTTAGAAGGGGCTACGCTTGACCTCGCGGCGACCAAGAGACTAGCGCTCTCGCTCCCAGTCGCCTCATGCAACTCACAGGCATATGCCCCCGACTGCACGGCCCACCCCTCCTGGGCATCGTGGACTCGGCCAGCGGCCACCCCATTAGCGACCGCCTCCAGCCAACCCCACACCTGCGCCGCGCGGCAGCCAATCAACCGCGGGGGACCCATGTTCTGCAGACAGACAAAACACCCCCGGCACGCTGCCCGGTGCAGAGTGCGCTCTGCAAGGCCTGCGGCAAGAAAGAACATTTTGCTGCAGTGTGCCCGACCCGCTCAATCGCCGCTATTGTCCCTGCACCCCCAATGTGCGGCGAGTGGGCGCCGCCATCTTCCTCGCCTCAGACCACGTGCAGCCCATGGGTGCTGCCATCTTGCTCCCCTCATAACACGTGCAGCCCATGGGCGCCGCCATCTTGCTTGCCTCACAACCAATGGGCGGAGTCATCTTGCCTGCCCCAGGACACGTGCGGCCCGAGGGAGCCGCCATCTTGCCTGCCTCAGGACACGTGCGGCCCGTGGGCACCGCCATCTTTCCCGCCTCAGGACCGCTGCCCGTCAGGCACCTCATTGGGCCACTTATCGCCTGCAACCGCCGCCGACCAGCCACGTCTTGCCTACATCACGATCGACCAGTCCCGACCGTACAACCTCGCGACCGCATCGACAAAGGTGAAGGTCGATGGGCATGAGATATCCTACCTTCTGGACTCCTGAGAGCACTGAGAGCTTCATCTGCCCCAATACGGTAAGGCGCTGCTCCCTCGCGGTACACCCCATTAACCAAAGAATCTCCCTGGCCCCCGGATCCCACTCCATGGTGATCCGGAGGTACTGCATCGCCACCCTCACCATCCAGGGATTAGAGTTCAGCGACTTCCAGCTCTACGTCCTCCCCAATCTCTGCGCTGCCTTGTTACTCGGCCTGGACTTCCAGTGCAACCTCCAGAGCCTAACCCTGAAATTTGGCGGGCCCCTACCACCCCTTACTGTATGCGGCCTCACGACCCTTAAGGTCCACCCGCCTTCTCTGTTTGCAAACCTCACCCCGGGTTGCAAACCCGTCTCCACTGGGAGCAGATGGTACAGTGCCCAGGACAGGACCTTCATCAGGTCGGAGGTCCAGCGGCTGCTGCGGGAAGGTATCATTGAGGCCAGCACCAGCCCCTGGAGATCCCAAATGGTAGTGGTGAAAATGGGGGAGAAAAACAGGATGGGCGTTGACTACAGTCAGACCATCAATCGGTACACGCAGCTCGAACCGTATCTCCTCCCACGCATATCTGATATGGTCAATCATATTGCATAGTACCGGGTCTTCTCGACAGTGGACCTGAAATCTGCCAACCACCAGCTCCCCATTCGCAAGGCGGACTGCCCGTACACTGCGTTTGAAGCGGACAGCCGCCTTTACCATTTCCTTAGGGTTCCCTTCGGCGTCACTAACGGGGTCTCGGTCTTCCAACGGGAGATGGACCGAATGTTTGACCGGTACGGACTGCGGGCCACTTTCCCGTACCTGGACAACGTCACCATCTGCGGCCACGACCAGCAGGACCACGACGCTAACCTTTTCAAATTTCTCCACACCACCAAACTCCTCATCCTTGGCTATGTGGTTCAGAACGGAGTTCTAGGGCCCGACCCCGATCGCATGCGCCCCCTCATGGATATCGCCCTTCCCCACTGCCTCAAGGCCCTCAAACGATGCCTGGGGTTCTTTTCGTACGACGCCCAGTGGGTCTCTAACTATGCGGACAAGGCCGCCCACTCATCCACTCCACCGGTTTCCCACTGCCGGCCGAGGCTCACCAGGCCTTCAACCGTATCAAGACCGACATTGCCAAGGTTACGATGCACGCAGTCGACGAGACGCTCTCCTTCCAAGTCAAGAGCGATGCATCTGACGTCACTCTGGCCGCCACCCTCAACCAGGCAGGCAGGCCCGTAGCATTCTTTTCCCGCACACTCCATGCCTCCGAAATTCGGCACTCCTCCGTCGAAAAGGAGTTGAAGCTGTGTGGCACTGGAGGAATTACCTGGCCGGCAGGAGATTCACTCTCTTCACAGACGGTCGGTTGCCTTCATGTTTAACAACACACAGATCAAAAATGATAATATCTTGCGGTGGAGGATCAAGCTGTCCACCTTTAATTACGAGATTTTGTATCGCCCCGGTAAGCTTAACGAGCCCCCCGATGCCCTGTCCCAAGGTACATGTGCCAGCGCACAAGTAGACCGACTCCGGACCCTGCACGACGATCTCTGTCACTCAGGGGTCACCCGCCTTTATCACTTCATTAAGGCCCGCAATCTGCCCTACTCCATCGAGGAAGTCAGGGCTGTCACCAGAGACTGCCAGGTCTGCGCGGAGTGTAAACCGCACTTCTACCGGCCAGACCGTGCACGCCTGGTGAAGGCCTCCCGCCCCTTTGAACGCCTCAGCGTGGACTTCAAAGGGCCCCTCCCCTCCACTGACCGCAACACGTATTTTCTCAATGTGGTCGACGAATATTCCAGATTCCCCATCGCCATCCCATGCCACCGTCATCAAAGCCCTTAACACCATCTTCTCTCTGTTCGGTTTCCCCGCCTACGTCCACAGCGACCAGGGATCCACATTTATGTGCGATGAGCTGCGCCCGTACCTGCTCAACAGGGGCATTGCCTCGAGCAGGACGACCAGCTACAACCCCCGGGGAAACGGGCAGGTGGAGCGGGAGAATGGGACGGTCTGGAAGGCTGTCCAGCTGGCCCAACGATCCAGAAATCTCCCGGCCTCCCGCTGGCAGGAGGTCCTCCCCAACGCACTTCACTCCATTTGGTCGCTCCTGTGCACGGCGACTAACAAAACCCCCCATGAATGTCTCTTTGCCTTCCCAAGGAAGTCCACCCCCGGGGTTTTGCTCCCAACGTGGCTGGCAGCTCCAGGACCCATTCTCCTCTGCAAGCACGTGTGGCTCCACAAGGTGGCCCCGTTGGTTGAGAGGGTACAGCTACTCCACGCAAACCCACAGTACGCCTACGTAGCGTACCCCGACGGCCGCCAAGACACAGTCTCCCTCAGAGACCTAGCATCAGCTGGGTCCCCCCCCCCCCACCCTGCCCCGGCGCCACCCTCCCTTCCCCAGCGCACCCCACCACAGCCTCCGTTCCAGGACAATCCGCCCTCCCCCTGGTCCCACCCGGGGATGAAGAGAATGGCGACACACTCCCGGAGTCACCGACGACCGAGCCGACTCCTGACTCACCACCAGCACTGCGGCGCTCTCAACGACGGAGTAAGACGTCCGACCGTCTAAATTTGTAACCTTCTCTGAAATTTTAATGACAACCTGTATGTAAATAGTTTCCCCTCACCCCCGCTGGACTCATTTTTAACAGGGGGGTGAATGTGTAGTTACCACTGTTGTATTATGTTGTATATACTGCACTGCATACAAGGGTATTACGGTAAGGCCCCTGTACTACAGGTACGGGGGTAGATCCCTGCCTGCTGCCTCTGCCCAGTAGGCGGAGTATAAATGTGTGTGCTCTCCGATCTGCAGCCATTTCGGCAGCAGCTGTAGGAGGCCACACATCTCTGTGTAATAAAGCCTCGATTACTCTCTACTCTCGTCTCATCGTAATTGATAGTGCATCAGTTTGTACATTACAATGTGTTCAAAAAGATTAAGCTAGCATCTGATACATTTCCATGTAGTGTAGCTGCTGTGATCTCTCATGTATGTATGATGTTGAGGAGAGACCAAATGCAATTGCCTCTTGTACCCGCAGTGCCAGTGGGTGAAAATTTTCTCAGATAGAATTTGAAGCATTGTCCTTGATTTTGGGGGTAAGATTTTGTATGTCCTGCTGTGGTCAAACGTTTCCAATTAAAACTGACCATAAGCCACTGATCCCTATTTTGAATCCCGAAGTCTCCAGTATCCACTTTAACTGCAGACTGAATGTGGAGACAGGCTTTGATTTTATCTGCTTGTAGGTATGACATTAAGTACAGATAATCAGAAGATATTTGTATTGCCATTGCCTGTCTAGCTTAGTCCCCATCAGAGGTAGAGCCCAACAGGGGAGATGTATTTTTCTTTTCCCATACTAGTCACAGCAGATGTCATCGATAGAACAAATCGAAGGGACCTTAAGTATTGGCAAGGATATACGACTGTTGCAAATGGGTGGCCAACACGAATATTGGATTTAGCAATCAGGCAATTATTTATAAGTAAAAATTAGTTGTTAATTGATAAAGTTTGTGCCATGTGAGGAGCCAGAGTTGTAATCACTGAAAAGAACAGATTGCAGTTGCTGTGTGATCTACATGAGCAACACTGAGGGATGAGCTTCACAAAATGTCTAATGAGATG
The DNA here is from genome assembly GCF_047496885.1 of Scyliorhinus torazame. Classification (NCBI taxonomy): domain Eukaryota; kingdom Metazoa; phylum Chordata; class Chondrichthyes; order Carcharhiniformes; family Scyliorhinidae; genus Scyliorhinus; species Scyliorhinus torazame. The sequence goes on from NC_092714.1 coordinate 84,064,264, forward strand.
GCCAGGATTAAATAAGGACATAGAAGAACAGTGAGACAGTGTAGCATATGTCCAGCTGGAGAAAAGAAACTGCCACCTGTACTTTTGCAGCCATGGAAATGGAAAACTAGAATGTGGCAGAGGCTGCACATAGTTTTGGTACAATTTGAAGGGCAAAAATATCATTGTGGTTGATAGCCGTTCAAAATTGAGGGGTTTCCAATGAATCGAACAGCAACAGGCAGAATTCTAGATATTTTGCTTAGTTTGTTTGCTGTTTATGGTTTCCAGCAATGGACTTCAATTTTCTTCAGAAGAGTTTGCATAATTCATGAGAATGAATGGGGTAAAGCACATTAGAGTTCCACCACATCATCCTGCTCCTAATGGATCAGGAGAGCGCACAGTGCAAACAGTTAAGAATAATCTTGTTAAGGAAACGCTCGAAATAAATTTGAAGAAACATCAGTTGTCATTGGGCCACAGACAGGCAATTTTTTAGTCAACTCAACTCATACTTTAATAATGATGTGGATATACATTGTCTGGCAGCTTTGAATTTGTCTATAGATTTGTTTCTGGAACATACCTCTTCATTCACCTGAGGAAGGAGCAGCGCTCCGAAAGCTAGTGACATCGAAACAAACCTGTTGGACTTTAACCTGGTGTTGTAAGACTTCGTACTATACTTTAATAAGGCAGGGGAGTCCACAGTGAGTTTAGTGAAGACATTTATTTAACAACAATATTATCTACATGAGGCCCGGTTACACTTCACCGGATCCTCTATCCTTTCTGATCAGTTCCACATTGGCTGACCTTTTATACTGCTACTGATAATCTATCCCTCCCCTAGTGGGGGAGCTTGCACACCCAATCAGCACGAGGAAACAATCAGCCCTGCCGGATGCAGGTTATTACACATTACTGGCAGAACACCAGCTGGACTGGTTCTTAGAAGATAGCCTGGAATGAGATTTGCATTACTGATGCCGGCAAGAATACATGTACAAGAGAAACAATTAAGATACCAGAGTGACAGTAGGGGTAGACTGAGATTAAAAGGGCTCAGGTTGAACCAGAAGGTAAGAGGGTGGAATTGTGATCACAAATCATTGAAGTGCCTGCCAGGAAGTGACCTGAAAATATCTCTATCTGATCCTCACACATATTTATGTAACGCAGCATTAAAGCACACATAATGCACAACTATTCTGGCACCGAGACCCTTTATTCAACTGGCATTAAACCTTTATGGATGTTCCTGAAAAAGTATAACTTGAAGAAATGAACGTTTTAAGATGGCCAACCATGGTCCAACATTCCAGACACAAAATAAAATCATCAAGAACTCAACTCATGGTCTTGAATCAGCCGTATTGAAGACACGGTTATTGAACTATGAGAACAGGGATGTCTTGTGTTCAGCAGGAACGATAGTTCTTGATCGCAAACCTTTCTCTTCTACCTCCAGGTCCTATTCTTCGGTTCGGGGTTACGGCTGAATCTGAAGTGCAGTGATGAAACAAAGTTAAAATCCGGTGTGCTCGTGGTATTCTTATTGCCAGTTCCCCTCAAATAACCTGAGTCAGATTACCTTGTCATCCAGACTACAAAAGATATCACCTGGACCATGGGCTGCTCAGACTCTAGGGGAATTCCAGACTGTCCCAGCCAAGGTTTCAGGCTACTCTCTTTGGGCTCCTGCACCTCCCTCATACTGCTGCTTCAGCCCCTAACCTAGTAAGTCCAGTACTTGGCCTACCCGAGTGCTGCTCTCCTACCACACGCCAAGCTCAGCCACCTTCAGAAGCTCCTTCTTGTCCTGCCCTCAAGGTTTTCTCAGTTGCTCCTTTTTTTTAGGCAATGTTGCCCATCCCTAGTTTCCCCCAAACTGGGTTGCTCGGCCATTTTCAGAGGACATTCAAGAGTCAACCACTTTGCTGGAGTCACAGACAGACTGGGTAAGGATGGCAGATTTCATTCCCAACAGGACATTAGTGAAACAGATGGATTCTTACAACGATCGATGATGGTTTCATGGTCACCATGAATAGCTGTTGTCCTTCAAATTACTGAGACTAGTTTTCAATTCTCGACTTCATTAATGGAAATTAAATTCCATCAGCCTTTTACAGGATCAAGCCCCATGTGTGGGAATTACCACGCACTGGGATCTGCCGACCAATTAGGGGCCATGCAAGAAGTATTACGGGTAACCATGATGTGGAGATGCCGGCATTGGACTGGGGTGAGCACAGTAAGAAGTCTTACAACACCAGGTTAAAGTCCAACAGGTTTGTTTCGATGTCACTAGCTTTCGGAGCGCTGCTCCTTCCTCAGGTGAATGAAGAGGAATGTTCCAGAAACATATATGTAGACAGATTCAAAGATGCCAGACAATGCTTGGAATACGAGTATTAGCAGGTGATTAAATCTTTACAGATCCAGAGGTGGGGTAACCCCAGGTTAAAGAGGTGTGAATTGTGTCAAGTCAGGACAGTTGGTAGGATTTTGCAGGCCACCATTACACGTGAGAACACCACCCACCAGGTACGCGGTACATACTCGTGCGACTCGGCCAACGTTGTCTACCTCATACGCTGCAGGAAAGGATATCCCGAAGCGTGGTACATTGGCGAGACCATGCAGACGCTGCGACAACGAATGAACGGACATCGCACAACAATCACCAGGCAGGAATGTTCCCTTCCAGTTGGGGAACACTTCAGCAGTCAAGGGCATTCAGCCTCTAATCTCCGGGTAAGCGTTCTCCAAGGCGGCCTTCAGGACGTGCGACAACGCAGAATCGCCGAGCAGAAACTTATAGCCAAGTTCCGCACACATGAGTGCGGCCTCAACCGGGACCTGGGATTCATGTCACATTACATTCATCCCCCACCATCTGGCCTGCATTTCGGAACCTTGGATAACGAGAGATATTGTAGGCCTCGTCAAAAAGAAAAAGGAGGCATTTGTCAGGGCTAAAAGGCTGGGAACAGACGAAGCCTGTGTGGAATATAAGGAAAGTAGGAAGGAACTTAAGCAAGGAGTCAGGAGGGCTAGAAGGGGGTCACGAAAAGTCATTGGCAAATAGGGTTGAGGAAAATCCCAAGGCTTTTTACACGTACATAAAAAGCAAGCGGGTAGCCAGGGAAAGGGTTAGCCCACTGAAGGATTGGCAAGGGAATCTATCATAGAATTTACAGTGCAGAAGGAGGCCATTCAGCCCATCGAGTCTGCACCGGCTCTTGGAAAGAGCACCCTACCCAAGGTCAACACCGCCACCCTATCCCCATAACCCAGTAACCCCACCCAACACTAAGGGCAATTTTGGACACTAAGGGCAATTTATCATGGCCAATCCACCTAACCCGCACATCTTTGGACTGTGGGAGGAACCCGGAGCACCCGGAGGAAACCCACGCACACACGGGGAGGATGTGCAGACTCCGCACAGACAGTGACCCAAGCCAGAATCGAACCTGGGACCCTGGAGCTGTGAAGCAATTGTGCTATCCACAAGGCTACCGTGCTGCCCAGATTGTGTGGAGCCAAAGGAAATGGGCGAGGTACGAAATGAATACATTTCATCAGTATTCACCAAAGAGAAGGAATTGGTAGATGTTGAGTCTGGAGAAGGGTGTGTAGGTAGCCTGGGTCACATTGAGATCCAAAAAGATGAGGTGTTGGGCGTCTTGAAAAATATTAAGGTAGATAAGTCCCCAGGGCTTGATGGGATCTACCCCAAAATACTGAAGGAGGCTCGAGAGGAAATTGCTGAGGCCTTGACAGAAATCTTTGGATCCTCATTGTCTTCAGGTGATGTCCCGGAGGACTGAAGAATAGCCAATGTTGTTCCTCTGTTTAAGAAGGGTAGCAAGGATAATCCAGGGAACTACAGGCCAGTGAGCCTTACGTCAGTGGTAGGGAAATTACTGGAGAGAATTCTTCGACACAAGATCTACTCCCATTTGGAAGCAAATGGACGTATTAGTGAGAGGCAGCATGGTTTTGTGAAGAGGGAGGTCATGTCTCACTAACTTGACAGAGTTTTTCGAGGAGGTCACAAAGATGACTGATGTAGGTAGGGCAGTGGATGTTGTCTATATGGACTTCAGTAAGGCCTTTGCCAAGGTCCCTCATGGTAGACTAGTACAAAAGGTGAAGTCACAAGGGATCAGGGGTGAACTGGCAAGGTGGATACAGAACTAGCTAGGTCATAGAAGGCAGAGAGTAGCAATGGAAGGATGCTTTTCTAATTGGAGGGCTGTGATTAGTGGTGTTCCACAGGGATCAGTGCTGGGGCCTTTGCTGTTTGTAGTATATATAAATGATTTGGAGGAAAATGTAACTGGTCTGATTAGTAAGTTTGCAGACGACACAAAGGTTGGTGGAATTGCGGATAGCGATGAGGACTGTCAGAGGATACAGCAGGATTTAAATTGTTTGGAGACTTGGGCAGAGAGATGGCAGATGGAGTTTAATCCGGACAAATGTGAGGTAATGCATTTTGGAAGGTCTAATGCAGGTAGGGAATATACAGTGAATGGTAGAACCCTCAAGAGTATTGAAAGTCAGAGAGATCTAGGTGTACAGGTCCACAGGTCACTGAAAGGGACAACACAGGTGGAAAAAGTATTCAAGAAGGCATACGGCATGCTTTCCTTCATTGGCCGGGGCATTGAGTATAAGAATTGGCAAGTCATGTTGCAGCGGTATAGAACCTTAGTTAGCCACACTTGGAGTATAGTGTTCAATTCTGGTCGCAACAATTCCGGAAGGATGTGGAGGCTTTAGAGAGGGTGCAGAAGAGATTTACCAGGATGGTGCCTGGTATGGAGGGCATTAGCTATGAGGAGCGGTTGAATAAACTTGGTTTGTTCTCACTGGAACGACGGAGGTTGAGGGGCGACCTGATAGAGGTCTACAAGATTATGAGGGGCATAGACAGAGTGGATAGTCAGAGGCTTTTCCCCAGGGTAGAGGGGTCAATTACTAGGGGACATTGGTTTAAGGTGCGAGGGGCAAGGTTTAGAGTAGATGTACGAGGCAAGTTTTTTACACAAAGGTTAGTGGGTGCCTGGAACTCGCTACCGGAGGAGGTGGTGGAAGCAGGAACGATAGTGACATTTAAGGGGCATCTTGACAAATACATGAATAGGATGGGAATAGAGGGATATGGACCCAGGAAGTGTAGAAGATTGTAGTTTAGTCGGGCAGCATGGTCGGCACGGGCTTGGAGGGCTGAAGGGCCTGTACCTGTGCTGTACTTTTCTTTGTTCTTTGTTCTTGTCTTTTACCCAGCAACAGCACTGGAAAGGCAATGGATGCATGGGAATCACACCCACCGAGGCCCAGTATCGCAGAGCGAACCAGGCCAGGCATAAGTGATGGCGGAGGGGTTTCACGAAGAGGAATTTGTGGGGCAGAGGATAGTGTATTGGCTTGGCAGCAAGGGTCGGGTGTGGTTCTCAGTGGCTCCCAGTTCCCTTCCCAGTGCCAGGTCCCTTAATTAGGCACTGAGCGCCTTTGAACAAGGGACCATCCTGATAGACCACAAAAAACTTATATGGGTTTGCAAATCATTATCTTTGTGTGGTGACAGATATGCCTGCTGCTATATTAACACCAGTGGGGATGAGAAGAAACCCTTAATTGGGCATTAGTTTCCAGAGCCCGGACGAAGTGGGTGCAGACGATGCCAGACACCAGGGCTTGAGGCAGGCCCGGTACGGTGTTGTAATACTGTCCAGATAGTGTCCAGAGTGAGAAGCCAGAACTGAAAGATAATTTTTAAAATTGGAACTGTCAGCCTGAGAGTTACTATTTTCTATTTTTTCAGCTCAGTTTCAGTGAGCTGCTGCTTCTGAACTACAGCCACTGTAATGACTTAGGCCAGGCCTTTGAGATTGGCCAATTAGAATAGAACTAGTGGCCCAATCAGGGAACCCCTTTCTGTGTATATAACAGGGAGTGTCAGATACTTTGCACTCCCGGTGAAGACAGCAGACTGAATGGTCATGGTTGTTCAGCTGTTGGGTTTGTAAATAAAAGGAATTCTGGTGACGGGACTTCTGCTTCCGTGGACTTATAACAGTGGCAACGAGGAAAACGGAACGACCCGAAGAAACCTGCAGTCAGCAGCTGCCACATATTGAGGGTAAGCCACTGACAGGAAAAATGCTTTTATTGGGAAAGTTGGACTCTTTTGACCATGCAGTGGAAGACTGGGCCCAATATGTAGAGTGGATGAAGGACTTCTTTAGAGCAAACAATATAATTCCGGATGAAAAGCAACGTGTCATTCTGCTGACCGCGTGTGGGTCAGCAGCCTTTGCCATTATGCGCAATCTCACTTTTCCGGAGGCATCGAACACAAAAACTTTCCAGGAATTGGCGGACTTAGTAAAAGAGTACTATAACCCTAAGCCACCTCTGATTTTGCAAAGGTCCCTGTTTTACTCAACATTCCGAGACACTGGGAAGTCAGTTACAGGCTTTTTAACAAGCAGAGGCTTGTAAATTTGGCCTAGTGCTAAATTAGATGCTCCGAGACCGTTTGGTATGTGGAATAAATAATTTAGCAATACAGAAACGTCTGTTAGCAGAGGCCGAGCTGGATTGTAAACAAGCATTGCAGCTGGCTTTGTCCTTAGAAAAAGCGGCAAGCGGAGCGCATGAGTTACAGGGTACTCCGATGGAGGCAGATGCCCATACCAGTGAAACTGAGTTAAGGGATTACCGCTGGGGGATAGGGATCTGCATTGCCACCCTCGGGAATGACTCGGATACTAAGGCCCACTCGCAGAAGCCCTCCCAAGCAAGCAAAATTAGGTCCAAACAGACGGCAGCCCCTGCAGCCTTTCGCCCGGCAAAATATTGTAGTAGTTGCCAGAGATCGGAGCCAGGTAGGAGAAATAGAAGCCCAAAACCAAAATCTTGGGAGAAGGTCACGTAGGCCGGGGTACTGGAGAATGCATCCGCTAGAAGCCCCACCTACCCCCGTCGGGGAACAACTAAATTGTGTAACGATGGTGAAATCAAAACCCATTAAATTATCCATAAGGTTGAATGGACGTCCCACACTGATGGAAGTCGACACAGGAGTAGCCGTATCAGTGATAGGGGAAACAGTATTCAATATAATTTGCACTGGATTTCAACCCTTATTCCTAACAAGGACCTCGGCAAAACTGAGGACATACACAGGGGAACCACTGAGAGTGTTGGGCACAACACATGTAACTGTGGCCTCCGGAGAGCAACTGATTAGTCTGCCTTTAATGGTAGTGAAAGGTGTGGGGCCAACCTTATTGGGACGAAACTGGCTAAAAGAGATCCAGCTGGATTGGGTAAACATTTTCCAGCTGGAAAATGGCCACCTGAGTGAATTCCTGTGCAAATACCCAGAGGTTTTCCCAGAGAAGGGCTTGGAACAATAAAGGGAGCAAAGACGACATTGCATGTAGATCCAGAGGCAGTCCCAAAATTCTACAAGGCCCGACCAGTACCATTCGCATTAAGGCAGAAAGTCGATATGGAAATAAAACGATTAGAGCATGAGGGAATAATAAAACTGGTCCAGTTTGCAGAGTGGGCGGCAACCGTGGTGCTTATCCTTAAGCCGGACGGCTCGGTTCGCCTTTGTGGAGATTTCAAACAAACGATTAATCGCTATTCACAACTGGACAAATACCCAATTCCCCGGATTGAGGATGTGTATGCAAAGCTGGCTGGAGGACTCCTATTCTCAAAGCTGGATATGAGCCATGCATAGCTACAGCTGAAGCTGAAGGGATTTTTTCAGTAAAAAAACCATTACTCTTCGGGGTTTCGTCAGCTTGTGCAATATTCCAGAGGACAATGGAGAATATATTGCAAGAGCTACCACAAGTCGCCATTTACCTGGACAACATCCTCATTGCAGGAAAACACCTGCAAAACCTGGAGGACGTCCTTAGGAGGTTTTCAGCAGCAGGCGTGCGCCTAAAGAGAGAGAAATGTGTTTTCCTAGCACCTCAAGTAAGCTATCTGGGGTACAAGGTTGACAAATCAGGGCTACACCCTTTGGAGGATCGGGTGAGGGCGATCAAAGATGCCCCAGCCCCCACCACAATCCAGGAGTTAAGGACTTTTTTAGGACTGATGACATATTCTGGGAAGTTCATACAGAACAGAGCTTCCATCTTGGACCCCCAACACCAATAACTAAAAAAGGGGCAAGCCTGGGAGTGGTCTGCCCTCCAAGACAGGGCTTTCAAGAAGATATAAGAACCACTTTCTTCAGAGAACATCTTGGCACACTACGACCCCAGGAAAGAGTTGGTGCTCAAGTGCGACGTGTCTCCATATGGCGTTAGTGCAGTTTTGGCACACAGAGGGCAAAAGGACAGCAAGGACCTATAGCGTTTGCTTCCAAAATGCTGGCAGCAGAGCGAAAGTATGCATAAATCGAAAAGGAAGGACTGGCTGTGATCTTCGCCGTGAAGGAATTTCACCAGTACTTGTCCGGCGGAAATTCACTATAATTACAGACCACAAGCCATTGCTGGGTTTGTTGAAAGAAGACAAAGCAGTACAACCAATAGCTTCGGCCCGGACCCAACGCTGGGCCCTACTACTGGTGCGTACCAGTATCAACTGGAGCATCGGCCAGGAACCCGGGTGGCAAACGCCGATGCACTAAGCAGGCTGCTATTACCGGACGCCCGCCATTAGTACCCAAAATAGAGGAAACGGTAATGACGTTACATTTCCTGGACACCCTTCCAATGGCTGCACTAAACAAAGGGACCCGGTTTTATCAAAAATAAAACACTTGGTACTAACTGGGGAGATGGAAAGACCGGTTATGGCAGAATTCCACCCTCACTGGAGCAGAAGAGAGCAGATCACCGTGGAAGATGGGATCCTGTTATGGGGAGTTTGAGTAATAGTTCCAAGTCAAGGCCGTCGAGCCATACTGGTTGAACTACATCATGGGCACCCTGGAGTCTCAAAAATGAAGATGCTGGCCAGAAGCTATGTCTGGTGTCTGGGCCTGGACACAGATATAGTGGTATTGGTCGGTCGCTGCCAAGAATGCCAAAAAGGGCAGAAGGTGCCACTGGCAGCCCCGCTGTACCCATGGGAATGGCCAGGTGGACCGTGGTCATGACTTCATGTTGATTTTGCAGGCCCGTTTATGGGTTCAATGTTTTTTATAATAGTAGACGCCCATTCCAAATGGCTGGATGTCTACAAAATGAACTCTGCGAATTCAACGACTACCATTGAAAAACTCAGCACCTCGTTTGCAACTCATGGTATCCCGGAGGTGTTAGTTTCGGATAATGGATCGGTTTTCACCAGCCAGGACTTCACAAAATTTATGAAGCCGAATGGCATTCGGCACATAAGGACAGCGCCATACCACCCGGCATCAAATGGTTTGGCAGAGAGAGCCGTCCAGACCTTAAAAGTGGGGTTGAAGAAACAGTCAGCAGCATCATTGGACACCAAACTGTCGTGCTGGCTATTTGACTACAGAACAACCCCACACGCTACAACGGGAATAGCACCGGCGGAGCTACTCATGGGCAGACGACTCTGTACCTGGCTGAGTCTACTATTCGTGAATTTAGGTGGCAGAATAGAGTGACACCAAGAGGCCCAATGCAGGGGCCACGACAACACTCGGCGAGAAAGGCAGTTCAACACTGGTGAAAATGCATGGGTCAGAAATTATGCGAATGGCCCCAGATGGGTAGCAGGAATAGTCAAGGCCAGGACAGGACCTGTGTCGTATGAGATACGTGTGGGAAAACATGTAATAAAGAAACACCTGGACCAGGTGCGGGCCTCAGATTTGTTTCTTCCTCTGGAGCTGACTCAGACCAGCATACCAAGGACCATGGAGAGTCCTCCCCGACAAACTATTCACGCCTTTCCGACACAACTAGTCAGGACATCGGACTCAGATATGGACACCGTGGATGATGCCGCAGCTATATCCCTGACGCCGGAGGAAAGGGGCGAACCGCCCATCAGGCACCCTGTTTTTGAAAACTCACCACAATTCTTAGAAGTCCCCCTATACCAAAAAGGGCCAACACTCCAAATGGCGATCAGGAATTCTCACTCCCCGACTCCGATGCAAGCTTCAGTGGGTGCTATTCAGGTCAAACTATATTTTCAAGTTATCCCCCGGTATACCCCACACCTTCACCGAAGATCTCATCCACCCACCACTCAGTAGCATCGATCCTGGGTCCCGCATTGCTAAGCAAGCAAAGCAGACTAGTAACCACTGTTTCAGGTTAAAACTTTTAAGTTATTTTTTTTTTCTCTTTCTGAAAGATGCAATCACTGTCCTTACAGGAAGGCAAAAAGATCTTGCTTCTGGATCCTTCTGGTTGGTTGAAGGGACCTTCAGGCCCAACTTGACAATCAATCTTCTTTTTGAAATCTGGTCTTCTTTAGATGTATTCGCTGATGAGCTCGGTTGCTGTGTCCTATCTTTCCCATGTACAGAGCTGTGAGAGCTATCTCTGAGCTGACTCTGCCTGCTTCTTAAATTCTAGTCTTCCTTAGATGTATTTAGCTATTTTAACTCGGCTGCTTTGCCCTGTCTCTTTCCCATGACCGAACTGACTGTAATCTGACTCTAGCTGCTTGTTCCTTCTCTGCTTCTCTCTCTCTTCCTCTGAGTTCTGATTCTCGTTCTGGTTCTTCCTGCCCTGGTCTCTTGGTTTATATTCTCTTTCTAACAATTAAGTTTTTATGACGCTATTGTAAAGTAACTCTTATTTTCTTTGATTGTAAAAAGTATCTTTGATCTAAACCTTTTAATCCAACTAAGTATTCATTTTGACATGACTTCATCTCATAGATCTGATTACATTGTTTCCTTTGTGATGTTCAAAATGCTTTGACTTCAAGAGGTGTTACTTTTAATTCCTGTAATTTCTATAGTTTTATTTTCCAATTGTGTCCTCAGCTCAATTTTGACTTGATTTTGGCTTTGAATTATTTTTCTCGTAGACTGATAGTCTCCAGTTTTCTTTAATTTACCTGGTATTAGCAAATTTTCACACCTAGAATTCTCACCAAATTCAACTGAACCTCATCCGTTCTTTTCCAGCTGCTCACTAAGATAGTTACTTTCAATGAAGATGTGAGCCATTGTTTTTGGCTTCATTCAAAATCCTGTTTGTCTTGTTTGTTAAGCCTGCTTGACCAAGGATATCTGCATTTTACAATACTTTCCTGGCAGCTGCTGTTTACCCTTTGTGGGATCTTTCCCTGTACCCTCTCATGTTTCTCTCAGACCAGATATTGCCAGACTTCCATGTTTCAAATGACACATCTTTCCATATTTTCAATAACACCCCGTCGTGACATTTGAAACATAACTATATCTTTTGGTCAATTATCCCCCCCCCCCCATCTAATTGTACTGACTAACATTTATCCCTGATCTTTCTCATTTGTATGTACATGTTTTGGGATTTTAAATTGTGCATCGAAATCAATTCGTAAATGTATCCATATCACAGACCAGTGCATTTTTTTGTTCTTTCCTCAAGTCCAATTACCGTGAACCATTGCCGCAGTTGCTCAGGAAGGTAACACAATAGCTATATCCGTGTTCCACTACCTCCAAAGCATTTTACTTCCTTGGGGTAGCAGCACCCTAGAAGCTTCCTCATGTCCCTTAGAAACAGCGCACAACTCAGTCCATCAGTATCCAAAAAGGTCTTTTGTCCATCACTGGCTGTTAAGTGTCCCCTTTTTCCGTCATTCAAATTGCTTTCCGTTTCTCATTGGAATGGTAAATTATGATATCCTGTACCACCCCTTGCTTCATTAATTTAAAAGGTTCAATCGATCCTGCTTCTATCCCTGACTTCCTCCACATTAATGTCGAACATTGTCCTGAACCATGTATGTCTGCCAACCCCTGGTGTACATGAGAGAATATCTTTCTGACAAATTTCCTTCAAATCCCTTTCGTCTGTAATAATTTCCCTTACAACATTTGCAATACAATATGCTGACAGTATTCACAAAACCACATCGAACTGTCACTTTTTCCAAATAAATTCTCCCTATTGTTAAATACACAGTAAAAAAAAAATTAAGTCTTATCTTAACACATTACTCATTACCTAACCACACAAATAGGTTGTGTTACAACTTTACATAATTGCAACTGTTATCACAATTCCAATACTAAAAATAAAGTACAATATCGACACATCCCTTCGTGGCTTTGGGACCAATAGTCACTATATACTAAATAACATCAATATTATTTGTGATGTTCTATGCAGTTAAATCAAGAAAACACACTAAACTACCACTATTCCCCCTCTATTAAAACATTCACACAGTTTAGAAATGCTGATCAAGTTCTTAAATGGCACACATACCCCCATTATCATACATAACAGTCCCTACCAATTTACATGACATTTCTTCCTTCATAACTGTTACAGCTCTTCAATGCAATATTGTTTGCTGCATTGGTAACAACTTTCCCACCGTGGCATCAAGCTACAAAAATTCTTAAACTATTGTCATTTATCATGTTGGAGTTCCTCGTCAGTCACTGTTGTCTGCCGAGACCCTTAATAACTCCATCGTGTAGTACCTACCACGTGGAGACGTCAGATCATCCATCAGCTGATGTCCAATTAGAGATGTCTGACCGGAGGTTTCACTGCTCAGTAATAATTTGATATTTTGATTTGTTTCTAACCCGTAAAGTTTTCCTACGGGCTCTTGTCTTTTAATTCCTTCAAATATGTAGCCAATTGTATCATTAGTTTTCCCCCCAACCCTATCTAAATCATTCTTTTCTGGAGTGTAGTTCTCTTCTTTCTTGTGAACTGGTTTGTCTGTTATTTAATTTTCCATCTGAAAAATCAAATGAACAGGTCAAGGGTGGAGAGGGCCCTATTCTCTAATTTATACTTTCTATCTTCGTTTGAATTCCCCAGAAGTGCCCTCTCCAGGACTTCCGGATTTCTTTTGCTACCGTTTCTTTCCTTTTTTTCTTTTTGAACTGGTTTATTTTCCTTATCATTGATGTACATCATACAATTAAAGCCTGTTATGCCTCCTCCTTCTGTCATTGCACCCCTGAGTGAGATTCGAAGAATCTCAAACTCCTCCTCTTTTGCTCACTCTGATCCAATCTGTCAAAACCTTACCCTGATACATTCCTGATATTGCTACTGCATTTACTTTAATTACTTTATTTTGATTACGACTGGATTTTTATGAAGGTAAGTTCCAAACATGACATTTTAACTTAATCACCTGTCCAATCAATGCTGCTGATGGGTCTTAATTCACTGTCTTCCCACTAATTGGGTCATGTGTTTTAATTATGATATAATTTCTTTTGCTCCATACACCATGCTTCTCTAATTCAACTATGTTTACTCAAATTCTGAACAATCTTGTCTTTACATTTTACAGCTTCACTGATTATTTTCCCTGCAGTCTTAGTTGGTAGCTTCACCCACACTTCCTCTGTGTTATCAATTGTTTTAATATCTTAATTTTTCCTGCATCTATTTTTATCAAATCTTTTCCTGCCATCAGATTCTCTTTTCCTTATACTGCAAGTAATTTTCTTAATCTAACTTTTGATCCAAAATCTTTATTCTCCAAAGCTCCTTCTTCCATGTATTTTTTCTAAACATCATTATTTTTGCTGGTGACATTCTTGTGATTATCTGGCACTAGGACCCTGCGGAGTTATGCAGTGTCAATTTCAACGCTGTTTCAAAGCCTGCAAGCAGATGACTGCTGCCCAGTACAAACTCTTTATCCATTTATTCTAAGACTAATTTAGTTCTGAACATACTGATTTACTATCTCATAATACTGATCACATTTCTACCTGCCATTTATAACTTCTAATTGATGTGAAACTCGGTTTTACAAAATATAACATTTTTTAAAAATACAAACACCAAAGGAAATTCACAATTCCTTATTAGACATACACACACTCATTCATCCACTCAGATCTTGGATCTCTATTCTGCAGGGTTTCACAAACCATTATTGAACACACACACATTTATCCACTGAGATCTTGGATCTCTATTCTGCAGGGTTTTAGTTAGTCTTAACAAAAATTAAGACCCCTCCATGCTGATAAAGTTTCACTTATGCAGGAGTTTTTTGCCTCTATTAATTTCTTTTCCACTCTTGTTTCATTGCTTCAACTCTCTTGACCATGTTTCAGAGCAAGAGGATTATTCTAATTGCCATTTTTCGGAATTCTAAGTTCTGTTCCTGGTTGTCCCTTTCAGTTGCAATCAGAAATTAAGGATAAGTACCCTTTCTGGGCCCTATCCAAGGCTGACTAAGGCACTATCTTCCTGTTTTAGTTAAGGGTCGATTGGTTATTGGTCTCTAAAGATGCTAGGCGTCCCCATTTCTCTAGGCTTTAACCTCACAATCTGCCTTACTCTAAGGATGATTTATTTTTTGGCCTCCTTTTACCAGTAATGGATACAAGATTTTTAGTGCTGTCACCAAGATGTCTTGCAGACTTTTTCTCAGGGTCAGCATCTTCTAGTCTGCTGATTTCACACCCAACCTGAGCTCCAGTCCCCTCGATCCACAGAATATCCTTACAAAAGTCAATCACACATGACTTTCCAGACTAAACTCGGCAGATAAAGTCTGACTCACACATAGACCAGAAACTTCTAATATTATAGCCTTTGTGCCGGTTAGAAACTTCTAATATTCCAACCATTTCTTGGGAACTAGAAACGTCTAATATTCTAGCCCCCACTCTAGCCCCCATTCTGCTCAACTAGAAACTTCTAATATTCTAGCCTCGCTTTACCTAGAAACTTCTAACATTCTAGGCCTCCACGCTGGATGCCATGGAGAAAGCAAAACAACCGGCTGGGCGTAATTAACACAGTGTTAACACGACGGCTGCCATGTAGAAAATAAAGCAACTTGCTAGGCGTAATTAACACGGTTTTAATAAAACGTTGGGCGCCATGTTTTTGAAAACTCACCACTATTCTTAGAAGTTCCCCTATACCAAAAAGGGCCGACACTCCAAATGGTGATCAGGTCAAACTATATTTTCAAGTTATCCCCGGTATAATCCATACCTTCACCTCGGATCTCATCCACCCACCACTCAGTAGCATTGATCCTGGGTCTCGCATGCCAAGCAAGCAAAGCAGACTAATAACCACTATTTCAGGTTAAATTAAGTTATTTTCTTATTATATATTTTTTTTCTCTCTTTCTAAAAGATGCAATCACTGTCTTTACAGAAAGGAAAAAGATCTTGCTTCTGGATCCTTCTGGTTGCTTGAAGGGACCTTCAGGCCCAACTTGACAATCAATCTTCTTTTTAAAATCTGGTCTTCTTTAAATGTATTTGCTGATGAGCTCAGTTGCTGTGTCCTATGTTTCCCATGTACAGAGCTGTGAGAGCTATCTCTGAGCTGACTCTGCCTACTTCTTAAATTCTAGTCTTCCTTAGATGTATTTAGCTATTTTAGCTCGGCTGCTTTGCCCTGTCTCTTTCCCATGGCCGAGCTGACTGTAATCTGTCTCTGCTTCTCTCTCTCTCCCTCTGAGTTCTGGTTCTCGTTCTGGTTCTTCCTGCCCTGGTCTCTTGGTTTATATTCTCTTTCTAACAATTAAGTTTTTATGACGTTATTGTAAAGTAACTCTTATTTTCTTTGATTGTAAAAAGTATCTTTGATCCAAACCTTTTAATCCAACTAAGTATTCATTTTGACATGACTTCATCTCATAGATCTGATTACATTGTGTCCTTTGTGATGTTCAAAATGCTTTGACTTCAAGAGGTGTTACTTTTAATTCCTGTCATTGCTATAGTTTTATTTTCCAATTGTGTCCTCAGCTCAATTTTGACTTTGATTTTGGCTTTGAATTATGTTTCTCGTAGACTGCTAGTCTCCAGTTTTCTTTAATTTACCTGGTATTAGCAAATTTTCACACCTAGAATCCTCACCAAATTCAACTGAACCTCATCCATTCTCTTCCAGCTGCTCACTAAGATAGTTATTTTCAATGAAGGTGTGAGCCATTGTTTTTGGCTTCATTCAAAATCCTGTTTGTCTTGTTTGCTAAGCCTGCTTGACCAAGGCTATCTGCATTTTACAATCTTTCCCTGGCAGCTGCTGTTAACCCTTTGTGGGATCTTTCCCTGTATCCTCTCATGTTTTTCTCAGACCAGATATTGCCAGACTTCCATGTTTCAAATGACACATCTTTCCATATTTTCAATAACAGCTCACAGCGGAAAAGACAGGTGCCTAGCCGTTATACCCCCCTGCCCCCCTCCACCCCCCCATGTCGGAGGCTGAAGTGAAGGAGCCGGACCCGGCGCAAAAACGAAGCAGGAGACCCAAGAGTCACAACGCCCACGGGGGTTCCTCGGACTTTGTGGGGGAGGGGTGTAATGACTTCGGCCAGGCCTTTGAGATTGGCCAATTAGAATACAAGTTCCCTGATAAGTGGCCCAATCAGGGAACCCCTTTCTGTGTATATAACAGGGAGTGTCAGATCCTCTACACTCCCGGTGTAGGCAGCAGACTGAATGGTCATGGCTGTTCAGCTGTTGGGTTTGTAAATAAAAGAAATTCTGGTGACGGGTCTTCTGCCTCCGTGGACTTATTACAGCCACCTCTGTGGTTCCAGTTTTGAACAGTATTTGAAGTAAGGGATTAGGGTTTGTGGGGGGGAGGAAGGGTGAGATGAGGGGATCAGGGTGTGGTGGTGGGGGCTGGTGGGGCTGGGGGGTGAGGCAATGAGGTGGGAGTTAGGGGTGAAGTGAAGGGAAGAGGGTGAGGTGAGGATGTTGGATGACGTGAGGGGATGAAGGGGTGTGGGGCTTCGGGACTGAGATGTGGGGGTGAGGTTGGGAGTAGGGTGCGTATGTGGAGGGATCAGTGTGGAGGTGTCGGGTGGGGTGGAGATTTGGGGTGATCAATTTTAAGGTTTAGAACCACAAAATTAAATACTGTACATGTCTCCAAATTTGCTTTTGAAATTAAAGCAGCATATAAATAGCAGTGTAAATTTTCATTATGCCCTAAACTAGACACAATTCTGATGACATGCTGAGTCGATGTATCAAAAGCTTGTGAATCGCTGACAGCGACAAAATAAATGTAAGAAACTAAAAAACCAAGATTGATGCAAATCAGGGTGTTGACTCAATATTGCCCCATTTTAATACACTTGCAGAGTCTGGGAACATAATCCCTACTTGTTACTAGGAGACTGCTGAAAGAAAGCTTTTACAAATCTCTACATCATTCTAGGTTCACCGCAGATAGGCTGTAAATTCACAGAATACAACACAATTTGTATGGCAGCTTCTGGGGGAACTTCACGTGATTCTCAAGCGCCTTTTCCATAGTTTTCAGCCTCGCCCTTTTGTCCACTTATCTATTATCTCACTCGATCTTAGTTTTTTATGTTTTTTGAGGTGTTGAAATATTGTGATAAAATGTTCTTGCATAATAGATATTGAAAATATATTAATAGTGAGAAGCAGTCTCAGTTGAGTGTTCAGACTTGCCGACCAAGAAAACAGATATGAGTGTGAATTATTGAGTCTTTGTGCTTTGACCTGTCAAGGAATGTGTTGCACAGAGATACCTGAGGGCTCCAACTCTTCTCACTGACAGTTATTCAATCATTCCACTTTGCTGCTCAGGAATCACTTAATCTTCCTACCCTGTGAGCTTACTAATGAAATGAGTCTAATTATACTCCTTGTATGAAATAATTATATTGAATAATATCATGCATCCAGGCAGGAAAAAATCTTCAACTTCTTCTGCAGGATGGAAAATATCTTGTACAGTTTATCTGGGTCGCAAGTATTAGTCTTCCCCTCAAATATTAATTTACTGTCACCGAGTCCATGTGATGCAATGTGCAAACATGTTAATGAGGGTTAAGGCAGTCACTGAAATCAGTGTTACCATCTGCACAGTGTTATAAATAATCAATGGAATATATTCCTGTCAGATTAATAATATTGCATGATTCTGTTCAAATAAAACGCATTCTTTAACAGTTGTGGTGGGATGGAATCACCTGTAAGGTGCGCACAAGCTAACACTACATTATATTGTTACCTCTCTTAATATTAATGACCCATGCTGCATATATAGTGGATAATATTTGTAATCAGATGCCAATAATGGGTGCTATCATTTTACTAGGACCTTTCTGTGATTGTCTCATGAATTAATTGGTGAAACTGGAAATGGGAAAAGAATATCATGCATGATTGAAGGGAAGGGTTAAAGAGGTGGCAGTGGAGGAATAAGGGGCGGAAATAGGAGAAGCACCAGGACCTCCATGGGATGGGAAGGCCCTCCATAAGGTGAAGGAGGGAAGGTGGAAGGTTTCCCACCCACATTAAATGCCCTCCCTGTCTCCAAGTTCACCATGAAATTGAGCATACAATACTGCTCTGTTGGTCTAATTGTGTTGCAGTTGAGGTGAAGCAATGAATCGACTTAACATGTACCATTTCCTTCTATGTAAGATTTGAGAGTTACAAGACATGGCCATTCAGGTTTTACACAACGCATGACTATTTGTAGCAGTCATCAGCTCAGCAGTAAGTATTCTGGAGAATTTTAGTGATTTGAGAAAGGAGTGTGGGGTGGGTCACTTCATATGGGTGCAATGGGATTCAAGGACTGTCGCTGGGTGGACACCTAACTAAAAGTCCCTGTTGACTTACCTCATAATTCAGATATCACATGATCAGTTATGAAATAGAGGGTATTTCATGAATACAAATGAGTGACTAGTCATTTGTCTGCTTGCAAAGCATAATTTGAACAGTCGGCACAGAATAGAGTCATGTGGTGCAGCAGGGGTTCTGTTATCCAGACTGGCGCTGAGTAGCATAAAGATTCACTGGCACCTTCTGGGTTGACCTCAGGCAGGCAAGTCATGAACACAGTTGGGGTGTCCTCTGGAATGCTCACACTAATGCTGTTGAAGCACTGAAGCTGACGCTTCATGGTGTGATCACAGCCAGCTTCAATACACAAGGAAATATGAATGATTTGTTCAGGGATCTGGTGGCATTGCAACAGTTTGTGTTCCAGCAAATGAGTAGTTAGTTTGAGGATTCAGCTTCCAGCCAAAAGTTTGGTTTGGTGCTCAGGAGCAGGTCATTGGCAGTCAGATCGCTTCTTGTGCCTTGCCTACACCCAGCTCTGGACAAATGGCAAGATCAATCCCAAAGTCAAACAGAGCTAAAATAGACAGACTGGCCAGGATTCTCTGTTCCCCGCCGTTAAGGTCGTGAATCCAGATTGGGCAGAGAATCCTGCGACAGGGCAAAATCGGGATACGTGCCTGCCAGCAAACAGGTCACGGGTCTCCGTGCCCGCCTGGCCGACCACAGTGTATTTCTTGACCGCTCAGCTGGGTTTCCCACCATGACCCAGCAGGACATACAGATAGCTCATTAGAGCTATTTTGCATGACATTGGCAGGCAGGATGCACCATTTACTAGCCAGGTGGGATGTTCCAGCCTCCTCAGCTGAGAGTTTTGCTGGTGTGAATTGATACAAGTATTGAGGAGCCCAGACCAGGTGGCATGAAGTTTGTGGGGTGACAAGGTGGTAAGTACCCACGTATAAATTGTATCCCGGGTGCCTAGGGGGCTCTTTCCTGGCAGGTGGGGGTCAGGAGGGTTTGCGTTGGGCTGGAGAGGCTCAGGTCGGGGGCCTTCCCTAAGATGGGACCCCTCTGGCTGCTCTCCCCATCTGCAACCTTTAAAAC
Organism: Scyliorhinus torazame; assembly: GCF_047496885.1. Classification (NCBI taxonomy): domain Eukaryota; kingdom Metazoa; phylum Chordata; class Chondrichthyes; order Carcharhiniformes; family Scyliorhinidae; genus Scyliorhinus; species Scyliorhinus torazame. The sequence continues at coordinate 84,084,074 of NC_092714.1, forward strand.
CATTAAATAGTCACTCAGTTTGTAAAAAATGAAGTTTTCCCATAATAAAGTGAAAATGTGCTGATCTGTACCCCATATCATTTAGACAGCCACTCATTATCTCATAAATACACATCCCAAGAATGAAGTGAAAATGTTCTCACCTGCACCCTAAACCCGTTAAAAAGTAATAACAGCTGTGGGGGCTGCCCCTTCACTTTCTAGGAAGCACTCAAGAATAAAGAGGCAGACCGATAAAACAATTACAGTTAGATAAACATTTGCGACTCTGACTTAATGGATCCCTGCAGGGCTATAAAAATACACTACAAAAATGATTCTACGCTTTGAAGTTCCAGCGAGCTGTCAATCACAATGCTTTGAGCAGGCAATGGGGTGTGAAATTCAATGTAAACGATCAGGTTCAAAGCATTCAGCCTCTTAGCCTTACACTCTGACTTCAATGCTTCAAAAGGTAATGAAATTAACTGTGTGAAAATGACTTCAAAGGTTTCCACCACTTTAAAGGCATAACTTTCACTTTCATCTCACAGATCTTACACTTGGCATACTGACAGACCTTTTAAAGGGTTTAGGGGTACGGATGGGATCACTTTCATTTCATTATGAGAAAACTTTATTTCTTACATGCTGACTTACTGTTTAAAGGCATTATGGGTGCAGATGAGATTTTTTTTCTCTTTATTAATAGGGATGTGTATAAGAAAATGGGTGGCTGTCTAAATGGTATAGGGGCATAGATGAGCATATTTTCACTTTATTATGGGAAAACTTTAACTTTTACTTAATGAGTGGCTGCTAATGGGTTTCAAGGCTGAAGATGGGGAAAGCAGCCAAAGGAGCCCTGACCCAGGGAAAACCCCCGACCTCAGCCGCTCCAGACCAGCACAACCCCCCCTGACTTCCACCTCCCATGAAGGACCCCCTTCGGCACCCTGGCGGCAATTGCTGGGAGGGTATCTATCACCTTGCCACCCCTCGGACGGCAAAGTGCGAGGTTGGCACAGCCACGGGGCGGGGCCTGAAGGCAGAGGATTGGATTTGTTTATTGTCACATGCACTGAGGTACAGTGAAAAACATTTTTCTGCGTACAGCTCAAACAGATCATTTAGTACATGAACAGAAAAGAAAATACGTAATAGGGCAACCTGAAGAGTGTGGCTTGGGAGGGGGTGAGGTGGGGGAATGGAGGGAGGCTGAAAGGGAGGTCTGGGGGTTTGAGGGGGACGCTGAAGGGAGGCTTGGTGTGGGCGAATGAGGGGGGCTGAAGGGAGATGGGGGGGTTGGGGGCTGAATGTGAGGTTCGAAGATGGAGGGTGGGGGGGGCCTTGCCTGCGATCCCGGGTGAGGGGTGGGGGGGGTGCTGCAGCAGTTAATGTAGATCAGAGCGCTTTTTAGAAAAGGCTCTCCAATTCTGGGACCTGTTCGAGAGATTAGATCCTGTTCCTCTCAGTTGCTGCACGGATCACTGCAGGCCATAGAATGCACGGGTGGGCTGGGATTCTCCAAGCCTCCGCGCCAAAATGGCGCTTGGCGCGGGGGCAGAGAATGGAGCCTTAGACCCGCGATCGGGTCGGACACCGGGACGCGAATCTCCGGCGACCGGAGAATCAGCGGCAGGCGTGTGTGTGCGGTCGACACGATGCCGGTTGACAAGCCTCCGACCATTGTTTGAAAGGATTCTGTTACACAGATTTGAGTACTGTTACTTCTACTGTAACTAACGTTACTGACAAAGATGTTAATTTAATCCTCATGAAGTTTCAGGACCCTGTTACGCAAGTCTTTCTGTAAACAAATCATCCCACTATGTAGCAACACATAACTATTTGCATCCATGAAAACATTTTCTGAAAATCCATGGGCGAAATTCTCCGTTATCGGCGCAAAGTCCGCCGATCGGCGCAAAAAACGGCGCAAATCCGACTTGCGTCATGTCAGAAAAATGGGTCAAAAGTCTCCGGCCAAAAATGGGCTAGCAGCGATGTGACGGGATCCGCGCTTGCGCACGTGGTTCACGCCGTGCAGCGTCATACACGCCGCACGGCGTGACGGCTCATAAGGCCGCGCTGCTCCCCCCCCACCCGACCGGAACACCTGACCGGAACACCCGACTGGATGGCTGGCCGCCGCTCAGCCCCGAGGTTCCAGTCACGGGATGTGGAGGCGCTCCTGGACGCAGTGGAGCGGAGGAGGGACGCCCTGTATCCCGGGCACGGCCGCAGAGTTGCCCCACGCCACAGCCGGCGTCTGTGGAGGGAGGTGGCAGAGGCCATCACCGCTGTGGACCTGACACCACGGACAGGCACCCAGTGCCAAAAGAAGGTGAACGACCTCGTCAGAGCAAGCAGGGTGAGCCTCCCCCATATCAACCCCCCCCCATATCCCCCCTCCCCATATCCCCCTCCCCATATACCCCTGCCCCCATATCCCCTCTCCCCCACATCCCCCCTCCCCCATATCCCCCATATCCCCCTACACACCATATCCCCCCTCCCCCATATCCCCCCTCCCCATATCTCCCATATCCCCCCTCCCCCATATCCACCCTCCCCCATATCCCCCTCCCCATATCCCCCCTCCCCCATATCCCCAATTACCCCCCATATCCCCCATAACCCCCCCATATCCCCCTCCCCATATCCCCCATAACCTCCCATATCCCCCCCTCCCCATATCCACCCCACCGCCATATCCCCCCTCCGCATATCCCCCCTCCCCCATATCCCCCCTCCCCATATCCCCCCTCCCCCATATCCCCCATATACCCCCTCCCGCATATCCCCCCTCCCCATATCCCCCCTCTCCATATCCCCCATATCCCCCCTCCCCCAAATCCCCCATAACCCCCCATATCCCCCATAACTCCCCATATCCCCCCTCCCCCATATCCCCCCTCCCCCATATCCCCCCTCCCATATCCCCCCTCCCCCATATCCCCACTCCCCATATCCCCCCATATCCCCCTCCCCCATGTCCCCCCTCCCCATATCACCCCTCCCCATATCCCCCCTCCCCCATATCCCCCCTCCCCATATCCCCCATATCCCCCCCTCCCCATATCCCCCCTCCCCCATATACCCCCCTCCCCAAATCCCCCATAACCCCCCCATATCCCCCCGACATATCCCCGCTCCCCCATATCCCCGCTCCCCCATATCCCCGCTCCCCCATATCCCCCTCCCCCATATCCCCCTCCCCCATATCCCCCTCCTCCATATCCCCCATATCCCCCTCCCCCATATCCCCCCTCCCCCATATCCCCATAACCCCCCCATATCTCCCTCCCCCATTACCCCCTCCCCCATATACCCCCTCCCCCACAATCCCCCCTCCCCCATATCCCCCCTCCCCCATATCCCCCCTCCCCCATATCCCCTCCCCATATCCCCCTCCCCCATATCCCCCCTCCCCCATATCCCCCCCATATCCCCCTCCCCATGTCCCCCCTCCCCCATATCACCCCTCCCCATATCCCCTCCCCCATATACCCCCTCCCCCCATATCCCCCCTCCCATATCCCACATAACCCTCCCATATCCCCCATAACCCCCCCATATCCCCCGCCATATCCCCCCTCCCCCATATCCCCCCTCCCCCATATCCCCCTCCCCCATATCCCCCATATCCCCCTCCTCCATGTCCCCCATATCCCCCCTCCCCATGACCCCCATATCCCCCCTCCCCATATCCCCATAACCCCCCCATATCCCCCCTCCCCCATATCCCCCCTCCCCCATATCCCCCCTCCCCATATCCCCCCTCCCCATATCCCCCCTCCCCATATCCCCCCTCCCCATATCCCCCCTTCCCCTATCCCCCCTCCCCCCTATCCCCCCTCCCCATATCCCCCTCCCCCATATCCCCCCTCCCCATATCCCCCCTCCCCCATATCCCCCCTCTCCATATCCCCCTCCCCCATATACCCCCTCCCCCATATCCCCCATAACCCCCCCTATATCCCCCCTCCCCCATATCCCCACTCCCCATAGCCCCACTCCCCATATCCCCCTCCCCATATCCCCCTCCCTCATATCCCCATCCACCATATCCCCCCTCCCCCATATCCCCCTCCCCATATCCTCCCTCCCCATAACCCCTTCCCCATATCCCCCCTCCCCCATATCCCCCTCCACATATTCCCCCTCCCCTATATCCCCCCCTCCCCTATATTCCCCCTCCCCATATACCCCCTCCCCATATACCCCCTCCCCTATATCCCCCCTCCCCATATACCCCCTCCCCCATATCCCCCTCCCCCATATCCCCCCTCCCCCATACCCCCCTCCCCTATATCCCCATATCCCCCATATCCCCCCTCCCCCATATCTCCCATATCCTCCCCTCCCCCATATCCCCCCCTCCCCCATATTCCCCCCTCCCCCATATTCCCCCCCCATATCCTCCCTCCCCATAACCCCTTCCCCATATAACCCCTTCCCCATATCCCCCCTCCCCCATATCCCCCCTCCCCCATATCCCCCATATCCTCCCCTCCCCCATATCCCCCCTCCCCCATATCCCCCCTCCCCCATATCCCCCTCCCCATATCCTCCCTCCCCATAACCCCTTCCCCATATCCCCCCTCCCCCATATCCCCCCTCCCCCATATCCCCCTCCCTAATTCCCCCTCCCCTATATCCCCCCTCCCCATATACCCCCTCCCCCATATCCCCTCCCCATATCCCCCCTCCCCCATATCCCCCTCCCCTATATCCCCATATCCCCCCTCCCCCATATTCCCCCCTCCCCCATATCCCCCATATCCTCCCCTCCCCCATATCCCCCCTCCCCCATATTCCCCCTCCCCCAGATCCCCCCCTCCCCCATATCCCCCCCTCCCCCATATCCCCCCTCCTCCATATCCCCCCCTCCCCCATATCCCCAAGTGAATCCAGCCCTAACCTTAACCTCTGCAATACACGCGCAACTAATGGCGTGCATTCATACACCTGCCTAACACTGTTGCCTTTTACCCCTGCCATCACCCCCACCCACCCCCCCGCCACAGGAGAAGCGCACACACAACAATAGGGAGCATGTGAGGACTGGAGGAGGCCCCGCTAATGAGAGGCCACTGACCGAACACGAGGAAAGGGCCCTGGAACTGGCTGGCGGACCTGACGACCGGGAGGTTGTTGATGCAGAGGTTGGGGGCATACTAGCAAGTGAGCCACCGACCGCCCGTCCCCATATCCTCCCTCCCCCATATCCCCCCTCCCCAATATCACCTGATCACTGCCTGCGTGTCTAACCATGCATGCTTCATTGTGTATCGCAGGGGCAAACGTCGAGGCACCCATCCCCGCAGATGCAGACCGCCCGCAGGATGCCCCTCGGAGGCCACGGGAGACGGAGAGGCCCGGACCCTCCGGCATGCGACGCCCGCAGGATGCCCCTCGCACACCACGGGAGACGGAGAGACCTGGAGCAACAGGGAGACGACACCCCCCGTCACGTGCGGGAGCGACGAGGCAGGCGTGTGCCACCCAGCGACGAGGGAGGCAGCCACAGGCCCCCATCACATCCAAGCCAGGACACCACTACCCAGGAAACCACTACCCAGGACACCACTACCCAGGACACCCCTACCCGGGACAGCACTACCCGGGACAGCACTGCCCAGGACACCCCTACCCGGGACAGCACTACCCAGGAAGACGAAATACCGGACAGTGACTCAGAGTGGATGGGTGGAGACGAACCCCCACCCCAAAGTGCCATGGACTCAGAGTGGGACGAAGAGCACGACACAACGCCACTGCTGTCACCAACACCCTCCACCATCGCAGAAACACTCACCTCGGTTGGGCACTTTAGTGATGAGACATCTGGTACACTCACTGGTGCGCACAACACAGCAGTCCCGGTACAGCAGGTGGAGGTAGGAGCAGCAGAGGGGCCGGGCGGTCGGAGGGCAGCCCAGCCCAAGCGAGCATCTGCCGCCCAGATGGATCCCGGGTTCCTGGAGTTACCACACCCACCTATAGATCCGATGCAACCACCGACCCGGAGACGAGCGAAGAGGGTGACGGCCGGCTTGCGGCGGCCGCAGGTGGAGGAGTCCACCCGCGTCCAGGAGCTGGAAGTGGTGCAGGTCATGCGTGCCACCCTGGCCGACACCGCACGGGTGGCGTCCGCGGTGGAGGCAATGGGTGCGACGGTGTCAGACATGGGGAACGGTTTGCGAGGCCTGGGGCTTTCCGTGCAGGTGGCCTCTGTGGCCCAGGACATGGCTGCCCTCTCACAGGAGGCCATGAGCCAGTGCCAGCGCCAGATGGCAGAGGCGCTCAACGCCATGGCCCAGTCTCAGCAGTCCATAGCCCAGTCTCTGCAGGCCATGGCCCAGTCTCAGCAGGCCATGGTCCAGTCTCTGCAGGCCATCGCTGAGGGCATCGGCGCCAGTGGCCATGTGCGAGCCGGCGTCGCACTGTCACAGACAGGGTTTGCCAACCCCCTGGGCTCCATGGCTGCAAACCTGCAGACCCCTGTCGATACCAGCACGGGCCTCCAGGACTGGCAGCGCCAGATGTCGGGGGGGGCGTCGGATGGCCAGTCCGTTCGCATCCCCCACCCATGTCGAGACCTGAGGGCCATCGGGCACCCCGAGGGAGGAGGAGGTGGTGTGGTCCGTCCCGGCTCCCCCTGTAGGGGAGGTCCTGGAACACCGCGACACCTCGGATTCCCCCCCTTCCGTCCCAGGTGCATCGGGTGGGCAACGGGCAGGACAGGCTGGCAGCTCGCCATCCCAGTCGCCCGGGCCGCAGCCTGGTCTGCTGTACCGTCTGGGGAACCACGTAGACGTAGTCAAAGGGCCCGTAAGGCCAAACAATTAGACACTGAGTAAGTTGGCACGGGTGCAGGGCACAGATGAGTTTTAGGGGCTAGGGCACATGCATGAACTCGTTTGGTTATTAAAGTCAATGTTACACCTACAGAAGCTGCCTTTGTGTTCTGTCCAAAGTGTGCGGGGGTGTCATGTACGTTGAGCGCAAGTGTGTGTGTGAGGGGTGGTCTTACCTCAGCCCCAGGTGAGTCTGCCCCCTTCCCCCTGGGCCGCCATTAACATCCCCCCGGGCAGATGACGGGACCGTGCGCTGCAGTGTCACAGCCGCATGCAGGGATGGTCCGGGTGGATGGTGGTACTGTGGCCATGGGTCAGACATAGTCCAACGATGTGGAGCCATGAGCTCACCGCAGGGCGGGTTGTCATCATCCTCCATGGCCTGCAATAGACACGCGTCCACCCGCAACTGTGTAAGCCCGGCCGTTGTGCCGCAGGTGGATCGGCAATGGGGGGGGGTGTGTGCATGCAGGTGGGGTAGGTGGGGTTGGGGAGGGGGGTGAGGGTGCTGGGTGGGTGGATGGGTGGGGGGTGTGGGTGGTCGGCTGTTGCCATGGTGTGTGGTCTGTGGCCATACTACCCGATTCCCACGCCCATCTAGTCAGTGAAGCGGCGGCTATCAGTCTGTCCCGTGCCCGCTGGGCCAGCCGGTAACAGTGGACAGCCACCCGCCTGTGTTTACCCCGTCTGCCCTGACCATTGTCCCCATCCCCCTCATCTGGGGAGGACTGCGCCTCTTCCTGCTGCTCCTCCAATCCGCCCTCCTCTGCCTGCGGCACATCGCCCCTCTGCTGGGCTATGTTGTGCAGGACGCAGCACACCACAATGATGCAGCCGACCCTATCTGACCGATACTGGAGGGCGCCCCCAGAGAGGTCCAGGCACCTGAAACGCATCTTCAGCACGCCAAAGCACCTCTCTATCACTCCCCTTGTCGCTACATGGGCATCATTGTAGCGGTTCTCCGCCTCATTGCGTGGCCTCCGTACAGGCGTCATCAGCCACGATCGCAATGGGTAGCCTCTGTCGCCCAGCAACCAGCCCCTCAGCCGGGGATGGCGTCCCTCGTACATGCCGGGGTGGATGACCACAACAACACATATGAGTCGTGTACACTGCCTGGGTAATGGGCGCAGACGTGCAGGATCATCATGCGGTGGTCGCAGACCACCTGTATGTTCATCGAATAGGTCCCCTTCCTATTGGTGAACACGGCCCTGTTATCTGCAGGTGGCCGCACAGCGGCGTGCATCCCATCGATCGCGCCCTGGACCATTGAGAACCCGGCCACGGCAGAGAAGCCCACGGCAGAGGAGCCCACGGCCCGGGCATCTTGGCTGGCCCGGTCCACAGGGAAGCGGATGTACCTGTGCGCCCTGGCATAAAGGGCATCTGTCACTGCCCGGATGCACCGATGCACCGATGTCTGCGATATGCCGGACAGGTCCCCACTCGGTGCCTGGAATGACCCCGTTGCATAAATGTTCTGGGCAACCGTAACCTTGATGGACACGGGGAGAGGGTATCCCCCGCCAATGCCACGCGGTGACAGGTGTGCGAGCAGGTGGCAGATGTGTGCCACGGTTTCCCGCCTCATCCGGAGTCTCCTCCTGCATTCCCGGTCCGTGAGGTCCTGGTATGACTGCCGGGGCCGGTACACACGGGGCACCCTCGGGTGCCTCCGTTGCCGTGGGGCCGCGATGTCCTCCTCCCCCTCCTCGTCCTGTCGGTCAGGTGTCCCTCCAGCCTGGGCGGCTGCCGCCTGCCCCTCTGCGGCACGCTCCTCCTTCTCCTCCTCATCAGGGCAACATGGACATTAGCGGCTGCCGCCACGGCGGCCAACATCGCTGGATGATCGGAAAACATGACGGCCTGGTGGGGGGGGGGGGGGGGGGGGGGGCGGGGGGGGGGGAAACGACGACATGTCATCATTGCCCATATCCCCATCTTCCCTCCAGCCAGGTGGCATGGACCGCATGGGTCCAACTGTTGGAGGCTGGCACCTGGCCAGGTGGACCAACTCACTTGCCCCCCCATCCTCCTCCCCGGCACGGACCCCCCTTCCCCCTCCCCAGCACGGACCCCCCTCCCGGCACTCCCCCGGAGCCCAGCCCACTCTAACCCCCCCCCCCCTCCCACCCCGCCCGCACACACACACACACACAACCCGAGACACACCTCTCCCCACACATTCAGACTGCGGCCACGCCATCGCCTGCCCAGCGGCCAACCCCCCAGGCCGTCACTCACCTCCACGCTGGTCGGCGTGAACGGTCATCACGTCGACGGGACTTCGGCCCATCCGGAAGGGAGAATATCGGCAGGCCGAAAATCGGCTGCCTTGCGCAGACCCGTGCCATTCTCCGACGGCAGCGGCGCCATTAACGCCCCGCCGACTTTTCTCCCTTTGGAGACTTCTGCAACCAGCAGGGGCGGGATTCACGGCGGCCAACGGCCATTCTCCGACCCGCTGGAGGGTCGGAGAATGACGCCCCATGTGCTCATTTTGATGCAGTATTTTGTGTTCTTATGAACACATTCACAATGAAAATATTTGGGAAAATTGACAGCTGGCAGTGAGTAATATGGGTTGTAATCCAGTCAAGTGGAGTTGATCATCTCAGAGTGTCAACTGGACTCTTGAGATTGTCTAAAAGCTTTAGGCTTGCTACCAGGTATGTATTATATACTGAATAACCTAATCTAGAACAAGGCCAGCAGCGCGGGTTCAAGTCCCGTACTGGCTGAGAATTCTGAATTCTCCCTCTGTATACCCGAACAGGCTCCGGAATGTGGCGACTAGGGGCTTTTCACAGTAACGTCATTGCGGTGTTAATGTAAGTCTACTTGTGACAATAAAAAGATGATTATTATTATTTACAGTCACATGTTAGAACTAGCATAATATTGATGAAAGAAATATATTCTTGAAGGTATATAGCATCATTATTATTTCATTAAGATAGAGTACCCAATTCTTTTTTTCCAATATAGGGGAAATTTAGCGTGGCCAATCCACCGACTCTGCATATAATAATAATCTTACAGAAACGGGGAAAATGTGCAAATGCCACACAGATAGTGACCCAGGCTGGGATTGAACCTGGGTTCTCGGCATCGTGAGGCAGCAGTACTAACCACTGCGCCACCTTTCCACCCCTATATAGCATCATTATTGATAGAACTATTTATTATCTGAGGATGTTTAGCTGACAATGATAAGGCATGAAAGGAAAACACACTTAAATCAAATTCCCCGCGCCACCATTTACTTTAAACTATTCAATGATTCCAATACTGGAGCTGAGAAAATTTCACACAAGGAAGGGCTGGATGTCACCAAAGCTGTTAGCACAATTGCTTCACAGCTCCAGGATCCCAGGTTCGATTCCCGGCTGGGTCACTGTCTGTGCGGAGTCTGCACGTTCTCCCCGTGTGCGTAGGTTTCCTCCGGGTGCTCCGGTTTCCTCCCACAGTCCAAAGATGTGCAGGTTAGGTGGATTGGCCATGCTAAATTGCCCTTAGTGTCCAAAATTGCCCTTAGAGTTGGTTGAGTGGGGTTACTGGGTTATGGGGATAAGGTGGTGAGGGCTTGGGCAGGGTGCTCTTTCCAGGAGCCGGTGCAGACTCGATGGGCCGAATGGCCTCCTTCTGCACTGTAAATTCTATGAAATCTATGAAAGCGTTTTTAAGTATGGTAATGAGCGGGAACAGCCACGAGCTTCCTGACGCCTGGTGAGGCCGTCACCGCTATAAAACATTAATTTGTCCCCATGAGGCCCCATGGGCTTTAGCGCCTCAACTGACAGTTGCAGCGGCTGATTCGTCAGGACCGTGCCTGCCAGTCTCCCGCTAACAAGGGAGAGCAGCGCTTAAACAGATTCTGCACAGTCAATCCAAAACAGTTCGCAGCCATGCCACAGAGAAGACCAGCCCCACGGTTGGGGAATGCCGACCTGGGCAGATTACTGGACGCGTTTGAGGCCAGACAGAATGCCCTGTTCTCCCAAGGGCCTCGGAGGGTCAGCCGCAGGGCAGCCAGTGCTGCCTAAGAGGAATTGGCAGCAGCCGTCAGCTCAGTGAGTGTGACCACCCAGTCTGTAAAAAGATCAACAAACTCCACTTGGCCACACGGGTAGCACCGAACCCCCGACCCCCCCACCATGTGTATGCGCTTGTCACCACCCCCACCAACACCATTCCGTACCCCGACCCATCCATGTCCAGCAATGTTGCCCATGGCACCCCCCTCATACTCTTTATTCTCCCTATGAAGGCAGTCTCCCCAAACCCCCGTGCTGAGTTCCCACCCCACTCACCCCCACACCCACGATGAATGACGCATGTAGCTAATGGTGCCCCCTCTGTGCCCCCGCAGAAGAAGTTGGCCCACAAGAGGTGGGAAAGGGCCCAGATAGGCAGCAGCATGCCAGACATCAGAGTCCTCACCCTCTACGAGGAATGGGCCATGGAGGCCACGGGAGTGGCCAAGGACAGATCTGTAACCCACGTAGATGTTGGAGTACGGCACAGAGGTGAGGATTCATGGGTCACATGTGAGTTGATAATGCCATGCAGACTGACCCATCGCTCCCACTGACCACACGTCCATTCTCCCACAGGACCCCCATTCGATGGCGACGGCCATCTGGGGTGGTTCCCTCCACATCTCCCATGTGAACAGATGTCACAGTCGAAGCTTCACGGCTATTACCCCTGATAGACATCAATTCAGACGAGATGCTGAGAAGCAGTGAACCGATGCTTGAATAAGCTAAATATGTGCCGATCTGTAGCTCCTTCCGCACTGCAGGGCTGACCCAGGTCAACAGACTTTATACCCCCACAGCTGGGCGGAGCCACAGGCAGAGCCAACAAGATCAAGTGTAGTGTAGATTGAGCCTTTGGCTCAGATCTGGTATGTCTCTCTTGTGGGGACATTTGAATTGGGTTTTGGAGCAGGCGAGGAGCTGGATTAGGGGCTCCCCCCTGACCCACACTCTGAGCCCTGGCTTGGTAACTCAGAAAAGGTAATAATAACATTCCAACAGTACAACAGCAACAACCAATAACAGGACAGCAATAATAATAAGTAGATACAACAGTGGAGATAACAATACTAATAGAACAGTATTACGTAGCCATACGTGGCTCAGCACAACCCCCGCCCTCCACCAGCGCAGAGACACACACACGGAGGTCCTGGGTATCTCTTTCCCCTCCCCCACCCCTCCTCCCCAGATACACCACGTGATGGGTGTGAGCGAGCACTCAGCAGGAGGGCAAGGTTGAAACAATGGCATTGAATGAGAGCTCTGGCGCTCAGCTCCCAGCAGAAAGGGGGAGTAGGGGAGGGGAGGCATATCAGACAAGGCCATGCCCTATGTTAAATGGGTGAGGATGAGGGCCCCCCTGGCCCTCTGGGTTTATCGGACCTTGCCAGCTGCAGCCTGTCCTCCATCCTCAGGCTCGCCTAGCGAATCCTCCCTGGGCTCGTACTCCATCTCCTCTGGGTCTGGCGTCTCCGCGTCCTCCTCCTCGGAGGTGGCCACATGTTCCTCATCCCCCACCTCCAGCACATCACTCTGCTGCTGTGCCAGGTTGTGGGGGGGACAGCAGACCATTACAAAGCGGGCAACCCTCCGGGGGTTGTACTGCAGTGCCCCACAAGAGCGATCGAGGCATCAGAACCGCATTTTGAGGAGTTCGATGTACCGTCCAATGACACCCTGGGTGGACCTCGTTGTATCGGGTCTCCACATCGGTCACCGGCCTCGTATTGGCATCATTAGCCAGGCCTTCAGCGGATACGTCTTATCCCCCAAGAGCCAACCAGCCATTCTGGGGTAGACCATGAAGATGTCGGGGATGTCCAGCTGCCACAGGATGTAGCTGTCATGCACACTCCCTGGGAAGCGGGCACACATGTACAAGATCTTCCTGTGGTCACACAAACTGGACTTTCAGGATGTGGAATCCCTTCCTGTTGATGTAGGGCACTCCCAAATGGCCAGGTGCACGCAAGGCACCATGCGTGCCACCTATTAGCCCCTGGACCTCCGGCACCCCATTGATGGCAGCGAAACTAGCTGCTTGGGCATCCCATTGGGCTTGGTCCATGTCAAAGTTAATATAGTTGATTGCTAGGGCAAACAGGGCATCTGCCTCCTTATGGATGCACTTGTAGGCTGTTGCACCAGATGCCAGACAAGTCCATGCCTGAGCCCTGGAATGATGCAGAGAAATTTAGGCCTGCGGTGATCTTGATGGCCATTGGGGGTGGATATCGTCCTCCTCCACATGGTGCCAAGTCCATGAGAACATGACATAAGTGCTGCACTGTCCCCTTGTTGAGATGGAGCCTCCTGCGGCACACGCTGTCTGTAATCTGTTCGAAAGACCAGCAACGCCTATGCACCTTGAGCCGTCTCCGGCCTCCCCCTTTGAGTCCCTCCCTGGCCTGATGGGCGGTGGGGTGCCAGGGTGTGAGGTGGGGCCCTGCACATGGGCCGCCGCCTCGAGTCTCTGTCGACGCTGCTGCTGCCATCTCCTCCAGCATCTGGCCACCTGGCCTGCCAGCAGCACCACTAGGGCAGCTTCCGTGGGGTCCAAGATATTGTCCACCATGTGGAATATCTGTAAGAAATTGGGAGAGGGTGAACTACTGACAACTAGCAGTGTCTTCCAACCCATGGGACTCTCCAGTACCCCCATTAGCCACCCCCCCCCCCAACTTGGTATGTCGGGCCCACGCACCCTCGGCCGCAGCAGGGTCCTCTGCTCACACTCCGTACACCAGACACCCGCATGTAACACTACGTGGACTGGGCATTGGTCCCGTCCCCGGTGCACACACCACACTCTGGTCAATGAAATGTCCCCGGTGCTGGAGCCTAGCCTCTGGGGTGATTGGATACTAGCCACTGCGTCTGTGGTGTTGCCTCCCGCAGTGTTCACACAGAGTGTCCAGGCAGCACGGTCTGATTGGGATGCTCCGCAATAATCCCCACATGCTACATGGCACTCCTACCCACGGGGATCCACTTGGGATGTGTGAAGTGCTCATTTAACTATGATTGCTAATTCTCAATTAGTAAAAGCCTTCAGCTGCACGGCCAGAGGCCTCAGCGGTCAGTGGGAGTTATGGGTGGTCTGTGGGGCAGGTGAGCAGGGGTTGGGGTTGCCCCCGGAACAAGACCACAAGATCCCAGTATTGGCATGGCGGACCGCTCCTCCGAGCACAAGGGGCTGCAATCCCAGTGCCCCAGGCTCATTGTCTGGGAGCGAAGACAGCTCTTCACCTCCTCAGGTCCCTGCAGCAGCCCTTCCACCAGCATCACATTTTTAAAAAGGAGTACTAATTGGTGTCCACGTGACTACTTGCTGGGGAGGCCATTAGACACTGCGTCGCTCCCATTAATTGTATGGTGATTGGGTTTAAGTGGTGATTAATGGTTTCTCGCCACGCTAAGATGGGATCACGATTTAACCAACGGAGCGGGCCAATTAGATCGCAGACAGATCCGCGCCTGGAGCGATTCTCAATTTTGACCTCTCCCGCGATTTAACGGCCTTGTTGTGCTCTTGCTTAAGCGCAACGCAACCATTAAATTGCACCCTAAGTGTTTGTATGACAACAGATTTCCAGCTTAACACATATGAGCAATAATTAACTAGAATGAAAACTCCAGCTCCAAATTCTGTAAGTGTCGCCTTATCTGTGTATAAGTTTCTTGTTTTTGCTTCATGAAAAATTACATCGATAGGCTTTTCTATTGTATTTGTGAAACGTTTCAATGTAATAGCACAAGTGTTATCGAAGAATTAAAGATTCTACTTTGTATTTATTCTGGGAACCCAGAATGATTATGCTGATATCCGTGAAGACGTTGTACTTCTGTCTAAAGTAATATAAGACTGGTGCCACCCAATTCTGAATTGTCTTCTTTATAGGAAATATTAATGGTTTAGCAAAATTACTGTGATACAGGAATTGTGTATTTTGTTACTGTCAGGTGATGCAGGTCTTTGCAAGGGCTAGCATAGACAGCAAAATACAGTGTCAAATCAATAAACGCCCAGTATCACATTGATATATCAAATACTCTACCACATTACAATTAGATTCATATTAATATTAAACATTTTCATGATTATTTTTTGTTGATTTCATATGAAGCTGAGCTTATTTTTTTCCTTTAATTTTGCATTATATTCCCACACAATCTGCTATATCCTCTCAGCTGAAGAATGGTATTGAATGTTCATGTTGTTGCTTATGTAATATGACTCTGGACCCTCTTAAAACTCTCTGTCTATCTGGATTCAATCTCAGGTTGCAGGCTGTTGACCTTGACTTTGAAGTTGCTGGCGTCAGAATTTGCAGCCACAGCTTGGAGTCCCAGTTCCAGTTCCTGGCTTCTTTATGCGTTCCCTGGTTTTCTTTCCTTCTGCCAACGTAGGTGAAAACTCTCCCACTCTGAAGCAACAGCTGTGAACTGCGACTGGACTTGTACAGCCAATTGCCCAACAGGAGAGCAACAGAGACTGCACAATGTATGAAGATTCTAGCAGGAAAATCTCCTGAATGGCACTATACTAAAAAAGAGCGAGCCTGCCAGGATGAGTTTTCAATAATCCTGAACAATCCATTAAAACCATACGTGAAGTTGACAAATTCCTAAATATACCTGCATGATCTCCTAGTTCAGATGAATGTACCTTTAATAATGAATGTCCCAAAAAGCAACAAGGAGCTTGATGGCCCATATTTATAAAGCAAAACCAAGGAGTTCATTTATTACAGTTGTGAGTGGGCCAGCAACAGTAAATTGTAACAGTTATAGTCAAGGGTCAAAGAATTAAACAGCCAAAGGGTAAATTGTTTCCCCGAAAAGGAACCAGGTTGAAATATTTAATTTCTTCAAAATGACAGAAAAAGAAGGTATGATAATTAATTATTTCTAAATTGATCCTTGCTTATTACCAATATAATTCTATTGAATAGGGTATAGCACTCCATAATAGTACATATGAACATGTGAATTAGGTGCAAGAGTAGGGCATTTGACCATCCGAGCTTGCTCTGCCATTCAATATGATTATGACTGATCCTTTATCTCAACACCATACCCCCGCACTCTCTCCATGCCTCTTGACACCTCTAGTGTAAAGAAGTCTATCTATTTACTTCTTAAATGTATTCAGTGTCTTGGTCTCCACAGCTTTCTCTGGTAGAGAATTCCATAGCTTCACCACCTGCTGAGTGAAGAACTTTCTCCTCATATCAATCCTAAATAGTCTACCCTTTTAATAAGTGCATGGGGAGTCCACACCGAGTAAAATAAAAAACAAAGTTTTATTCACACAAACGATATGAATACTATCCTGTAGATCCCTATCAGGTTCCTTTCCTGGTCGGTGCCTTACCTTTTATACATTGCCGACCTTTTATACATTGGTTAACTGAGACACCCAGCCCTCGGCGGGGGAACTCATATTCCCTAAGGAGCAAGGGGAAGACAAGCAATCACACCCTGTAGGTTCTGTGCAAGATATTACAACTCTCTATCCTGAGACTGTGACCCCTGGATCTAGACTATCCCAGCCAGAGAAAACAACATTCCTGCATCCAGTCTGTCCAGAATTGTGCATGTTTCCATTAGATCACCTCTCATTCCTCTAAATTCTTGTAAGTACAGGCCCAGTCAACCTCCTCATGCGACAATCCTGCCATCCAGGAATCAGTCTGCTGAATCTTTTCTGCACTCGTTATTTGGCAAGTATATCCTTTCTGAGATAAGGAGACCACAACTGCACACACTACTCCAGGTGTGCTTTCACCAGGGCCCTGTAGAACTGCAATAAGACATCCCTACTTCTGAACTCAAATCCTCTTGCAACATACCATTTGCCTCCCTAAATGCTTGCTGCTCCTGTCTCTTCACTTTCATTGACTGGTGCACAGTGACACCCAGATCTCTTTGTACATCCACACTTCCCAATATGTCACAATTTAAATAATAATCTATCTTTCTATTTTTCACACCAAAGTGTATGGCTTTATTAAGCAAGGAGCTGCAATTTCCCATTATCTTCCCACCAATGAGTTGAGATGAAGAAATTAAGTCAATGATGTGGCAATGGTGGATTGGACCTTATGCTGTCCCATGCTGGGCTCCTACTTGTAATATATTTGTATCCCATGAATACACATTATATTGAAATGTTTGCAATTATGTCCTACATTCAAGATTAAACCAGCAACATAAAGCAATCTCGTGGCACCCAGTTCATGTTAGTTTAAATATATTGTGCACCAGTTAGCTTTGTGCAGTTGTGTCTGAGGTGAGTGGTTGTCTTTGTTAACCTCTTCCGTACAAGGGAGGAGGGCAGGAGAATGGCGGCTTGCCTGGAGACACGGGACTGACAAGGGTGAATCAGGGGTGAGTGGGGATGGTGTGGAGTGGGAAGGAGTGCAAGAGGGATCCAAAGGAAGGACATGGAAGGTGAAGTGGAAAATGCCTGTTATGCACAATCAGCCAAAGTAAGAAAATTAGGGATCTAAAGGGTGTACTGTCCACATATGGACCCATTTTAGGGTGTTGGCTGGCAGGGAACATTCCCAATCACAGAGGGGATGGAGTTGGTTGGAGGGCAGGTCCAGCCTAAGGTTAGAATAATCAACTATCTCGAGGACAGATCACAGGACCTAACACAAACTCGAAGGATGATACAGAGTGCATGTTCAGATGGGGAATGCCAGCAGGGATAGTTGTAGGCTCAAAGGGGAGAGATGATATTTCCTGTTGGAAGGGGACAGGGTCCAGGTTAAAGGGGAGGTTGAAAGATTATAGAGGGATGGGTCACTGGTGATTGAAACAAGTGTGAAGGTGATAGGAAGAGGGCAGAGGATAATGGATTCTAACACAATTCTTACAATGACCGTTTTTGCAATGTGCGGTGCTTGGACTGGGAATCAAAGTTGGGGGATCCCATTGTGTGGTGGGTGGAAGTTTCGTTGTGGACAATGTGATGCGCTAAGCGTCAAGAACCACAAAGACATGTGAGACTTTAACTCAGGCTTTAATATACTACATGGGAGGCTTACCCGACACAGACGACCCCAGACAGAATGGGGCCTGTCCCAGAAGAGGGTTGTTATACTAACTCCCGGGGGAGTGGCTAAGGCGAAGCTCTCCGTGGCCAGGTCGGGTTACCTACCAGTGACCGAACCTCTGCAGAGCTACAGTACAATACACAGTATTACAGGGCCACGTTACGCACAACTATTATATACTATGTACAATGGTAGGGAGGTACAGTGGTGTATCACCACACAATGAAAGGAGTTGAAAACCTCACTGATCATCAGTGTTATGGGTGAAATCCATGGACACACTGTTCTCATCTACTGTCTGCCTTCTTCTTACAGTTCAGTTGTTGGAATATCTATGAATCTCATACTCCAATACAGCCAACCTTGGGAACCAGAGGAGAGGACGTGACAAAGGAGAGCTCTTGGTAGCTAACAATGGAGGCTGCAACAGCAGTGGGAGCCAGAACCAGAGGGGGCAGCAGGTCATTATGCAGCCACCCAGAGAAGGCATCATAGAAGACAGGCAATGTGTTTGGCAGGAAAGTTCTGGCTGTGACATAGATCCTCCCTATTTGTCCAGGATGCTCTTCTATAACCTGTCCATACCTGTTGCTTCGTTAGCTGATGGCAGTTTTCACCAATGGAAAGCTTATGTGATCGCACTTTTCCCCCATGCTCGCCGTCGAATCATATTAGCAATGTTGTGACAAAAAAGGATGTCGGCGGATGTCCTGCCCACTTCTGGTTCCGGTGTTGGGATTAGAGCACCATCGATAAAAGACCACCTTCAAATTCATAACCTTCTGTACAAAGACCTTCAGCTTGTGATCAAGGTGTATCAATTTTCTAATTCCTTTTACTTTTCAGACTCTTGGTGTGAAAATATGATGGGATAAAATGACTGCATATAAAGCCTCCCGAACCAAAGAAGCAAGATTCCTTCTGCTGAATAGCTGTAAGGATCCCATTTGAATTGTATCTGGGAAATTGCGATGCATTTGCCAATAAAACTACATGTTAATTCAGCAATGATCGGCAGGAATTTGGAAACTATGAGGTCACAGGATGGCTGACATGGGAAATAGAAAATGTTCAATTGTGCAATGTTGTGATGCCTTTTGAGGTTGAACTGGAGGCATTGGGTGGTATTTTCCACTACTTTTTCAAAGTATCAATTTTGACGAGAAACCCAGTGAGAATTCCGCTGGCACTGTCGGCGAGAAAAATCGCTATATCTTCAGACACTCTGGAAAAAAAATGTTTGCGCTGGTTTCACGCGGCGTTGGTGGTGGCCTGCCCCTGATTCACTCACCCGGAATTACTTGATTTCAGCAATCAGCTCCTTTTAAATGCCTCCCCTGCACTGGTTCCAAGCCCTGTCAGGGGAATGGTTGCCAGGAAGACAGCCCCATGATTATCTAAGGGAGCCCTCACCAAAATGCGAGATGGAGTGGAGCAGAGGCGTGACATCTTCTACCCTTATACGAGCAGATGGCCAGCCAGCAAGGTGACCAAGCCCGCCTGGGAGGCGGTGGCTGTGATAGTGAACGTCGGCTCTCTAAATAAGAGGATGGGGATACAGTACCAAAAGAAGATGAATGACCTTCTTTGTGCAGCAAGGATAAGTCTGCCTTCTCATGTGTCCAGCAGCATCCCTAAACACACCCATCACCTCCATCATGATCTCACTCCCAGCCACCTCACGGGGTCCCAACACTTGTCCTGCTACCCTCAGCCCTATCCTCATGATCCCCCCAGTAGCTCCTCTCCTCATCACATCCCCACTCCCACTCAGCTTCCATGCATGCCAGACTTCAGGACCATCTGACCTGGCAAGACCCCCCGCCTATACTCTCCTCTTCTCCCCAGTGTGATGCCCAATCTGAAGAACCTCACCACATTTGAGAGAGTCCTTGAACTGGCCAGGGAGAAGCAGGACTGTATCTGTTCAGAGGGTGAGGTGAGAACAAGAGACACATTTGGGAGCCCTGAACACATCCAGCCATGGCACTAGCCTCACGTGAGTCTGCCCCTGTCATGCACTGATGCTACCTCACTTCCCTTGCAGGTCAATCAGTTGACCAGACCGGACATCCTCGCACCTGTGGAGACCAAAAATCCGAGTTGCTCTGAGGGAAAAAATTTCGAAGAAGTGTCACAGCTTTCACCCGCACTCTCAGCGGACCCTTAGTGGAGAAACTCATACCTCAGTGAGAATAACTAGTAGGCAGGCTTCGAGGTAACACATTGCTGAGCACCTCACAGCTGATAATCCACAGCAGGCAGAGGCAGGAATGTCCCAGGGATCTGTACTCAGAGGGATGCCGGAGCCCAGGACTCTGGTGAGCCCAGGTCAGATGACGTTCTCTTGGATTCAGTTATTTTACAGCTACTGGAACGGAAAAGGCAGAGTTGGGACTATCAGGGAGGGATGTCAGCATCCCCCCTAGGGCTGCAAGACCAACTGGAGTCCCATTATCTTCTTCTGTCTAAGGAGATGATATTTTCATTCCGAGGCAACAATGTCAACGCCCCAAGGGTGGCATCCATAGTGGAGACCTTGGCACAGGATGTGCACTCCATGACGGGGATATTCACTGCATGGTTCAGGTCATGCATTCCATGGCTGACGACGTGAGCTGCATGGTGCAGGCACTTGTGGGAAACGATGTGTGTCAGTGCTAGAGGATGGCAGCTCTTCTGAATCTCACTCCAGCTGCATGTCTATCCAATTCAGGAGCCCCCAGGCACTATAAGGGAAGAGGGTCATCAGGTACACAGCCTGAGACCTTCAGGAGAGCCTGGGGGTGTCCATGTATTTGACTCCTCCTCTCTGTTATTGACATCTATGCTTCCGAAAGCAGACCTGGTTCCTCAAGGTCCAGACCTCCCAGGGGACACCCGCCAAGGTCATCTCAGTCAATATGTGTGGCAGTCAGCCTCATCCTCAGCTGTGAATCCTGGGAAATGCCTAGATGTAGTGGTAGGTTGAAGAGGATTCGCTAAAGCCTGCAAGCAGCAAAGCTTTACTCCAGCCCCCAATGCCGAGACTCAACGCCTGTACCCTGCCTGACCCCGTGCATGACTTAGCTGGTTCCCTCACATCCTCTCTGGTGTCCCCTCTCCATTAGACTCCGTGGTGGGTAATGGCGATCTGAGCACTCACCTCCCATATCTCCTTCAGTTTGAGGTTGCCAGGTTCATGTTTATCGACAGCTGTTTTAAATCACACCGGCGTTACGTCACGCGGGCGCGTAATGAATATTCAGAGGGGGTGGAAGTCCCGGCAGGATGGATTGCAAATTAGATACAAGTATATTAAAATGAGGTGTTACGTCACGGGCGAGGGGCATGGAAAATCGAGTGATGGTATCTCACCTGCAAGAATCGCATTTCCCGGCTCTCGCGGGATCTTGCGTCCATGTCACCATTTACTCTGACAACGAATGCGTGCTCAAAATTGCATCCATTGTTCTCAGGAAGACGAGAGGCAGCTTCAGCATAGCTGACCTGGGATTGCTTGGGGCAAACACCAGAGGGAGATTTTCTACTTGTATTCAGAATAAGTCAATAGATTTCAGAACCCCCGCTCCTGATTTGTCGCCTGCAATGGGAAAGATTCAACTTTTCAGGGGCTAGCATTCATCACCCTAATGAGAAAAAACGTCACAAGAAAAACACTGGAACCGTTTATAGATGTCAACCTACTTGTTACTGACTCATTGAGCTAGTTAATTTTCACTATTATAACAATATTTAATTGGATGTCTTCATTCCTGTTATATTGGCAATTGAATAAAAACAAGAACCCTTTGAATATACTACTGATTGGAAACAAACAGCTTATGTTTTAATTGGAGTGGATCCTGATAAACATGTAGCTGGATTACTGTTAATGTGTCTCTTCTTTCAGTATCATGCTTAGATCAGGATTCCAATAAATTGTATATAAAAAAGACCAATTTGTAATAAATGTACCCTCACTCATTTAATCAGTTGTTCAGCATCTGAATCGAAATGACAGCAATTTACTGCACGAAGTACGTTTCTTTACAAGAAGTACTTTGTGTGTGAAAGATGATTGATGTACCCAGGTGACAGTACGCAGTGTACTGGGTAATAAAAGCAGGAATAATTGTATGGGTCAAGAATTTGTTGTAACGCAAATTAATGCAAAGCAAATTAGTTAAAACTCTGAGAGGATGCTCGACATTTACTGCCTCTAAACTGCACACAGCTTTGTTTTTCAATAAATTCAGGTGAAGGTTGTTACTCGGGATACCTGATTACCTACACTTATTCTTCTGCTGCTATATTCAAATGAGCTTGAATTGCTATTTTAATCAGCTAAATGGATAGAATAAAACATATTTATAGCAAATATCAACTTTTAGTAGATTACTTAAAAACGTCTCATCATTTTAAACTAATAATGGTAAGGTCAAAAGAGAGGAACAACTAAAAAGATGGGTTTTGGTGCTTGGGGATGGTGAGTAAATACTGACATTAAGATGCACAAGATCAAGATTTTGACTCAGTGATGGCATGTTCTATATTGTTATCTATATATTATCATGGTTCCTGACCTGAGAGGTGAGCACTATTAAGTAACAAGTGTATAAATAATTCATTACTTTTAATGTAAACCTGAGACATCCTGGGATATCACAACAGATTTGGTAAAGCGATAACATTAATCAGTGTTTAATGTCTGAGAAAATGCAGGGTTATTAATTTGAAATGGTGTTTTATTGGCAGTTGATATTAACACATTTAAAACACATAAGAAGATACTTCCAAATGTTAATGTGTTTAGGGAGGGAAAATAATTTTTGGCCAAATACATTCATACTGTGTATCCAACACCCAGTGCTGGATGAGCAGACATTTCCTCCAATTAAATGTTGGAAAGGCCAAAGCCATTGACTTTGGTCTTTGCCACAAACTCTGTTGCTTAGATACTGACACTGTTCCTCACCTGACCATGGTCAGTACTGAGCAAGATCATTGAAACCTTGAGATCAGCATCTGACTAATTATCCACTCCTAGGTTCCCAAAGTTATGGATTTCTCAAAAGTCTGGAATTTAATTACAGAAAATGCTTACATTTTTGCACCATATTTCCTTTCTGGCAGTAGCCTGATGGACAGACAGGAGAACAGCAGATGTCAGTTAAGTAAGAGAGCACGGGGTGTTGGAAACTGGTGAGTGTTGGGACCGGACTTTGCAGGTGGGAGTGGGTGGGTAGTCAGCCAATTGCAAGAGTCCAATCACATGCAGAAAAGGCTTGTTGGGCCTGGTGGAAGCACTACTGCTTGGCCCACAAGCAGTGCCATGAGTGCATTCGCCTCATGGATCTGGCCCTTCTGCCTCCTTTTATCTGGGGAATCCTGAGATACATGAGTTAAAAATAAATTGAGTCATGCAGACTCTGCAGGAAAGGTTTCAGTTAGGCTCCGCCACCTCCTCAGCCCCCAACCTGCCTCTGTTAAAACTGAAAATGGGCAGATTGGTGGCATGTTTGAGATTTTACACATTTTTTACCTTCATACTGGGTGCTAACCCACCTTTGAAATAAAAAAAATCTCCTGCCCCCGATTGTTTTCTAATGAGCAGAAGAACAGGAAAAGCTTGATTCTATACACAGGATGGATTATGCAATCTTACGTTTTCTGTGGGAAATGTGGATTCAGCCGCTTGATTGCTGCCTGTGTGCTGTGATGAAAACCAGGTGGGTTCTAAAAGGAGTAGAAAAGTTGAAAATTCTCCCCATACAGTTTAAAATATAATTCGCTCTTTACAATGTGGCTGCAGTTTGAAAACTAACCCAGCTTTTCTGTGGGCCGGCAGCATTTTTAAAACACTTTTGGCTGCAAAGCTGAAAGCTGTCTGTAGATGGAAGTCATTGACCTTGAATTTCTTTGAGGTCAGTGGCCTACCTAAAGTAGACTGACGTTCAATCATTGAAGTATGGCAGGGCAAGACTATCACTTACTCTCCACCTTGTATATTACATTGGGCAAGGATCCTGTGAGGGTAAGGTTTGATTTTCTTTAATTTTCACATAGGATGTGGGCCTGGTGGGAGGATGACCACTGCCAGACTTCCCATTGTTCCCATTTTCTCCATTTCATTCCTACTGCATAATGGGATGATTCAGTATAGTGTAGAGGTGAAATTGGGGACCGCAGCAGTTCCAAATAGGGTCATGACGTGGAACAGTTCAGGGGCGTCATTCTCCGACCCCCCGCCGGGTCGGAGAATGGCCGTTGGCCGCCGTGAATCCCGCCCCCGCCCCCGCCGAAGTCTCCGCTCCCGGAGATTGGGCGGGGGCGGGAATCCGGCCGCGCCGGTTGGCGGGACCCCCCGCTGGATTCTCCGGCCCAGATGGGCCGAAGTCCTGCCCAGGAATTGCCTGTCCCGCCGGCGTAAATCAAACCTGGTATTTACCGGCGGGACCAGGCGGCGTGGGCGGGCTCCGGGGTCCTAGGGGGGGGCGCGGGGCGATCTGACCTCGGGAGGTGCCCCCACGGTTGCCTGGCCCGCGATCGGGGCCCACCGATCCGCGGGCAGGCCTGTGCCGTGGGGGCACTCTTTCCCTTCCGCCTCCGCCACGGTCTCCACCATGGCGGAGGCGGAAGTGACTCTCCCCACTGCGCATCGCGGGAAACTGACAGCGGCCGCTGACGCTCCCGCGCATGCGCTGGGAAACTGACAGCGGCCGCTGACGCTCCCGCGCATGCGCCGCATTTCCGCGCCAGCTGGCGGGGCAATAAACGCCATTTCCGCCAGCTGGCGGGGCGGAAATCCCTCCGGCGTCGGCCTAGCCCCTCAATGTTGGGGCTAGGCCGCCAAAGCGCATTCCGCACCTTTTTGCCGGCGCGATGCCCGTCTGATTTGCGCCGGCTTTGGCGCCAGTCAGCGGGCATCCCGCCGTTGGGGGAGAATTTCGCCCCAGAAGTCAGAAACATGCAACATTTTCATTGTGTCTGTGATAAAGAGAGATATTTTTACTGGGTGGGATCTTCTGTTTCAGAGACTAAACGCTGACGCCAGGACAGAATTGGTGGACTTCTCCAACAGCAATATTGGCGCTGCTCCCAGAATAATTCAACAACCGTTAATGGGCTAGCAACGGTGCCATGTAGAACACGACCGATTCCAATGAAAAACGGTGTCAGATTCACCGGGGTCCGGATTGGCACTTGAGAGGCTGACAAGCAACAGCCGTATATTAGCACTACACTCCCCACACACACTCATTCCAGCCTACAAGATGGCACTGGTTGCGTGGTGCGTGCGATCCTGTTGATTGTTCAGCCGGGGCCGGAGGGATCTCAGAGGGGTTAGCCTGGGATGCCCGTCCACCCTGACGCCATGGCCATCCCCTGCTACTACTCCCACAGTCCTGGCAGTAGCACCCCAGGCCAGCGGCACAACTGTCAGCACACTATGGCGATGTTGGACACTTTTCATACCCCTCTCCCTCCCTCTGCAGCCACAGCGTCTGTTTTGCAATTTTTTAAACCACAAGTGATCCTCGCCATCGTTAATTCCTCATTCTAGAGGTGGAGCATGGTGGAGGGGCCTGGAGAATGCGGCGTCAGGTCTGTTAATGATGTGCCAACAGTGTTGACTATGCATGTGGAGTAGAACACATTGACACCGCTGTCAAGGCACCGGAGCATGGCATTCTGGGAGGCGCCTGGCACCGACCACAATTTTGTTCTCACGTCCGATATTCTGCCCAATCGTCTTTCCCGATCTTGGCCTCGGCCGATGGAGAATCCCACCCACTGCTTTTTCAGCTCCGTTTTTATGCCAGAAATTCCAAAAGAGTCATGCTTTCATCATATTGACATTGCCGATCCTGTTCTGTCACAGTTATGGCACTGGAATGAGATCACACATAGTTTACCCCTTGAAGATCCCTGCCCAATGAATGCATGTCAACAAGTTCTCAGCCAATCAATCATTCTGTCCTCTTCTCAAAGATCTCAAGAACAGTTTGTAATGCACAAAGACTCACGAGAGACGAATAGAGATGAAGTCGATGAGGCTTTACTAAGCGTGACTTGTTCCCCGCAGTTCAGCAACAGGCTGGCCTGTGGGGGAGAACTCCTGGTTCTTATACTCCGCCTTCCGGGCGGAGCTAGAGATCAACAGCCAACCAGGACCCGGGATCTGTCAGCCAATGACATCACGGCTTCACTGTCCCACATGACCCCTAATGCATACTACCACATTCACCCCTTGTTAAAAATGAACCCGGCGGGGTGGTGCTTCGCATGGTGGTAGGGGTTTACAAGGCTGGTCCTGGGAGGAAAAACTTTTGCATGTCATCACAGTGCCCTAGACTGGGCTATGTACAGGGTTTTTTGTTTTGAACTATTTACAGTATTCGTAAGAGGGAAAAAGGAAAAAAAATTCTTGTTAAAGTCCACAACATTCTAGTATTACACCGATACCACGAGTCGGTCGGGCGGTCTGGTCGTCCTTGTCGATCGCCTCAGCCCCGGTGGTGGTGGTGCTTGTTCCAGTGTTGTCGTCTCCGGGAGCTTTACGGTTTCTGCTTCAGCTTCACTTCTTAGTCGGACCTGGGAGGAGGACCGATCCTCCCGGGAAGGGGGCGGTCGCGGGATGCGCCGGTGCCAGGGAGGGGGTGATTGGTGTCGAGGGGGTGTGCGTGTTACCGGCAGGCGCCAGATCTCGCAGGGAGACTGTGTCCTGTCGGCCGTCGGGGTACTCCACGTAGGCGTACTGCGGGTTCGCGTGGAGGAGGTGAACCCTCTCGACCAACGGATCCGACTTGTGCGCCCGCACATGTTTCCGGAGCAAGATGGGTCCTGGGGCCGCCAGCCAGGTCGGCAGCGACATTCCAGAGGAGGACTTCCTGGGGAAGACAAGGAGGTGCTCAGCGGCGTTTGGTTAGTGGTGGTACACAGCAGCGACCGGATGGAGTGGAGAGCGTCCGGGAGGACCTCCTGCCACCGTGAACTGGGAGATCCCTGGACCGTAGTGCCAGTAGGACGGTCTTCCAGACCGTGCCGTTCTCCCTCTCTACTTGCCCGTTCCCCCGGGGGTTGTAGCTGGTCGTCCTGCTCGAGGCTATACCCTTGCTGAGCAGGAACTGACGCAGCTCGTCACTCATGAAGGAGGACCCCCTGTCGCTATGGATGTATGCGGGGCAACCGAACAATGTGAATATGGTGTTAAGGGCTTTAATGACTGTGGCCGCTGTCATGTCAGGGCAGGGGATGGCGAAGGGGAAACGGGAGTACTCGTCCACCACGTTCAGGAAGTATGTGTTGCGGTCGGTGGAGGGGAGGGACCCTTTGAAATCCAGACTGAGGCCTTGATCAGGTGCGCACTATCCGGCCTGAAAAAATGCGGTTTGCACTCTGCGCAGATGTGGCAGTTCCTTGTGACTGCACGGACCTCCTCCACGGAGTAGGGGAGGTTGCGGGACTTTATAAAATGGTAGAACCGAGTGACCCCCGGGTGGCAGAGGTCCTCGTGGAGGGTTTGGAGACGGTTAATTTGTGCGTTGGCACATGTGCCGCGGGATAGGGCATCGGATGGCTCGTTCAGCTTTGCGGGACGGTACAAGATCTCATAGTTGAAGGTGGAGAGCTCGATCCTCCACCTTAAGATCTTGTCATTTTTAATTTTGCCCCGCTGTGCATTATCGAACATGAAGGCTACTGACCGCTGGTCAGTGAGGAGCGTGAATCTCCTGCCGGCCAGGTAATGCCTCCAATGTCGCACAGCTTCCACTATGGCTTGGGCTTCCTTTTCCACTGAGGAGTGGCGGATTTCTGAGGCGTGGAGGGTTCGGGAGAAAAAGGCCACGGGTCTGCCCGCTTGGTTAAGGGTGGCCGCGAGAGATACATCGGAGGCGTCGCTCTCGACCTGGAAGGGGAGGGACTCGTCGATGGCGCGCATCGTGGCCTTTGCGATATCCGCTTTGATGCGGCTGAAGGCCTGGCAAGCCTCTGTCGACAGGGGGAAGGTCGTGGTCTGTATTAAGGGGCGGGCCTTGTCTGCGTACTGGGGGACCCACTGGGCGTAATATGAAAAGAACCCCAGGCAGCGTTTTAGGGCTTTGGAGCAGTGAGAGAGGGGAAATTCCATGAGGGGGCGCATACGTTCGGGGTCGGGGCCTATTATCCCATTGCGCACTACATATCCCAAGGTGGCTAGCCGGTTTGTGCTAAAAACGCACTTGTCCTCGTTTTATGTAAGGTGCAAGGCTTTAGCGGTCTGGAGGAATTTTTGGAGGTTGGCGTCGTGGTCCTGCTGATCGTGGCCGCAGATGGTTACGTTGTCGAGATACGGGAACGTGGCCTGCAACCCGTGTTAATCAACCATTCGGTCCATCTCTCGTTGGAAGACCGAGACCCCGTTTGTGACGCCAAATGGGACCCTTAGGAAGTGGTATAATCGCCCGTCTGCCTCGAAGGCTGTGTACTTGCGGTCACTTGGGCGGATGGGGAGCTGATGGTAGGCGGACTTGAGGTCCACGGTGGAGAAGACCTTATATTGGGCAATCCGATTGACCATGTCGGATATGCGGGGGAGAGGGTACGCATCTAGCTGTGCGTACCTGTTGATGGTCTGACTATAGTCTATGACCATCCTTTGCTTCTCCCCTGTCTTTACTACTACCACCTGTGCTCTCCAGGGACTATTGCTGGCCTGGATTATGCCTTCCTTCAGTAGCCGCTGGACTTCGGACCGAATGAATGTTCGGTCCTGGGCGCTGTACCGTCTGCTCCGAGTGGCGACGGGTTTGCAATCCGGGGTGAGGTTTGCAAACAAGGATGGGGGCTCAACCTTGAGGGTTGCGAGGCCGCAGATAGTGAGTGGGGGTATTGGGCCGCCGAATTGGAAGGTTAGGCTCTGCAGATTGCACTGGAAGTCTAATCCCAGTAATGTGGGCGCGCAGAGTTGGGGAAGGACGTAGAGCCTGTAGTTTTTAAACTCCCTCCCTTGCACCGTTAGGGTCACTATGCAGAAGCCTGTTGCTGAACTGCGGGGAACAAGTCACGCTTAATAAATTGTAGCGCACAAAGACTCACGAGAGACGAATAGAGATGAAGTCGATGAGGCTTTAAGCGTGACTTGTTCCCCTCAGTTCAGCAACAGGCTGGCCTGCGGGGGAGAACTCCTGGTTCTTATACTCCGTCTTCAGGGCGGAGCTAGAGATCAACAGCCAACCAGGACCCGGGATCTGTCAGTCAATTACATCACAGCTTCACAGTCCCACATGACCCCTAATGCATACTACCACACAGTTATCATTTTTTTTTTAAACCCACTACCCCATCAATTATACAGCTTTCATGCTTACCATATCCATTGATTCCCACACTATTTAACCTTGAGTGTTAATCCTTTATATAATCCTTCTACTGTGTACCTGCACTAAGATATGCTTCTTTGATGTGCAGCATACACATTTACTTGTCTAGATCACGTGGCTAAGTTGAAAGTAACTAGAACGGCTGATGTGGTTATTTGCAATTATTACAGGTAGGTTCAGTGCGGAATTATAACTCCCTCATGGGCAATTGTTAGTATTGTAATATCCTTCACGGGACATATTGGTTTATCTTCCCTGTGCTCCTTGCGGAGTACGAGCTTCATGCTAGGGGTGGTGGTATCTTAATTAACCAATGTATCAAGGGTCAGCCAGTAAAACACCAACCAGAATAGGAACCAAGAGGGATCTACCAGGTAGCGTACAGATCGTTTGTGTAAATAAAACATTATTTGTTATTTTAGTTGGTGTGAACTCCCTGTTTCCTTATTAAACTGGCGACGAGGAGTAAACATGTTTGCTATCGGTGCTGCAACCTACTCGGCTGAGCCATCTCCCCGATTTTCTGGACTCAGATTTGGATTTCTCTGATTTGCCATGCCTCTGTTTGGGATGTTAGATGCATTTGACGCCGGTATTGAAGACTGGATCCAATATGCTGAATGAATGCGCTATTGCTTCCGGGCCAACAATATCATGGAGAACAAGCACCAGAAAGTCATACTGGAAATAGCCTGTGGATCCCATACATTCGGAATGATCCGGAGTCTAACGCACCCGGCGATGCCGGATACGCAATCATTTGACCAGCTCATGACACTTGTGGCACAACACTTTAACCCAATCTAGTCAATAATCGTTCAAAGATATCAATTTAACATGGCGGAGAGGTCCACCAATGAGTCCGTCACTGAGTTTGTATTTCGACTATGGGAGGTAGCCGTGTTTTGTGAGTATGGAACTGTTTTGTCTGATATGCTCCATGATCGTTTAGTCTGCGGTATGAATAACATGGAGACTGAGAAAAAACTTTTGGGTGAAGTCTCCCGAACTTTTCAGCAGGCACTAGAGTTTCTCCTCTCCCAAGACAGCATGGAATGTTGTGTCCAAAGGATACGAGGGATGGAGGTGAACGTTTTGGGGCATCACCCCTCACGCGGCCCGGACCAAACGCCGCAGCAACTCTGGCCTCTGGGCGAAGAGCCAACTGCTGAGCTAGGTGATGTCCTTGGACTTGGCTGAAGCGGATTCTGGCTCTTGTGCGATGTGTGGACTCCGGTCTAGGCATACCTGCAGGCAGCAGGAGGCTAGCGCTTCAGGAGCCCCAGTTGAGCTATGCATCAGCCCTGGTGCTGGGCCTTGCATCTGGATGACCCATAGGAGGGCAAGGATGAGACCGAGATACAATTGAACAGTTTGGCAGCGCCCAGTGTATCTTTTGATCACAGGGCACTTTTGATCTTATCAAAGAAGGAGTGCATACTGTGGCTGAAGCGGCGGCTCATTTGGCCACTTATATAGGGGAATGGCTAAATATGGTGGGGTCCACCCTCACTCTGGTGGCTTATGGGCACCAGTCAGTGCACCTTCCCCTCTTTGTTGTGAAAGTAAATGGTCCTCGCCTGTTGGGCCATGATTGTCTACACCAGATGCAGTTGCATTGGCAGCATATACTGCAAGTGGGGTCTGGCGTTTTGTGTACGGCACTGAGAAAGTTCCTGGAGGTTTTCCAGCCTAGCTTAGGCGCCATTAAAGGGGCCGTGGCCGAAATACTGGTGGATCCGGAAGCCCAGCCCCGATATTTTCATGGCTGCCTGGTTCCCTATACTATAGTGGAGAAGGTTGAGACTGAAATTTGGCGTTTAGAAGGTTTGGGCATCATTGAGCGTGAGCGCTTCGCGGATTGGGCCCCGCCGGTAGCCCCTGTAATGAGGCCGGATAAGCAAGGCTGTCTCTGCAGAGACTATAAATTGACAGTGAACACAGCTTCGAGATTGGACCGCTACCCTTTATCTCGCATCAAGGATTTGTATGCAACATTGGCCAATGGCTGTACATTCACGAAGTTGGACATGAGCAATGCCTGTCTACAGCTGGAGCTTGATAAATCATCACAGAAGTACGTCACGATTAATACACACAAGGGAATCTATGAGTACACCAAGCTCTCGTTCGGAGTATCCTCGGCATGTACAGTTTTCAAGTACATCATGGAAAAAAATCCTGCGTGGTTTGCCGCATGTTGCAGTTTGCTTAGCTGACGTATTAATCACAGGGGCCACAGACCAAGAACATTTGCAGAACATTGAGGCTGTGTTGAAGCAGCTTTCCAAATGTGGGGTCCGTCTGGGCAGGGCAAAGTGCGTGCTTCACACGAAAGAATCGGTAAATTTGGGATAGCGGACGGACCCAAACGGCTTGCACCCAGTCGCCGAAAAGGTACGGGCATTCAAAATGGCCCCACTCTGTGAGACACCACAGAATTTTGCTGTTTTCTAGGGGTATTTAATTACTATGAGCGAGTTATTCCAAATTTGGCTACGGTCCTAACCGCCCCCTATTTGTTCTTGAAGAAGCTCCAGCCTTGGGCTTAGGGCAAGGCCAGGATGCGGCATTTAAAAAGGTGATGTGGCGGTTGTCCTTCTTGGGAATGTTGACGTATTTTGACTCCTCAAAACCATTCTCCGTCACATACGATGCTGCACCGTATGGTTTTGGGACAGTTCTATCTCATCGGATGAGTGACGTCTGTGACCGTCCAATCGCTTTTGCCTCCGGACACTGGTTGTGGCCGAGAGAAAATGTGCACAGATTGAAAAAGAAGTTCTCGCGGTCATATTCGGTGTACAGTGGCTGCATCAATATGTCTATGGCCACCATTTGTTTATCGTCACCAATCATAAGCCATTGCTAGACCTATTCCATGATGACAAGGAGATTCAGCCAATAGCGTCTGAGAGGATCGAACGCTGGACTTTGTTATTGGCAGCTTACGAATACGCTTTCATGCACCGCCCAAGGACCCAGATTGCGCATGCTGATGTGTTTAGCCGTCTTCCCCTGCAGACCGAGTCCGCAAACCTCCCTATGGTGGATGAAGTGATTGCTGTCCTGGATTTCATGGACTCCTTGCCTATCACTGCCTCATGTGTTTGTGGCTGGATGCAAACCACCACTGTACTTACTAAAGTGCGACACCTGGTGATATACGGTGGGCAGCAGCGACATTTACCAGAGGAGTTGGAGGCTTTCTCCTCAAAATTGTCGGAGCTGACCATGGAACATGGTATCCTCCAATGGGGCACTAGGGTCGTTGCCTGGTGAAGGGGACAGGCTATCGTGTTAAAGGACTTTTACAACAGACATCCCGGAGTGTTCAAAATGAAGATGCTGCCAAGAAGCTATGTCTGATGGCTGGGTTTGGATACGGATATCGAGACATTGGCCCAGCAGTGCTTCGTCCGTCAAGAGCACTAGAAGCTCCCTGTGGTGGCACCCTCATGCTCTTCGGAGTGACCGGGGTACCCTTGGCCTCACGTACATGACAATTTTGCCAGTCCCTTCTTGGGTTTGATGTTCCTCATCCTGACAGACACCCACTCAAAGTGGCTGGAGATCCACAAAATGGCGTCTATCACTTCGCGGGCGATCATCGAGCCATTGCGCATTTCTTTTTCCATCCACAGAATCCCTGAGGTGCTCGTGACTGACAACAAGGCCTTTTTCACGAGTGAAAAATTTGGCGCTTTTGGAAAAACAACGGGATTCGCCATGTCCGCACTGCCCCATACCATCCGGCATCAAATAGTTTGGCAGAGCTGTGCAGACGGTTAAATGGGGGCGCAAGAAACCGACATCTGGCTCAATGGACACAAGCCTGACAAGATTTTGATTCTTGTACAGGACCACACTGCACGCAGTAACTGTGGTAGCCTCTGCTGAGATGTTAATGGGTCATAGGCATTGTACACGACTGAGTTTGATTCTACCAGACATTGGGCAAAGGTGCGCTGCAACCAAGATTTGCAAGAGCGTTGCCCAGTTTGACGTTGGCCTCTTCGACGTACATGACGACGTGATGTTCATTCATAACTTCTGCAATAATGTTCGCTGGTTCTCTGGAATTGTTATCTATCAAACTGGACCAGTCTGTTACCAAGTTCGGGTCTGGGGGCAACTAACGAGACAGCACCTGGATCACATCCGCTCACGGAGGTTGCTGCCTCTCGAAGTGTCGAGGAAAATGCCTGCCCTGAATTCTCTGGCTCCATTGCTGAACCAGCCTGCTGTGACGTTTCCAGTCTCTCTCAACACCGACGTGCCCAATGTTGTGTCTTCCCACCCCGAGGTGGAGACATAGATGTCTTAGGTCTCTGATGCCCACTCCACAGTTCATCCTTCTCCTGACAATCATCTGCCACAGCGTGTTTGCTGCAGACGCCGTTCATCGACGAGATGTACACCAACTGATCTGGTGCATCAGCACCATGATGACTCCGAAAGAGACTCCGAAATCCTCCACCTGCTCCTCCTTCTCCGACTCATCGCCCATCGAGGGGGTCTTCGTACATTGGAGGGGAGGAATGTAATATCCCGCACGCGACATATGGGGTGGGAATGTTTATCTTTGCTGTGCTTCTTGCAGAGTACGAGCTCCCCCGCTAGGGGTGGGGTATCTCAATTAACCCATGTGTAAAAGGTCGGCCAGTAAGGCACCGACCAGAATAGGAACCTGGTAGGGATCCACCGGGTAGTGTACAGATCATTTTTGTGAATAAAACTTTGTTTCTTATTTTACTGGGTGTGGACTCCCCGTGTCCTTATTAAAAGTATCATTAGTAGTTGGCTATTCTTGAAAAGGATTGATTTCAATCCACCATAATCTTCTATGAAGGAAATAATTTCACTCAGACAAACACCTAAAGGCAGGATGGCAACAGGAGGTTTTGAAGTATATGTGTCCTCAGATTAATTAGTCAAACCAAGTACCAACTGAACACTCAAAAGTAATTGTTAAGGATCAGAGGCACATGACAGCCATGGCATGTGGATTTCCCTTTAATGCCATTCACCTGGCAATTGGGGATGACATAACGCAC
Organism: Scyliorhinus torazame; assembly: GCF_047496885.1. Lineage (NCBI taxonomy): Eukaryota > Metazoa > Chordata > Chondrichthyes > Carcharhiniformes > Scyliorhinidae > Scyliorhinus > Scyliorhinus torazame. The sequence continues at coordinate 84,118,440 of NC_092714.1, forward strand.
AGGAGAGAAGGTGGGGGGAGGCAGTCCGAGTGAGGGGAGAGTGATGCAGCTCAGGCCTCGCCCCACCTCTCAGAGATACCTCAAGTTGCTGCCGGTCAACAGAGCGGATAGTTTGACTCATTAATTTACAGCTTAGTTCTACCACTTTGGAGGTCTCTCACTACTTGGAAAGTGACCTACGTACTTTGAAGGTTTCTGTATCTGATCTCCATTCACCATCTGTGATCTATCAGACCCAGGCTGCTCATGCTGTTCGCATTTAGACCTCAAGAGAGGATGAAGATAACCGGCAGTGTTAACAGCACCAGAAGTACAAGGAAGATCAACGGCAGCATGGGATACAGCTGCAATAACACTACTAGGAGAAGCAGCCTTGTCTTCAGAGATCTGCTACTCCATCAGGGAGAGTGGATAAGCCAAGAGGTGCAGCTTTGAGGAGCTGATATCTGTAACAGAATGCACAGGGAGAGAGGATCAGCTTCCTCTACATGACTGAGCAAAAGTGCCTCAGGAGGCTCAGGGTTTCCTGTTAGCTGGTTGCACACACTTGCAGTCACCTGGAAGAAGTCTTCATGCCAAATCACCACAGCCCACAGTTGTTTCACCTCTGCCTCCTTACAGGAATCTGCAAGAGATATTTGCAGAATCTTGCATCTGTTACCCACAATTGCATTTTATACAGGTGATCAATGCCATGTTCACCAAGGTCACAACTTACGTACATTTTTTTGAAAGATAAAATCAGTGAGAATGATTGATCACTGAGGTTTGCCCATCTGGCTGGCTTCCAGGCCCAGGGAATCAGTGCGTGTACATATGTGACTATCAAAACATCCCCAGATCACCACAGAGACTTCATCAGTCTAGGGCGATTGCATTCCATCAATGTTCAACTCATGTACAACTACCAAAAGATCATCACGCATGTGAATGAAAGATTACCAGGAAGCTGCCATGATGCTTTCAAGCTGCACCAGTCAAGTCTCCTTGTGATTTTGACACTTTGAAGCATGAGGATGGCTCCTTGGTGACTAGGTACCCTTTGTAGACAAGGATGATGACACCTGTGCAAATTTCAGACAATGGGCTGGAATCTCCGAATCTGGAGCTATGTCCTGACGCCGGCATGGGAATGGTGACATTTTATGCCAGAAAAAATGGTGTAAAACGGCCACCGCTTCCCCGTTTTGCTGGGGGCTGGTATGCCGGCAGCATAGAGCACACGGCTGTAGCTGCCGATACGGCGCGGAGAATTGCCAGGTCCGTGGCCGTGTATGCGCACAGTGGCGACCCGCAGTGGCCGCGCCATACTAGATGCTTCACGGGGGACCCATGAAATAGCAATCCCCTTCAGGCGGCTCGCGCGCCCCGAACCATCCGCCCACAGTGCCTCTAGCTCCTGATGAAGTCCCACCTGCCCGCGGATCGGCTCTCCTCCGACTGTGGCTGTGCTGGACTAAGTCCACAGCCGCCATGCCGAGTTCCCGATGGATGAGACCACACGTGACCGCACCGTCAGGCACTCAGCCGGTCGGGGGCGGAGCATCGTGAGGCGGGCTTCAGGCAATGTCCTGAGGCCGTCGATACGTGGTGCGGCGTACTCCTAGAGTATGCCGCTTTGGAGGGGGCAAAGCATCGTGAAAGCGGCGCGCCCCCGATTTGGTCGGGAACTTTGATTCTCCAGCCAATCGCCGAACGCGATTTTGGCGTCAGCGACCGGAGAATCCAGCCCAATGACTTCCAGTAAGCAGTTGTGATGCTGAGGATGCTGTTCAGGTGCTTGGACAGATGTGGGGGCTCCCTTCATGATGCATTAGCCCGAGTATTTGCAATGATACTCCTGTGCTGTTCACAGCATGGCACAGCAGCAAGGATTGCCCGTCATGAAGAGGAAGGTGCAGAGAACAATGCCGTTTGAAATGAAATGGAGGGACAGGTGTGTGGTAGTATGCATTAGGGGTCATGTGGGACTGTGAAGCCGTGATGCCATTGGCTGACAGATCCCGTTGGCTGTTGATCTCTAGCTCCGCCCTGAAGGCGGAGTATAAGAACCAGGGCTTCTCCCCACAGCTCCAGTCTGTTGCTGAACTGCGGGGAACAAGTCACGCTTAATAAAGCCTCATCGACTTCATCTCTATTCGTCTCTCTCGTAAGTCATTGTGCGTTACAATTTATTAAGCATGCTTAAAGGACTATGGAGCTCAGGATCGCCCCGGAATGCCTGCGAATCAGCCCCCACGCAGTGAACTCAGCAGCAGTTTTTAAACACTGGCAGGCTTGTTTCGAAGGCTACCTCCGAACGGCCCCCGGCCGGATCACAGAAGACCAGAAACTACAGGTCCTGCACTCAAGGGTAAGCCCGGAGATTTACCCTCTCATAGAAGACGCAGAGGATTTCCCGACGGCGCTCGCAGCACTAAAGAGCGTCTACGTTCGCCCAGTGAACCAGGTCTACGCACGCTACCAACTCGCAGCGAGATGGCAAAGTCCCGGAGAATCGCTAGAAGAATTCTACGCCGCGCTGCTAATTTTGGGACGGGGCTGCAGCTGCCCGCCGGTAAACGCGACTGAACACACGGACATGTTAATTCACGATGCGTTTGTGGCAGGTATGAACTCTCCCCAAATCCGCCAAAGACTGTTAGAAAAAGAGTTGCTAGGAATCTCAGAGGCACGGGCCATCGCAGCTTCCCTAGATGTGGCCTCGCAAGACGCCCGCGCCTACGGCCCCGCCCGCGCGGCAGCCCCTTGGGCTCCGTGGACCCCCGTCGCGACAAACCCCCCCCCTCCCTCACAGGCTTGTGCGGTTAAGACGCCAGATCATCCCGGGAGGGCCCGCTGCTATTTCTGCGGGCAGGCGAAACACCCCCGGCAGCGCTGCCCGGCCCGCGCAGCGATTTGCAAGAGCTGCGGCAAAAAGGGCCATTTCGCGGCTGTGTGCCGGTCACGGGGGGTCGCCGCTGTCCCCGGAGAAGAAAGAGTCCAGCGCATCCCAAACGCTCCCCAACCCCTCCAGCGACCCATGTGCGACCCGCGGGCGCCGCCATTTTGGGTCCCGGCCACCACGAGGGGAGGATGGGCGCCGCCATCTTGTGACCCCCCAGCCATGTGCGATGCATGGGGGCGGCCATTTTGTCCACCCCCGGCCACGTGCGATCCGTGGGGGTGGCCATTTTGTCCACCCCCGGTCGCGTGCGATTCATGGACGCCGCCATCTTGGATGACAACAAAGGACCCCAGCATCGACAGCTCCACGGGGTCCGAAGAAGACGCTGAGACACTGCGACCACATCTGGCCTCGGTGACGCTGGATCAAGCACGGCCCCGGACGCTCCAGACAACGACAACAACGGTGCTGATCAACGGACACGAGACACCATGCCTGATCGACTCCGGGAGCACCGAAAGCTTCATCCACCCCGACACGGTAAGACGCTGTTTTTTGACCATCCGTCCCAGTACGCAAAAGATTTCCCTAGCTGCAGGATCCCACTCCGTAGAGATCAAAGGGTTCTGCATAGTGACCCTAACGGTGCAAGGGAGGGAGTTTAAAAACTACAGGCTCTACGTCCTTCCCCAACTCTGCGCCCCCACATTACTGGGATTAGACTTCCAGTGCAACCTGCAGAGCCTAACGTTTCAATTCGGCGGCCCAATACCCCCACTCACTATCTGCGGCCTCGCAACCCTCAAAGTTGAACCGCCATCCTTGTTTGCAAACCTCACCCCGGATTGCAAACCCGTCGCCACTAGGAGCAGACGGTACAGCGCCCAGGACCGGACATTTATTCGGTCCGAAGTCCAGCGGTTGCTAAAGGAAGGCATAATCCAGGCCAGCAATAGTCCCTGGAGAGCACAGGTGGTAGTAGTAAAGACAGGGGAGAAGCAAAGGATGGTCATAGACTATAGCCAGACCATCAACAGGTACACACAGCTAGATGCGTACCCTCTCCCCCGCATATCCGACATGGTCAAACGGATTGCCCAATATAAGGTCTTCTCCACCGTGGACCTCAAGTTCGCCTACCACCAGCTCCCCATCCGCCCAAGTGACCGCAAGTACACAGCCTTCGAGGCAGACGGGCGACTATACCACTTCCTAAGGGTCCCATTTGGCGTCACAAACGGGGTCTCGGTCTTCCAACGGGAGATGGACTGAATGGTTGATCAACACGGGTTGCAGGCCACGTTCCCGTATCTCGACAACGTAACCATCTGCGGCCACGATCAGCAGGACCACGACGCCAACCTCCAAAAATTCCTCCAGACCGCTAACGCCTTGAACCTCACATACAACGAGGACAAGTGCGTGTTTAGCACAAACCGGCTGGCCATCTTGGGATATGTAGTGCGCAATGGGATAGTAGGCCCCGACCCAGAACGCATGCGCCCCCTCATGGAATTTCCCCTCCCCCACTGCTCCAAAGCCCTGAAACGCTGCCTGGGGTTCTTTTCATATTACGCCCAGTGGGTCCCCCAGTACGCAGACAAGGCCCGCCCGCTAATACAGACCACTACCTTCCCCCTGTCGACAGAGGCTCGCCAGGCCTTCAGCCGCATCAAAGCGGATATCGCAAAGGCCACGATGCGCGCCATCGACGAGTCCCTCCCCTTCCAGGTCGAGAGCGACGCATCCGATGTAGCTCTAGTGGCCACCCTTAACCAAGCGGGCAGACCCGTGGCCTTCTTCTCCCGAACCCTCCACGCCTCAGAAATCCGCCACTCCTCAGTGGAAAAGGAAGCCCAAGCCATAGTGGAAGCTGTGCGACATTGGAGGCATTACCTGGCCGGCAGGAGATTCACTCTCCTCACTGACCAACGGTCGGTAGCTTTCATGTTCGATAATGCACAGCGGGGCAAAATTAAAAATGACAAGATCTTAAGGTGGAGGATCGAGCTCTCCACCTTCAACTATGAGATCTTGTACCGACCCGGAAAGCTGAACGAGCCGTCCGATGCCCTATCCCGCGGCACATGTGCCAATGCACATATAGACCGTCTCCAAGCCCTCCACGAGGACCTCTGCCACCCGGGTGTCACTCGGTTCTACCATTTTATAAAGTCCCGCAACCTCCCCTATTCTGTGGAGGAGGTCCGTACAGTCACAAGGAACTGCCACATCTGCGCAGAGTGCAAACCGCACTTTTTCAGGCCGGATAGAGCGCACCTGATCAAGGCTTCCCGTCCCTTTGAACGCCTCAGTCTGGATTTCAAAGGGCCCCTCCCCTCCACCGACCGCAACACATACTTCCTGAACGTGGTGGACAAGTACTCCCGTTTCCCTTTCGCCATCCCCTGCCCCGACATGACAGCGGCCACAGTTATTAAAGCCCTTAGCACCATATTCACACTGTTCGGTTGCCCCGCATATATCCATAGCGACAGGGGGTCCTCCTTCATGAGTGACGAGCTGCGCCAGTTCCTGCTCAGTAGGGTATAGCCTCGAGCAGGATGACCAGCTACAACCCCCGGGGGAACGGGCAAGTAGAGAGGGAGAACGGCACGGTCTGGAAGACCGTCCTACTGGCCCTACGGTCCAGGGATCTCCCAGTTTCACGGTGGCAGGAGGTCCTCCCAGACTCTCTCCACTCCATCCGGTCGCTGCTGTGTACCACCACTAATCAAACGCCTCATGAGCGCCTCCTTGTCTTCCCCAGGAAGTCCTCCTCCGGAACGTCGCTGCCGACCTGGCTGGCGGCCCCAGGACCCAGCTTGCTCCGGAAACATGTGCGGGCGCACAAGTCGGACCCGTTGGTCGAGAGGGTTCACCTCCTCCACGCGAACCCGCAGTACGCCTACGTGGCGTACCCCGACGGCCAACAGGACACGGTCTCCCTGCGAGACTTGGCGCCCGCCGGCAACACGCACCCCCCCCCGACACCGATCACCCCCTCCCTGCCACCGGCGCACCCCGCGACCGCCCCCTTCCCGGGAGGATCGGTCCTCCTCCCATGTCCGACCAGGAGTGAAACAGAAGCAGACACCGAAAAGCTCCCGGAGACGACAACGCTGGAACAAGCACCTGCACCACCACCGGGGCTGAGGCAATCGACAAGGAAGACCAGACCGCCCGCTCGACTCGTGGCATCGGTGTAACACAAGAATGTTGTGGGACTATAACGAGAATGTTCTGTTCCTCTTACGAATATTGTAAATAGTTCACAAACCCTGTACATAGCCCAGTGTAGGGCAAAGTGTAGGGCACTGTAATGACATGCAAAAAAAAAATGTTTTTCCTCCCAGGACCAACCTTGTAAACCCTTACCACCATGCGAAGCACCACCCCGCTGGGTTCATTTTTAACAAGGGGTGAATGTGGTAGTATGCATTAGGGGTCATGTGGGACTGTGAAGCCGTGATGCCATTGGCTGACAGATCCCGGGTCCTGGTTGGCTGTTGATCTCTAGCTCCGCCCTGAAGGCGGAGTATAAGAACCAGGGCTTCTCCCCGCAGCTCCAGTCTGTTGCTGAACTGCGGGGAACAAGTCACGCTTAATAAAGCCTCATCGACTTCATCTCTAGTCGTCTCTCTCGTAAGTCATTGTGCGCTACAAGGTGAAAAGGAAGGAGGAGGAATGCGATGCAACCATCGCACCTTGGTCAAGCACAGTGCTGCCCAAGATGTCCTCTCAGTGGCGAAATTCAGCTAGGTTGCTCTAGTGCAGTGTTCTTCAATCTTTTTTTCCGGGGACCCATTTTTACCAACCGGCCAACCTTCGCGTCCCACGCCGGCCGACCTTCGTGACCCATGCCGGCCGACCTGCGCGACCCACCATTTTCTCTTACCTTATTTGCTGCTGACAAAAATGGAGGAAATGGTTTTGAGTCCCTTTGGCCCTCGTACACGCTCCTCCAATGGAATCTGTTGGATGAAGGTGAAACCTTCTGATGTCGGAAAGTAAGGAGTCTCCATCTGTCCAAAGTTCTGCATTTTTTTCCTGTACAATTTTATCAAATAAACCCCCCGAACTTGTAAAAAAAAATTTTTTTTAATTGAATAAAATAGATGATAAAAATAAAAATTAAATGAATAAAATAAATGAATAAAACACCCTCGAACTTGCAAAACAAAACGCTGCGACCGTTCGCGCCCGATCATTGCGCATGCTTGTCATGATCTGGCATGCATGTGCAGTGCGGCTGCATTACTTTAACATATTCGCGGCCATTTTGAAGGCCGCTTGCAGCCGCCGTTATTAACAGCAGGCTGCTGCGGCTGTTGCGCGCAGATTTGCTCGATTGGGAGTGCCGCGATGAATGGCTCCGCGACCCTCCCGACACCCGCCCACGACCCACCCGCGGGTCGCGCCCCCGAGTTTGACAATGCCTGCTCTAGTGCACCCATCTGACTGCCATGTGCTAAATCGACATTCCCCCACCCCCCTGTCTTTCCCCAACAAAAACATCCGTGTAATCAATAAAATGTCCACCCATTGCTCAGCTTTCCGCCTTGCCTTACCATTGACCACAAGTGAAAAGGCCACATGCCTGACCGGAGGCTAAAATGGGCAAGACAGGAAAACAATGCAAACAAATAATGTTTATGTGGTTCATAAGTTACACAGGAATTTTACATTGTGTAGCATACCCAAGTGCATACCCATATCTTTATTCTTCCTCTTTCTTATACTCTACGAAGTGCAACCTTTGTGTCCAAAAATGCTGGATAACAACCTGCTTTTTGTTGTCACTGGAGATGAAAGGAAAGATCAGTTTTAAATCAAGGAAAGTTGAAGCCATTGAAAATTAACTTCATTTTCTATTCGAGGGGCAAGCTGTTCAGATCCAGGTTCTGCTGTGATTCTCTTGGCCACTGACCTCTAGGTTTATGAGTCAATGAAGGCTCAGCCAAAGACTGCTGCACCTACAGCTGTGCAGAGGCAGACTTGGCCATCGGGACAAGAGGCAATGTGTGGGTTACTGACTGAGAGTGGGGTGGGCTTTGGTGGTGGTGGGCGATGGTGGGTGGTATTGGGCGGGTGTGGGCAGGGGTGAGTGGGGCTGGGCAAGGTGGGTGGTGGTGGGCGGGAGTGGCCAGGGACAAAGGCATCATTGTAGAGGCCTGCATCATGCTTGATATGGGCTTCTCTAATCACTTGACTAGTGGACACAATGTGGCTGGAAAGGCCTTCACACAATCTTTGCTGCTGCACCAGAAATATTCTCTTTGTTGACAGCCCCCAAGGTTCCACTATCTGTATCCAGCTTGGAGAATCCTGCATCCTCTGTTGATTCTTCACTGCTGTCCCTCTCTCTGGTTTAGCTCACTGGGTTAAATCGCTGGCTTTTAAAGCAGACTGAGGCGGGCCAGCAGCACGGTTCAATTCCTGTACCAGCCTCCCTGAACAGGTGCTGGAATGTGGCGACTAGGGGCTGTTCACAGTAACTTCATTGAAGTCTACTCGTGACAAGAAGCGATTTTAATTTTCATTCTATCATCTGTTCTCGCTCACATCTAGTATATGAGTCATCAGATGAAAACCCAACCATCTTCCTTCCTGCTCCGAGGGGTATGTGAGCTGGTGCATGGTTTGCATGTGTCCTGTGATGATGTGCTTTCAATATGAGTGAACTCCTTTGAGGGGTCCTTGTTGTCCTCCTGGACTAAGTCCTGCAGGACACTTGAAGGTTCTGTGGAAGATTATGCACATAAATTGGAATTGTGGTAATGTTTTAAATGAACATTACACACATGATCATATTTCATTGGCTTCTAACATCAGTGGGTGTCGTATCCCAAATGGTTTTGTGATATTTAATTATGTTACCCCCGTTCCCTATCTCCTATGGCCAAGCACAGTGAGATACTGCTTATCTTCAGCACCTGCTCCTGGGCAGCTCTCTGCACTCTCTTCCCATAGAAGGAAGGACAGTGGAGATCCATGAGTGAGAGTAATGGCACCTGCTAAATGGCTGGATGGATATTTGTTGGGTTGACTATAAGGGAGAGATTTGCCATTGCATTAAAATGGAAGTGCCAGATGTACAGATGGAAATGCGAGGAAGCCCATAGACGAGAAAGGTTGAGAGTGCTTGAGTTGGTGTGAGGAGTGATGTTCTTGGTAGGTGTAGGCTTGAGAAGGCAGAGAGAGGGGTTGGGTGTTTTGTTTTTGTGATGAAGGATGACTGACATCATTGCTGTAAACCAACTTTATTAATAACAGAGCTGCTCTAGCATGTGTTCTGTGACCTCCGATCCCCAGGTCAGGTGATCCCATTAAGTACAGAGTGTACCGTATTTTTCTATATTGGAATCCACAACCACAATGACCCCATTATCATGAAGCTGGGGTGATGTGCACAGCAGGAAATATTTGTATTTGCTGGTGTGCTCACCTTTCTGCCCTGATTAGGTCATTAAACTGACCGACACAATATCCACAATTGTGCTGCGAACATCAGGAATCTCCAATCATATTTTCTTGCATTCTGTGGCAGATGTGATCCTCCCATCAGCAAGGGTGCCCTGAGCCTGTACCAAATTAGTGCTGGACTCTTCTATGGTCCCTGGCTTTCTGATGGCTTTTTGATGGTGCGCTTCCTGGCAGGCTTCCCAAAGCCTCAGGTTTTCATTGTGTGTACGAATTGAAGTCCTTCTGTAGGTTTCCCCATCAAAATGCCCATCTACTCTACAGCAGAACTCAGTACAACCTCACCCCACCAAAGTGGCATAGGTGTTATTGAAATTTAAATTTCACTTTTAAATATTTCACTTAAGATTGATTTCACTTTATTCATGTGTGCATCATCATTTTTTCTTGACACTGGCTTTGTCAGAGAGTTAAATGTACTGACATGCCACTTGGTTGGCACACATTGATGATTCCAGGGGAGGTAGGTGTCGTGTTAGGTACACTGGTCTAACACTGGCTGCAACTGGATGCAGCTTAGATCAGAATTTACTCCAGACCTTGAAGTTAGTTCAATCAGGTTTATTGAACTAATAGCACAGTTAGCACAGTTCACTGTGAGTTCGACTCTCTGCTAACTTAAGTGTGGTTATTCTGTCTGACTGGACCAGACTAGCTCTTAGCCATGTGGTGGAGGTGTGAGATTGTAACAACACCCTTGAGTGACTCTCTAGATGTTAATCAGTGGAAAGAGGGAGAGTGTGAGTGCCTTGTGTCTTTTATAGTCAGATCCCACCCCTGAGTGTCCTGCCTGCTTATTGGTCATGCCCTGTTCTCTGTGTCCATTAGCTGCTTGTCTGTACATCATTATGTGTGTGTCTGCATATCATGACATCCTCCCTTTTTTAATGTTTGGATGACATATGTGAACGTATTTACAAGAATAGGCCAATATTAACATATATACACCTGAGGAAGGAGCAGCGCTATGAAAGCTAGTGTTTGAAACAAACCTGTTGGACTTTAATCTGGTGTTGTAAGACTTCTTACTGTGCTCACCCCAGTCCAACGCCGGCATCTCCATATCATAACATATACACATGCAGTGGATATGTACATGTGAAAACAGCTGTCTAATGCGAGACCACAGAACATAGCAAACAGAACAAATGTTCATAAGTCCAGTCTCTGTGGCTTGCGTCTGATCCTGGTCAACCGCCAGTGAGGTGGTGGTGGGGACGACAGCACCTTGATGGGCGGGATTGAAGCCTGACTGGTGGCCTCGTGAGTCGAGGTATCAGGAGGTGGCAAAACAACAGAAGGAATCGGAGAAGAATGTGGTTGTGGGCAGGCAACTTTGCGAAGTTCCCGTCTGTTTTGTCGCACAACAGAACCATCAGCCAAACGCACAACATACGAGCGGGGGCAGCCTGTAGAACAGCGACAGCTAGAACTGACCAGTCTCCATCAGAGATCTTGACCCAAACAGTGTCTGACAGAGATAACACGGGCAAATCGGTGGCATGAGCATCATAACCCTGTTTTTGCCGGTCTCGGAGTTGCTGCACCTTCTGCAGCAGCGGGAGGTGATCCAGGATGGGTACGTGTATGGCTGGAAGTGTCGTTCGCAGGTCCCTGTTCATCAGGAGTTGAGCTGGCGACCTGCCAGTGGACAGTGGGGTCGCCCTGTACGCAAGCAGTGCAAGGTGAATGTCAGACGCAGAATCCGTGGCCTTGCAGATGTGCTGCTTCACTATGTGCACCCCTTTCTCAACTTTACCGTTTGACTGCGGATAGTGTGGGCTGGAAGTGAAGTGTTTGAACTGATACGACTGGGCAAACAGAGACCATTCATGGCTGCTGAAGCACGGGCCATTGTCACTCATGACAGTGAGTGGGATACCATGGCTGGAGAACGTCTCCTTACAGGCCTTGATGACGGTCCGAGATGTGAGGCCTGAGAGTTTCACGACTTCAGGGTAATTGGTAAAATAATCAATGATTAACACGTAATCACAACCATTTGCATGAAAGAGGTCGATGCCAACCTTGGACCATGGAGAGGTTGCAATTTCAAGCTGCTGAAATGTCTCCTTACTCTGCGCTGGCTGGAAGCGTTGACAGGTCGCACAGTTAAGGACCATGTTCGCGATGTCCTGGGTGATCCCGGGCCAGTAGACAGCCTGCCTGGCTCTGCGTCTGCACTTTTCCACACCCAGGTGGCCCTCATGGATTTGATGGAGCACCAAGCTCTGGAGACTGTGTGGAATTACAATCCGGTCCAGTTTGAGGAGGATACCATCAACCACCGTCAGGTCGTCCTTTACATTGAAAAATTGAGGGCACTGCCCTTTTTGCCAGCCATTGGCTAGGTGTTGCATAATACCCTGCAAGAGGGGGTCTTTGGCTGTCTCCTCACGGATACAAATCACCTTCTCATCAGATGCCGGGAGGGTGCAGGCACAGAGCTGCACCTGTGACTCAATTTGCCAGATGACGTTCAGTGCTTCACTAGGCATGGTGATGGAGCGGGACAGTGTATCGGCAATGATGAGCACCTTGCCAGGCGTGTAGAGCAGGTCAAAGTCGTACCTTCTGAGTTTGAGGAGGATGCACTGCAACCGAGGCGTCATATCATTAAGGTCTTTGTGGATAATATGGACCAGGGGCCTGTGATCCGTCTCGACTGTGAATGTCGGCAGGCTGTAGACATAGTCGTGAAACTTGAGAATGCCAGTGGGAAGGCTTCGATTTCTTCTCTATTTGTGCATACCTTTGTTCGGTGGGCATCATTACACTTGATGTGTAGGCAACCGGTGCCCAGGATGAAGTGTCATCGCGATGCAGCAGGACCGCACCGATGCCATCCTGGCTCGCATCTGTCGAGATTTTCGTTTCCCTGTCTGGTTCAAAAAATAGCATTCCGGGTGCAGTGGTGAGCTTGGCTTTCAGCTCCAACCACTCTGCCTAATGGGCCACCTTCCACTCGAAGGCAGTGGACTTCTTCACTAGGTTTCGTAGGGCCCTGGTGTGTGAGGCCAGGTTTGGGATGAACTTGCCCAGAAAATTGACCATGCCCAGGAAGCGCAATACCATCTTCTTGACTTCCGGGACCTTCATGGCTGCGATGACCTTGACCTTGTCTGTGTCGGGGCACACGTCCTGCTGAGAGATCTGGTCTCCTAGGAACTTGAGTGTCGACATGCCAAAGCAACATTTGGACCTGTTCAGCTTCAGGCCATTGCCGTGGACACGGCGGAATACCTGCTGGAGACGGGAAACATGCTCCTCAGGGGTCGTGGACCATATGATGATGTCGTCCACGTACACACAAACCCCTTCAATGCCCTCCATCATCTGCTCCATGGTGTGATGAAATATCTTCGATGCCGAGACGATGCCGAACGGCATACGGTTATAGCAGTACCTGTCAAACGGTGTGTTGAACGTGCAGAGCCGTCTGCTGGACTCATTCAGCTGGCTTTGCCAGAATTCATGTGACGCATCTAACTTTGTGAAAAACCGTGCATGTGCCATCTCACTGGTGAGTTCCTCCTGCTTCGGGATGGGGTAGTGTTCACGCATTATATTCTGGTTGAGATCCTTGGGATCAATGCAGATTCGCAGGTCTCCAGAGGTTTTTTTTAACCACCACCATCGAACTGACCCAGTCAGTCGGTTTGGTTACCCTGGAAATGATCCCCTGCTGCTGCAGCTCCTTGAGCTGTTCCTTCAGGCGCTCCTTCAGCGGAGCCGGGACCCAGCGTGGTGCATGGACCACTGGCTTGGCATCAGGTCGCAGTAGGATCTTGTACCGATATGGCAAAGTGCCCATCCCGTCAAACACATCTGGATACTGATCGAGGATGTCGTCAATGCCAGCTTGAAGATCCACGTTGGAGGATGTCATTCAATAAACCCGCTGCACCAGGTTTAGCTTTTTGCAGGCATGCGCGCCCAGTGGGGATGACCTGTCTGGCTTGACAATTTCAAAATTAGCCGTGCATGGGTACTCCGGTTGGAGACGAGTAGATGGCAGGACCCCAGTGCCGTGATGGCATTACCGTTATAGTCCAGGAGCTAGCAGGCTGCTGGAAGGACCTTGGGGGGCTTCTTGATGCGTTGAAGTCTGCCTATGAGAGGAGGTTGGCAGAAGCACCTGTGTCCAGCTTGAACTGGATGGAGCAGCGGTTGACCTGCATCACCGCACGCCATTCATCCTCTGGATCCACAGCGAGGATGGACTAAATGCGAGATGAGTTAGGTGTGGCATGTTCACGTGTGGTAATGATGCCCACTCGGTAGGCAGACTCCAGGCACTCGTCCTCTGGATCCGTTGTGCTGCCAGGATCAGAATCCTGTAATCGTTGTTGCACATTCTGGACCCGCCGTCGTCGGAATTGGGAGCGCTGGTCCCTGACTGGTGGTGCAGACCTGCACAAGGCTGCATAGTGTCCAGGCTTCCTGCAGTTTAAACATCGCCTGCCTCTTGCAGGGCAGTGTCCCTTTAAGTGGGCGTGGCCACAGTTCGGGCACGTCATGAGATGGCCGCTGACTTCAGATGTGGAGATGCCGGCGTTGGACGGGGGTAAGATCAGTAAGAAGTCTTACAACACCAGGTTAAAGTCCAACAGGTTTGTTTCGATGCCACTAGCTTTCGGAGCGCTGCTCCTTCCTCAGGTGAATGAAGAGGTATGTTCCAGAAACATATATATAGACAAATTCAAAGATGCCAGACAATACTTGGAATACGAGCATTAGCAAGTGATTAAATCCTTACAGATCCAGAGATGGGGTAACCTCAGGTTAAAGAGGTGTGAATTGTGTCAAGCCAGGACAGTTGGTAGGATTTTGCAGGCCAGATGGTGGGGGATGAATGTAATGCGACATGATTCCCAGGTCCCGGTTGAGGCCGCACTCATGTGTGCGGAACTTGGCTATAAGTTTCTGCTTGGCGATTCTGCGTTGTCACGCGTCCTGAAGGCCGCCTTGGAGAACGCTGACCCGGATATCAGAGGCTGAATGCCCTTGACTGCTGAAGTGTTCCCCGACTGGAAGGGAACATTCCTGCCTGGTGATTATCGCGCGATGTCTGTTCATTCGTTGTCGCAGCGTCTGCATAGTCTCGCCAATGTACCAGGCTCGGAACATCCTTTCCTGCAGCGTATGAGGTAGACAACGCTGGCCGAGTCGCACGAGTATGTACCGCGTACCTGGTGGGTGGTGTTCTCACGCGTAATGGTGGTATCCATGTCGATGATCTGCACATCTTGCAGAGATTGCCATGGCAGGGTTGTGTGGTGTCATGGTCACTGTTCTGAAGGCTGGGTAGTTTGCTGCAAACAATGGTTTGATTGAGGTTGCGCGGTTGTTTGAAGGCAAGTAGTGGGGGTGTGGGGATGACCTTGGCAAGATGTTCATCTTCATCAATGACGTGTTGAAGGCTGTGAAGAAGATGTTGTAGTTTCTCCACTCCGGGAAAGTACTGGACGACGAAGGGTATTCTGTCGGTTGTGTCCCATGTTTGTCTTCTGAGGAGGTCGGTGCAGTTTTATGCTGTGGCGCGTTGGAACTGTCGATCGATGAGTCGAGCGCCACATCCCATTCGTACGAGGGCATCTTTCAACGTCTGTAGATGTCTGTTACGCTCCTCCTCGTCTGAGCAGATCCTGAAATGCTGAGGCACTGCACCCGGGAGATGGCCTGCACACTCACTGCCTTGTGGGAGGCAGGTTTCTAATTTTCAGCTGATTTGCATTGGGAATACCGATTTTGCGCATGCTCATGCACTGTACATGTTTCAATCATGACTGGCAGGGTCATATGCTTGATTTTTAAGAGCTGCTCTCTCAGAGGATCAGAGTGAACTCCAAACACGATTTGGTCTCTGATCATGGATTCAGCAGTATCACCAAAGTTGCAGGACAGCGCTAGCAGGTGGAGGCTAGTTAAGAAGGCACTGAAAGATTCATCTTTACCTTGAAGACATTGTTTGAATATGTAGCGCTCGAAGATTTCATTGGTGTCCACTTCACAGTGACTGTCAAACTTGTCCAGGATGGTCTGAAACTTTGTCTTGTCCTGGCCTTCGGTGAAGTTAAACGAGTTGAAGAGTTTGATGGCTTGATCACCCGCTGTTGAGAGGAGAAGCGCGATCTTTCTTGCATCAGACGCACCCTCGAGGTCTGAGGCTTCGACGTACAGCAGAAACTTTTGCTTGAATATCCGCCAGTTGGCATTGAGATTGCCGGAGGTCCTGAGCTGGTGAGGAGCCTGAGTCTTCTCCATGGTGCCGGGATACATTTGCTGGTCGTCACGGAACGGATGGAGGTAAGCCACCTTAAATTAGTAGTCTCCTGGTATCATGTCGTGCTTGGTACACTGGTCTAACACTGGCTGCAACTGGATGCAGCTTAGATCAGAAAGATACTCCAGACCTTGAAGTTAGTTCAATCAGGTTTATTGAACTAATAGCACAGTTAGCACAGTTCTCTGTGAGTTCGACTCTCTGCTAACTTAATTGTGGTTACTCTGTCTGACTGGACCAGGCTAGCTCTTAGTCACGTGGTGGAGGTGTGAGATTGTAACAACACCCTTGAGTGACTCTCTAGATGTTCATCAGTGGAAAGAGGCGGAGTGTGACTGCCTCGTCTCTTTTATAGTCAGATCCCACCCCTGAGTGTCCTGCCTGCTTATCGGTCATGTCCTGTTCTCTGTGTCCATTAGCTGCTTGTCTGTATATCATTATGTATGTGTCTGCATATCATGACAGTAGGGTCACACCTATATTGTGGAAGACAATTTGTTTTGTGTTTATTTTTTATTAAATGTAAATGTTTGTGTTAGACTTGCTACCTTATGAGATGTCGTTGAACTTGCAGGCTCCACTGGTCCTCCCTTGAAGTCACCTATTTGGGCTAATGGGGGGATAAAAAAGGGTTATGTCCAATGGAGGACTTGTTGAGAGGCATCAGGGAAGCACCAATTCCAAGAAATATCATGAAATTGAAATCCTTTGAGGGATTAGTCAATTATTAGTGGACGTTTATCCCAAATTTGGCTTCCTCACTGTCTCTCCTACATATACTACTACATAAATACCAAAAATGGCCTTGGGAAGCGCCACAGGTAGAGGCCTTCGAAAAAGTAAAATGACAGCTGCTGACATCCAAGTTATTGGTCCATTTCGACCCCAAAAAGGAAGTCCACCTGACGTGCGATGCTCTTCCCGGGTTGGGGCAGTACTCTCACACCACTGGAAAGACATGACAGAAAGGTCCATAGCCTACGCATCCAGGACACTTTCGGATGCTGAGTGGCAGTATTCCCAAATTTAGAAGGCGGGCTTGGCTATCATGTTTAATTCACCATTCTGGCTATGGCAGGCGTTTCATAATACTGGCTGACCACAAGCTCTTATTGGTACTTTTTAAGGAGGTTAAGGCAATCCCCCCCTATTGCCTACGCTCAGATACAGTGTTGGGTCTGGTTACTTGCAGCTTCTGAATATCACTTAGAGCACCATCCAGGAATGTGAGTAGCTAAGGTTGACACCTTGAGTCACTTCCCACTACCCACAAGCCCAGCTCCCTTACTGGCAGGTCACAATGACCCTGAATTATTTAGTGGCATTACCAGTGCCTGCAAAGCAAATCAAGACCTGGACACAAGGATACAACACTGTGAAAATTGAAGCATATGATCCTGAATGGTAGAGTCCGAGGATAACTCTTCGGCAACGTGAAACATTATCTGACCAAGAAAGATGATCTCAGTGTTGAGGACAGTATCATTCTTTGGGGTGCTGGGTAGTTGTCCCTCTCCCAGGATGGCGTCCAATTCGACTGGAGCTACATAATAATAATCTTTATTATTGTCACAAGTAGGCTTATATTAACATTGCAATGAAGTTACTGTGAAAATCCCCAAAGTCGCCACACTCCGGCGCCTGTTCGAGTACACTGAGGGAGAATTCAGAATGTCCAATTCACCTAACAAGCACATCTTTCGGGACTAGTGGGAGGAAACCGGAGTACCCGGAAGAAACCCACGCAGACACGAGGAGAATGTGCAGACTCCGCACAGACAGTGACCCAAGCCGGGAATCGAACCTGGTTCCTGGCGCTGTGAAGCAACAGTGCTAACCACTGTGCTAACGTGCCGCCCTGGGGTATCTAAACTGAAGATGCTCGCCAGGAGCTATGTCTGGTTGCCCAGGCTCGACTTGGACGTCACGGACTTGGTGAAGCAGTGCGATTTATGCCAGGAGGATCAGAAACTCCCTCCCCCGGCCTCCCTAAACCCATGGGAATGGCCAAAGCAGGCAATGGGCGCGAGTAGACCTCACTGGGCTTTTATCGGTTCTATGTTTTTGATCCTGGTGGATGCACATCCCAAATGGTTAGAGATACACCGCATGGGCTCCATGACCTTCCGCGTTACTATCGAGAAACTCCAACAGAGCATTTGCATGCACAGCATACCAGAAGTCGTGGTTTCTGACAATGGCACTTCCATCACCAGTGATGAGTTCTAGGGCTTCAAGCAATCCATGACATCAGACACATCAGAAAAGTAGCATATCACCGATCGCCATATAGGAAGATAGAACGAGCGGTGCAGACTTTAAAACCGACATGGATAAACAATCAAGAGACCAAATTGGCATTGTTTTTATTGAATTATGGGACCACTCCTCACATTACAACAGGAATCGCCCTAGCGGAACTGTTAATGGGATGGCAGCTGACTATTCCCAAACCTAGCATGGAGGGTGGAGTCCCAATAAGAGAACCAGAAAAGATATTATGACTCTGCAAGAACCAAAATAATAATCAAGACAGGTGATCAGGTGTGGAACTATGTGAGGAACTTCAGAGATGGTCCAGCTGGGTCCCTGGAGTCATAATGGAGAAAACGGGACCAGTATCCTACAAAGTGAAGGTCGAGGGTAAGATTATGAGGAAACACCTGGACCCTGCAATAAAGGAATTTGATGTTGGAAAACTAGCTTTGGTGAAGGTATTACAGAGGATCACTCCAGGCTGACGGGTTGGTTAATGGTGGATAAGGGTACCCACTGAGGTGATGGCTGATGACCCTCGTGTGGAGTCGCAAGACCGATGGGGAGTCCCATTTTAATGAGGGGCACAGTGCCACCCAGACAGTTA
Organism: Scyliorhinus torazame; assembly: GCF_047496885.1. Lineage (NCBI taxonomy): Eukaryota > Metazoa > Chordata > Chondrichthyes > Carcharhiniformes > Scyliorhinidae > Scyliorhinus > Scyliorhinus torazame. The sequence goes on from NC_092714.1 coordinate 84,136,959, forward strand.
TCGAGCAGTGCTTTGGGCTACTGAAGATGCGGTTCCTCTGTCTGGACTGCTGTGGTGGTACTCCACAGTACAGCCCCCCAGAGGGTATATCGATGTGTCCTCAATGAGAGTGAGGCGACATTCTGGAGGAGGAGGAGAGGAGGACTAGAATGGAGTGGAGGAGGCAGACCAGGATGGAGTGCAGGATAAGCCCGAGTAGGATCGCAGGATGGAGAAGAAGCAGCGGCAAGGATCCGACAGGCTAGGAGGACCAGGGATGCCCTCACAGCCTCCAGATTCGCCGATTTAGGGCTGCTGTATGGCAGCTCAACAACCACCACCTGCCCAAAAAACTTCAAACTTACCCCCACCCAGAACCTGGTTCCATCTCCCAACCCTTTTCGGCCATCCAAATCCCTTCCCCCCCATCCCCACAACCATCAACCCTCCCTTCACAGAACCCTTTTTCACCTCCCAGAACCCTTTTCCACACTCCCAAGACATGTGTTCCCTTTCCCCTCCTCCGAGGGTCTGACTGACATCACACCAGGGTAATGGTCTAGGATTGCTTGCGTTAGTCAGTCCCTTGTCAAGGCAGAAGGGTGATGACGACTCACTGTGAGGAAAAGTGTGATTTTCCTCAGGTTCTGCTGAAGTCCGATTCCTGTTGGTCTGCTGACTGCACACAGTCTCTCGGGCTCTTGTTCTGTGTGAGGGTTGGGGGCACATTTGTTTGGCCCAATGTTCCGGGAGTGGGGGAGGAAGGTGTGGGGAAAGAGACATGGCCGAGGGTTCAGTGAGTAATGAGGCTGCCATAGATCATAGATCATAGAATCATAGAATTTACAGGGCAGAAGGAGGCCATTTGGCCCATCGAGTCTGCACCGGCCCTTACAAAGAGCACCCTACTCAAGCCCATGTATCTACCCTATTCCCGTAACCCAGTAACCCCCACTTAACATTTTTGGACACTAAGGGCAATTTAGCATGGCCAATCCACCTAACCCGCACATCTTTGGACTGTGGGAGGAAACCGGAGCACTCGGAAGAAACCCACGCACACACGGGGAGAACGTGCAGACTCCGCACAGACTGTGACCCAGCCAGGAATCGAACCTGGGACTCTGGAGCTGGGAAGCAACTGTGCTAGCCACTATGTTACCGTGCTGCCCGTCATTCCAGGACGTCTGCCACTGTGGGTCTCAAGGACTCTCTCACTGTTGGGATTGCTTGCAGGGCCTGTGGGAGGATCTGAGTTCAGAAGGAGAGATAATCCTCCCGGTGGAAAAAGGGTCAAAGACCGAGGAATGGTAGCTTTGAGATGCGATAAGCTTTAATGGTGATTATTTACAGTGACACCCATTCACTCCCTAACTGACTTCACCCATGCCCACTCTGAGCTCCTAAAACATCTTAATCTTGCACTTCGCAGCTACATCTAACCTCCTCAGAATGCACATCAGACGTAGAGGCAGCCTGCTGTCTGCCACGCCCTGCAGCATGAGATGCCATTGACAGGTGTGCAGTGAAGGGCCTGGATCTGGAGGGACCTGCCCGCCGATCGGGTGGCACTGGTGTGCCGTGTCAGTAATGGGGGATTCAGAAGAGCTGGAGACTGTCAGAGTCTCTCCTTGGACGAAGGTCCCCAGGATGTGCTCTAATGCTTTCTCCTCCATCGAGATGCTCGTGTTCACCTGGGTTACTCCATGGGACGGAGGGTCAGTTGGAGTGAGGTCCAGAAGCCTCTATGTCACCTGGCACTGCCAATCCCGGAGGCCTACCATTATCTGAACTGTGATGTTGAATCTCTCAGCAATGGACTTCTGCATCTGCACCATCTCTGGAGCACCTCATCAATGGTTTTCTGTGTCTGAGCCATGCTCTTGAAGCCGTCTGCTATGGCCTTCTGTGACTGGGCCAGCCACTCGAGCCCCTCAGCCATGTCCTCAGAAACTTGCTCCGTGCCTTGGACTCTGCCACTCATGACTTGGAAATCCTGCCCTAGGTTTTGCACTGTGATCACCACCCTTGCAGTGGGCCTGGGTGCCATGCAATGCCGACACCATCTCCGGTGACTGCAGGCTTTGGACCTTCAATTGGCCTTGCCTTTGCTGGAAGGTCGCTGACACCCACTCCAGGATTTCCCAGCTCTGCATTTGCATCTCCAGCAATTCAGGGAGAACTTTTTCCAGAGTCTCGGCATCTTGCTAGGGGCCAGCTGTGTCCTGGGATCCAGCAGACCTCCAACTGCCCACTCCCTTGAAGTTCCTGCCTCCACCTGATGTGCATCAGCAGCTGTGTGATGCTCACTAGATAGTGACCCAGAGTCCTGTCTGCTAATATCGCCCACCGAGATGTGTGTCTCGGTGCTGGTGAATGGTGTGGGTGTGATGCCTGTGATGCCTGATCAATGCATTCCTCAGAGTTTTCCTCCGAGGGGTTGCGGGGGTGTGGGGTGGGTTGGGGGGGGGTGCAGTGACTCCAGATGGCCCAGCCCCATCCGGTGTTGATCCTGTATGGCAAGGACATGGGTTCAATAAAAGGGAGGAACATTTATCCAGGCAGCATAGACCTCACTTGAAGCACGATATATGGCTGAAGGCTCAGTGGGTCCTCATTTCTGTGGCGCAGGTCAACTTTGCTGTCACCCCCAGCTCTTTCCTATGCCTCCCCTGTGATCTCCATTGCTCTTTCTTCATGTGGATTGGGAAATCCACTCACCCTTGCAGCTCAATTGAGGTCATTCATTTTCTTGCAGCTTTGGACGCTGATGTGTTGGGTACTCTGCTACACAGACAAACCAACACAGTTGCGAATAGTACAACTCAGTTTTATTACTAACATTTATTTACAGTGGTAAACTGGTTACTGAGGTTCGATCATAACCCTAGAATCTGTGGACCTATTCCTAACACTATCTTGTAGTGGCACTCAGCACATGGTGGATGTCTGAGTGGCTTGCTATGAGCTCTGTGCCCTGAGCTGTCTCCTGCTGGAATCCTCAGCAAGTGTTGTGTTCCCTGTTTTGTACTGTGTATGCTCTTGCCTGTGATTGGCTGTGGTGTTGTGTGTGTGTTGATTGGTCCGTTGATCTGTCCATCAGTTTGTATGTCTGTTTGTGCTATGATGTTTACCTGAATATCATGACAGACGCCAGCCCCCCGTGTCAGGCCACTGGCTTTGATTGCCCAAGGGACTACATCCAAGGCTGGGTAAGCTTTGTTGCTTCTTGGTCTTCTACCCACTTTGGGGTATCGGGTGCCCCGGCTCTCCTCCACTGCATCCAGGCTGGTCAAATCTGCTTCCAGGAAGCAAGGGGTAGCTCTCCGCTCTGCCATCCTCCTGGCTTAATTCAGAGGAAGTGCATAGGGACCATTTAAATGCAGCTCACCCTTGTTAACTCTGCACAGCTGAATTCCTCTTCGGCCGGCTTAGATCCCTGGGAGTTCCAACTCAGTGTGATTGATGTGTGGGTTCATTTATTGCACTAAGTGCTGGAAGATCACAATGACTTTCCCTCCTATGTTTCTCAATCTTGCAGGCCGCATAAAATTCCTCCCTATGCTATCTTCTAAATTAAATGCAGAGGCACTATCTGAATCAGTGGTCGTGAGAGTAAATCCAAATCATAGAATCGTAGAATCATAGATTCATAGAATTTACAGTGCAGAAGGAGGCCATTTGGCCCATCAAATCTTCATCGGCCCTTGGAAAGAGCAACCTACCTAACTCCACACCTCCACACTATCCCCATAACCCCATTTAGCTTGGTCAATCCACCTAACCTGCACATCTTTGGACTATGGGAGGAAACCGGAGCCCCCAGTGGAAACCCACACAGACACGGGGGGGGAACGTGTAGACTCCGCACAGACAGTGACCCAAGCCAAGATTCGAACCTGGGACATCTTCATTGCCGTTGTCTTCCAGCTCTTCCATTGCCTGTCCAAGATACATGTTTTAGGTATCTGAAAGTGAAAGGCAGAAAGATAAAGTTGTGTTTCAGGAATGGTTTGGATGTATAAGGGATGCTGAGAAGTAAGAGGTACATGTTTATATTAGGTGGCCATGCTAAATTGCCACATGTGGGGTTATAGGGATAGGGTGGGAGATTGGGCCTAGACAGTGTTGTATTTTCTACTCTGCTTTACCTGGATGGCTAGGATGTGTAGTGTTCAATAAAGAACACAAAGCTTTGTGAACGAAAAAACAATGAATTTATTACACTTCTAACTAAGATTCGTTCACATTCCGAAAGTACAAGATTCTTATATAAAGCTATGCTGTCTCTAACTTACAGAACTCTCAAGTATACAGATGCTCTCTATGCCTGACGATCTTATCCAGCTCTCTCCTAAATCAACTCCTAATCATCTAATCATCTTCTAATCTAATCCCAGAATTCTCTTGTGACATGGGGCGAAATTCTCTGTAATCGGCGCGATGTCCGCCGACCGGCGCCAAAAACGGCGCAAATCAGTCTGACATCGCGCCGCCCCAAAGGTGCGGAATCCTCCGCATCTTGAGCGGCCGAGCCCTAACCTTGAGGGGCTAGGCCCGCGCCGGACTGATTTCCGCCCCACCAGCTGGCGGGAAAGGCCTTTGGTGCCCCGCCAGCTGGCGCGGAAATGACATTGCCAGGCGGCGCATGCGCGGGAGTGTTAGCGGCCGCTCACGGCATCCCCGCGCATGCGCAGTGGAGGGGGTCTTTTCCGCCTCCGCCATGGTGGAGACCATGGTGAAGGCGGAAGGAAAAGAGTGCCCCTACGGCACAGGCCCGCCCGCGGATCGGTGGGCCCCGATCGCGGGCCAGGCCACCGTGGGGGCCCCCCCGGGGCCAGATCGCCCTGCGCCCCACCCAGGACCCCGGAGCCCGCCTGCGCCGCCTTTTCCCACCGGTAAGAGAGGTGGTTTAATCCATGCCGGCGGGACAGGCATTCTAGCAGTGGGACTTCGGCTCATCCGGGACGAAGAATCGCCGGGGGGGGGGCCCGCCAACTGGCGCCGCGCGATTCCCGCCCCCGCCGAATCTGCGGTGCCGGAGAATTCGGCAACCGTCAGGGGCGGGATTCACGCCAGCCCCCGGCGATTCTCCGACCCAGCGGGGGGTCAGAGAATCGCGCCCAAGATATTTATATGACTGATCTGTGGTTCTCTCTAGTGGTATGAATCATTGTCATTAACTTGTTAACTCTTTACATCCCAGTCAATATACATATCATTACAGGTAGGGTGCTATTTCAGAGGGCCTGTGTGGACTTGACGTCCTGCAACCGCCGGCCTCCCAATTCTCCGACCCCCCCCAAAAGTCGCCGAGGCGTGAATCACGCCGCCCACCTCGGAGAATGGCGGGGACCGGCGCAAAGCTACAGACCCCGGGGCTGCCCACATTCTCCCGGTCGGATGGGCCGAAGTACCGCCATCGTGACCGCGGGTCACGCCGGCGTAAATTGAACCACCTATATAACGGCGTCAACCAGTGCTGATGGCGAGTGCCAGCCTGTCCTGCCCGCTGCCCACCAGATGCACCTGGGACGGAAGTGGGGGAGATCGAGGTGCCACGGTGTTCCGGGACCTCCCATACAGGGGGACCCGCGACGGACCACAGCACCTCCCTCGGAGTGCCCGATGGCCCCCGGGCCTCTACATGGGTCGCGGGTTCAAACGGACCAGCCATCCGACGCCCCTCCAACACCTGGCGCTGCCAGTCCTGGAGGCCCGCCCTGGTATCAACAAGGGTCTGCAAGTTTGCTGCCATGGAGCTCAGGGAATTGGCCATCCCTGTCTGTGTCTGGGCGATACCGGCCAGCACCTGGGCAATGGCGCTGGTGCCCCCAGCGATGGCCTGCTGAGACTGGGCCATTGGCTGCTGAGACTGGGCCACTGCCTGCAGAGACTGGGCCATGGCCTGCTGAGACTGGGCCACGGCATTGAGCGCCTCAGCCATCTGCCGCTGACTCTGGCTCATGGCTTCCTGTGAAAGGGCAGCCATGTCCAGGGCCACAGATGCCGCCTGCACGGAAAGCCCCAGGCCTTGCATACTGCTCCCCATGTCTGCTCCACCGCGGACGCCACCTGTGCGGTTTCGGCCTGTGTGGCATGCATGACCGGCACCACTTCCAGCTCCTGGACGTGGGTGCATTCCTCCACCTGCTTCCGCAGCCGCCGCAAGCCAGCCGTCACCCCCTTCGATCATCCCTGCATCGGGTCTATGGGTGCGTGTGGTAACTCCAGGAACACGGACTCGTCTGGGTGGCAGATGGTTGCTTGCGCCAGGATGCCCTCCGACCTCCCGGCCTCTCGGCTGCTCCTACCTCCACCTGCTGTACCGGTACGGCTGTGTTGTGCGCACCAATGAGTGTACCAGAATCTTCATCGCTAAAGTGCCCAACCGAGGTGAGCGTCTCTGCAATGGTGGAGGGTGTTGGAGATAGTAGTGGCATTGTGTCGTGAGCATCGTCCGACCCAGAGTCCATGGTCCCCTGTGTGTCGGTGTCATGTGTGTCGGTGTGTCGGGTAGGGGTGTCCTGGGTAGTGGTGTCCTGGGTAGGGCTGTCCTAGGTGGGGGTGTCCTGGGTAGGGGTGTCCTGGGTAGGTGTGTACTGGGTAGGTGTGTTCTGGGTAGGGGTGTCCTGGGTAGGGGTGTCCTGGGTAGGGATGTCCTGGGTAGGGCTGTCCTGGGCAGGGCTGTCCTGGGTAGGGCTGTCCTGATTAGGGGTGTCGTGGGTAGGGCTTCCTGGGTATGGTTGTTCTGGGTAGGGGTGTCCCGGGTAGGGCTGTCCTGGCTCGGCTGCGACGGGGGCCTGTGGCTGCCCCCCTTGTCGCTGGATGTCGCACGCCTGCATCGCCGCACTCGCACGAGACAGGGCGTCGTCACCCTGTTGCTCCGGGCCTGTCCCTGTCTTGTGGCCACCCTGGGGTGTTGTGGGGGCGTCGCATGCCGGAGGAGCTGGGCCTGTCCCTCTCTCGTGGGCGCCATGGGGCGTCGTGGGGGCGTCGCATGCCGGAGCGGCCAGGCCTGTCCCTGTCTCATGGCCGCCCTGGGGCGTCATGGGGGCGTTGCATGCCGGAGCGGCTGGGCCTGTCCCTGTCTCATGGCCGCCCTGGAGGCATCGCATGGCGGAGGGGCCGGGTCTCTCCCTGTCTCGTGGCCACCCTGGGGCGTCCTGAGGGCGGTTGACATCCGCGGGGACGGGTGCCTCAACGTTTGGTCCTGCAATACACAATACAGCATGCATGGTTAGACATGCAGGCAGTGATCGGGGGAAATGTGGGAGGGGGGCTGTGGGAGAGGGGGGATATGGGGGATATGGGGGAGGGGGATATGGGGGAGGGGGGATATGGGAGATATGGCTGAGGGGGTATCTGGGGGAGGAGGGATATGGGGGATATGGGGAGGGGGGATATAGGGGATATGGGGGAGGGGGGATATGGGGGAGGGGGGATATGGGGGAGGGGGGATATGGGGGATATGGGGAGGGGGGATATAGGGGATATGGCTGAGGGGGTATCTGGGGAGGGGGGATATGGGGGATATGGGGGAGGGGGGATATGGGAGATATGGCTGAGGGGGTATCTGGGGGAGGGGGGATATGGGGGATATGGGGAGGGGGGATATAGGGGATATGGGGGAGGGAGGATATGGGGGACCCGGGTTCAATTCTGGCCTTGGGTGTCTGTGTGGAATTTGCACATTCTCTCCTTCTCTGTGTGGGTTCCCTCGGGGTGCTCTGGTTCATCCCACAGTCCAAAGATGTGGAAGATGGGTCGATTTCCCACGCTAAAATTTCCCCTTTTTGTCCTAAATGGATAGATAGGGTTATGGGGTGATTGGGGATAGGGCGGGGTGTGGGCCTCGGTAGGGTGCTCTTTCAATGCAGACCCAATGGGCCGAATGCCCCCCCCCCCCCTTCTGCACTGTAGGGATTCTATGATTTGTCACCAAAGCTACAATAAGACCATGAGACCAGAAGACATAGGAGCGGAAGTAAGGCCATTCAGCCCATCGAGTCCACTCCACCATTCAATCATGGCTGATTTCAACTCCATTTACCCGCTCTCTCTCCATAGCCCTTAATTCCTCGAGAAATCAAGAATTTATCAACTTCTGTCTTAAAGACACTCAACGTCCCGGCCTCCACCGCCCTCTGTGGCAATGAATTCCACAGACCCACCACTCTCTGGCTGAAGAAATTTCTCCTCATCTCTGTTCGAAAGTGACTCCCTTTTATTCTAAGGCTGTGCCCCTCTTTTTGAAGTTCAGGTGAAATGCCATTGATCTGAACATCCAGCTGTGTCACTCTCCGTGATGCAAGTTTTTAGCGGAAAACTACAAAACGGATAATGAGTAAAATACGATTGCTCTTTGTCAGCCATAGCTCAGTTAGCTTGATTTAAGTCACAAAGGTTCTGGGGTTACGTCTGACTCCAGAGACTTGATTAAAAGAATTTTGGCTGATATTCCAGTCGAGTATCACACTGCCAGGAGTGTTGTCTTTTGAATGAAATGTTGAACTGAAGCCACATCTGCTCTCGCAGGTGGTAGGAAAAGATCCGATGGTACTATTTCAAAGGGTAGCTTGTAACAGCCATTGTTCACCCTTCAATTAACATCACCAAAACAGATATTTTGGTTATTATCACATAGCTGTCTCTGGGAGATTGCTGCATGCGTATCAACTGCTGTGTTTCCTATATTACAACAGTCACTACAATTCAAACGTACTTCATTAGCTGTGGGACATCCTGAAGTCATGAATATTATTATCTAAGTGCAAATCTTTCTTTTTTCCTTCTTAGTAATGACATTGATTATTCCTACTCATCATAATGCAGTTACTGCCCTGCAATATATGCAAATAGCACTGTGGCATCAGAGATGTGTAACATCTCAATGGATGCTTGGAATTTCAGATAGATTTTGAATGAGAATTCCAATATTATAAATGAGCATACAGAATCCTTTACATATACCTTGCGCAGTGAAATCTTGCGTGCCAAGAAAATGTATCAACTGCTGGTGAATGGAGTTTTACTGACAGCTTGATGAAAGAGAGAAAGGAAATGTTCAAGACGTGGTATCGTAAGAGTCAGCTTAATTTGAAAATAAGCCCCCTTAATATTGATTCAAAAATTAATTCAATGACATTTTTTCTCCTCATTTATGATGAGTGAGCCCACTCTCAAAAAGAAAAGATTGCAATTCTCAGATTGAGAGGTTCTAGTAGACGAAGTAGACTGAAAGCTTCGATAAAGTATAACTAACAGACAAAAGCTGAGAAATGAAAAATATGACAGCATGCCAAAAATGTTGGTGAGATACCTGGTCAAATTTGGCATCAGGCTTCATTTGAGTGAAACAGGCAAGTTGCCGATGCCAAATATAATTCCCCACTGAGAGCCTGATGAATTCCATCCAGTTCTGACCGCCAAGCTGGCCTGCAGGTGGATCATTGCAGTGATAGGTGGCACAGTTGAGTAGTGGGTGAAACCCCCGAGCTGTAAATGGTCTGCAATACTTTATGCAGCTGGGAGGAACACTACTGCTCTACTGAAGCCCAACTTTTAACATTTCTACTTGCCATGTGAACAGCGGCAGCTGTTCCTTTCAGGACTGCTGGTTACACCATTCAAGACCAGGAACAACATGGAGGCTCTGCCCATTTATATACAAATTTCATTTGGGGTCCTATAACTGGCATTAGGACCTGGATTTGCATATGAATGCTCTGGAAACCAAAGATTCGCCTGCTTCCAATTTGGTGGCCATTTTACTTCCAGGGGAGATCGGGTAAGGAAATAAGCACCCTACATTGTTCTCCTCAATGATCAAATTTCTCCCAAAAAACAGGCAAATTTTTCCCAATATTTCCGGACAAGTTATGATTGAAGCTATTGAATTTTATTGATCTTAATGACACATTCCAGTAAGCTGTTGGGATGAACAATTAAACCAATATAAGCAGGCAATGATTTCACTATAGCAGAAGCATCATTACCTGGGTTACATGGTAAGCAAAATCAGTTATTTGATTAAATCATTTCTCACAGACATATGCAGAGATGTTTGAGTAAAAGCAGCTTCTGTTATGATGGAATAATTTATTACTGGAAGAAAAATCATTACTGAAAACTCAGCCATGTCTTTCTCGGCCTCGCGCCATTCACTGGCAGTGGGATTCTATCTTCCCGCCACTTGTCAATCGGATTCCCCATTGCAGCCAACCCATGCCGCCACGAAACCCATGGACGGGGTGCACTGTCGTCAGGAAAAGTGAATCGCAACGACCGAAGGATTCCGGCAATAATCTACAAAAACAATTTTGTTTTGACTAAATGTCTGAACTTTTCTTGATTTATGAAGTCCCCAGCTTTTATGTGCTTGCCTAGAGCTTCTGATAATTCTTCTGAAACTGAACCGTGTCTTTAATGAGCTGCATCATGGTGTGCCCACGAATACAGATAGAAAAAAATACCAGTAATCATTAACTGGTCAAGTATTAATACAAAGAAAATTACAGCACAAGAACAGGCCGTTCGGACCTCCAAGCCTGCGCCGATCCCGATCCTTTATCTAAACCTGTCTTCTATTTTCCAAGGATCTACTTCCCTCTGTTCCCCGCCCGTTCATATATCTGTCTAGATGCATCTTAAATGATGCTATCGTGCCCACCTCTACCACCTCCGCTGGCAAAGCGTTCCAGGCACCCACCACCCTCTGCGTAAAAAACTTTCCACGCACATCTCCCTTAAACTTTCCCCCTCTCACCTTGAAATCGTGACCCCTTGTAATTGACACCCCCATTCTTGGAAAAAGCTTGTTGCTATCCACCCTGTCCATACCTCTCATAATTTTGTCGACCTCAATCACGTCCCCCCTCAAAATTGAAATCAGGTTCCCCCTCACAATGAAAAATTGTGTCAATTTTCCAATGATCTGCTTGCAACTTGAAAACCTTGGGCTTGGTTAATCTTAAACGGTGTAAATTATACTTGATACATTAAATATCATAAGGGATTAAGTTTAGAAAAACAGAACAATTAATTAAAAACTATTTCTGAATAGCGCCTTAGAGGATTAAATTGCTGAGTGCACTGTTCCTTCTAGGCTGGGATGCCAGAGAATATAGTCGTGACTAGGAATATGAATGATGAGCTTTGTAGTTGAATGTGTCTCATGTGACAAATCAAGATTCTGCAAGCTGGAGGGAATTATTTGGAAAGTATCTGGAGCAACAGCATAGAAATATTTTAGGCTGGTTGGGAAGTTGGAGATTGTCCTGTGGCTTTTACACAAGTGTGAAACAGCAATATTGAAAGGTGCCACTGATCTTGTCAAACTTTCTAGTCAAAGTGAAAACCCTCTCATACCTCACCTATAAATCTGATAATGTGTCAATAAAAAAAGTTGGAATTCCTTCTTCTTCAAGCGAGTCACAATGATCTTCATTCGGAAAAACAAGAAAGAAAGGAAGGAGTTTATAAACTTTTAGTTGAACCTCTTAGTTGCTGTAGTCATGACAAAGGTGTTTGACACATTTTTCACTAGGTTCCCTTTAATTGCAAGGTTTGCACAAATCAATGCACAAGAATTTGCAGTTACAAATTGTACAAATCGACATGGATCTGAATAGCAGACTTGAACTGACTCAAATTGAATCAGTTTATGCTATCAAAACTAAATTTGACCTCATTCAAAAAAGTCAGTTTAAGCCTGTCCCTTAAAATAGTTGTTTTGCTCATTTTCAGGAGGGCAAAATATCCCCTGTGTATTTTCTATTCTGTCAGTGCAGGCAAGAAGTGAAATCTATCATCATTGTGACAGTGACAATTGCAATTACTGAGTTTCATAGTGGTAAAATGTTGTAGCTGTTCATCTTGGCAATCATATTTGCTTGGTTGACAAATATGGCCGATATGATTCCTGGGATTGTTTTCCTTGGGACAGGCGAGATTGAGAGATGATTTAATAGAGGTGTAGAAGATTATAACAGGTTTAGATAAAGTATACAAACGTTATTCCCATTAGCCGACGGTACAAAATTCGAGGACACAGATTTAGGTTTTGGTAAGAGAAGCATGGGGGTGTGTGAGGAAGAAGTACTTTATATTTAGCAATTAGTAATGACCTAGAGCTTGCTGCCCATTAGGGTGTTGGAAATGGAGATGATTAATGATGCAAAAGGAAATTGAAGGGGCACTTGAGCACAATAAACTTGCAGACCTATGGGAATAGAGTGGGGAAAAGGGATTGACTACTCCGCAGGCCTTCTTCTATAAAAATAATCCCCACATAAATGATAATTGAAGAATGATCAAGGTCTGTGAGGAGTCTGCACGTTCTCCCCGTGTCTGCGTGGGTTTCCTCCGGGTGCTCCGGTTTCCTCCCCCAGTCCAAAGACGTGCAGGTTAGGTGGATTGGCCATGCTAAATTGCCCTTAGTGTCCAAAAAAGTTAGGAAGGATTATTGGATTACTGGGATAGGGTGGAAGTGAGGGCTTAAGTGGGTCGGTGCAGACTTGATGGGCTGAATGGCCTCCTTCTGCTCTGTATGTTCTATGTTACCTCCAGATCTTTAGTGCCGTATCCTAATTCCTCTATAAAGTTGCAGACTTTTAAAAACATAGCAGGCTGTCTGGATATTTAATGTTGAGTGATAGTCCATTCTCTGGTGGTCTAGTGGGAAAAGAATATGTTGATAGTGATCTAGTGAGGAAGGAGCTATTTGCTCTGATGGGTAACCATGGGTAATCATGACCTATTGTGCTTTGTGTAAATCAAAGTTGTTTATTTATTTATTTATTTATTTCCAATTAAGGGGCAATTTAGCGTGACCAATGCACCTACCCTGCACATCTTTTGGGTTGTGGGGGTGAGACCCACCTGGCCTCAGGGAGAATGTGCAAACTCCACACGGACAGTGACCCAGGGCAGGGTCCTCGGCACCACAAGGCAGCAGAGCTAACCATTACACCACAGTGCTGCCCTTTATTTTAACCATGACTGATAAGCATTGATGACACTGATCTGTGGGCACAATTTTACAGTCCACTGCCAGCAGGTTTGCAGGTGGTGGGAGACAAATAAAATTCCCTCGGTGAACGTCCTGCCATCTACCAAACTGCCCTCAACCTGTCCATAATTTTATGTAGGGTTGGGGAGGCTGAAGACAGCCCCCTGCCCTTACCCCAATGGAGGCACTTAAATAGTCAATTGTTAGTACCTTAAGCGCTGCTTCTCAGCTTTTCTCAATTTTGAGGCCGTTGGGAGGTTGTCTGGCATATCCCACTGTTCAAGCCTTTGGTAGGAAGTGGGGGGAGGGTGTTTGCCACCCTTAAGTGGCCCCTCTTTCGACATTGGATGTTCCAGGTGTTGCCAATCAGCACCGGGGTCGCCAATAATGTTGCAAATTAATAATCATGCTCTTTAGAGTCGCCAGATGTGAAATGATACCATCACAAGGATTTACAGGATATCGATCAAAGGTCCACCAGTTAGTCAGTTCAAGTTCAAAGGTGGTTTATTTACACACAAGGATTACTTCGACATGTAACACAAAACACTACAAGTTAAACTACACCTAACAACTACAATAACCTACACTTAACTTCAGGGCAACCGGCTCTATGCAGATGGACAAGGCCTTTGTCCGGATATTGCGTGGCTGGGTGGAAGAAGTGACTCTGTTTCTGCTGGGCTCATCTGTCTGGTAGCGATTGTTGGTCTTGAACTTGTCTGTCTGGTCGTTATGCTGAACTTGGGTTGGCATAGGCCGGATCCCAGAGAGACCAAGCACATGGCTGTGTCGCTTCTTATCCCTCTGGGATTTTGCGCTCTTTGGGGCGGTCCTTAACTTGGACACAATAATTTGACAGGCTTCGATCACTGCCTTCAATTTTGGCCAATAAAGGGGCGGGCACCTTGATGGCTGGGTGTGTCCTTAGCGGTCACTGACCTTGGCTGTTTGGGCTCCTTGAGTAAAGGGAGTGGCGCCGATTAGTCTGTATCTGTATCGGTTACCTGAGTACAGTTCTTTTGTTCTGGGGAAATGGGCCATTCGAATGCAAACGAGCGGGGGTTTCAATCGCGTCTAGCAAATACACACACAAGCTCTGAGTCTGTCTGAGTCCTGGGTTGGCCATAATTCCCTTGGTCCTTTGCAGGTGGCCACCTGAGATGGCTACATCCCATCCTCTTGATCCTGAACGCAAAGCGTGGTGGATCACACTGTTGAGCCCTTATCCATCCCTGGTGTGCCGGTTACCCTTGGTCAAGGACAGGTTCTACACTACTCTGTCCTATGTTTTTGGAGCATTTACCTAACATTTTTATTAACACATTATACATTCATAATTTCTAACGGGTCACTATAAAACATTTCACTGTTCCGCACAATTGAATATCTAACTAACACTATCTAAGCTACTCTCATGGTGCTAGCAAATATCAAAAAGAACTTATGTACAATACAAGATTTCAAAACAGCAGCATCACATTCCTACTTAATCCATCAAAGTTAGAGAGGTATACGGTCTTTATTTTTATCAGCGATTACAGTGTTTGTTGAGTTGGGTGAATTCGAAAGAACTGTGTATATATCGGGGAGCGGGCGGCTCTTTTTCACCATTTGCGGAGTCTAAGTGTCTGGATGACACTGCAGATTATTGCAATTACCAGAAGGGCCTCTACTGTGTATGAAAGGGAGTACAATTTGGCAATGTTTTCACACCAAGTGGGGGTTTCAGTGTCTACCTCTATGTGTAGTGTGGTGTCCGGGCTAGGGGTGTCATGTTGTGTGGTGGTGTTCGGGGCTGGTGTGGTGGGTGGTACAGAGGCTTGTAACGCGCGTAGTTGTATGAATCCAACGATGATCACAATGTAGGTCATCAGTCCTCTCTTCATCTTGTCTTCTGTCTTCCGTTTACCGTATATTCCTGGGGGTGCAAGCATAATATCTGTTATTATCTTTAGTTAATATCTCATTTATTTGTCTTTCTCTCCTTAACTTCAAGTTCCCAGTGGAATCGTCACCATGTGTGACTCCCTCATTTTTTTTTGTTGAAATAACATTTTGAGAGGCAAGACATTGCCTCAAAAAATATTTCTTTGTAAGTGCAGAGATTCTCGCAGCTGGTGGTCGATGCGGGGAGTGGGGGGACAATTTCTCCATCCAGTCTTTCCTTTACTGCAACCAGTGATGGCTGAGGCTCATCACACTAGCCGAATTTTAGGGCTGCCAGTTTTAAAGAGTTTCGTCGTCCCAGGGTCCAGAGGTAGTTCGCGTGTAGCAGCATATGTGGCAACCAAGTGTGTCATATGTGTAAATAGTAGAACGACCAGAGGATCGCGGAAGGTAAAGGGATGAGTGTACAGACTGTGCACAGACTGTGGCAAAGGGCATTCTTTAAACCACAATAAAAGAGCAGAAAAGGGAAAACTAAGACCTGCCAAAGACAATGAAAAGTGTAAAGAACCATTCCAGAGTACTCAAAGTGACGGGAACATAAGGTGCGTGTGGGTCACGGCAGGGCAAGAATGGGTGGAATCCCCGGGTAGGGCGGTGATCAGTGCTGTTGCTCCATTACCTGAGCTTAACTGACCGGATGCATTTGAGGTCCTCAGGCAGGGCGGGGATTAGTGCAGTTATTCCCTACCTGGGTGACCTAAACGAGCGGAAAGAAATTGTAACACATGTGAGATACAACAATTGTTCCTTTAACGCCCATTGGTCAGTAAATGGCATCGGAAGAGTAACTATGACTGTATCAAGAAATTGGGTGTCAGGCCGACATTAATTAAAGCCATGGAACAAGAAGAAAGAAAGAAGGAAAATAAAAAGGCGGGCAGGCTCCATCAGAAAGTAGGACACTGTAATTCTTATGCGGCGTCTTTTTCTCATCATCTGGACACCTCAGGGTTCTGTATCAAAAAGCGTTGTGAAAGGATTACCATAACCAGAGTCAGAATCTGAATCATCACCATCACCCGGATCATAGAATCATAGAATCATAGAAGTTTACAGCATGGAAACAGGCCCTTCGGCCCAACCAGTCCATGCCGCCCAGTTTTTACCATTAAGCTAGTCCCAGTTGCCAGACTCGTGTCTGCCGTTTTTGTGCCGTGGCCGCGTGGGAATCTGAATCATCATGTCTAACCAGTCTACAAGACTTTTTGTGATGCCAAAAAGGGGTTCGTTTGTCATGATGCGTAGGGGCGGTGAAGGGCAAGTTACTGTTGTCGGGCGGTGGCGGTGGCTCTGGCTGTGGCTGTGGTAGAGGGTATATGGGACCAAACATGTCTTGGTCGTAGTACCGGGGGCTGGCGTGACAGGGGCCGGGGAGGTTGTACAATGGTCAGTGATCATGGTCAATTCGGGGAGGCTGGCGCTGTCATTGGAGTCAAGCTCAAGGTGGAAGGTCGTACCTGTCGGCGAAGACAAGGTCGGGTCTGTGGGTGCGGATGTGCTGTCAGGGCTGGGGGAGGGTTGGACTAGGTTGTCAATGGGCGGGGAGGAATCGTCTGCTATTGCTAGGGAGATGTCGTGGGAGTGGCTACATAGGGTTCCATAGACTTTGAACTGGTTGATGTGGAACCAACCAGTTTTACCATTGGGGTACGTTATCTTGTACACAGAGGGACTTACTTTGTCCGAAATGGAGTAGGGTCCTGCAAATTTGGGGGAGAGGAAAGGACTGGGATTGGAATGGGAAACCATTACTTGCTGACCGACGATGTACTCTACGGGGTGGACGGTGTTGTCAAAGCAGGCTTTACTCTGCTTCCTTATAGCACCTAGTCGGACAGCTGCAGCGAGCTGTGCTGCTTTAATATTGTCTGTGACTTGTTGGACGTGTTTTCATGGGTGAGTGTGGTGACTGTGGGGCTTGCCAAATCGATACCTAATAAATATTCAATTCCTTTCGTGGGCCATCCGGTCATGAGAGTGTGGGGCGTGAAACCTCTGGAACTGGAAACGGTGTACCGAATAAACATAAGGGTAAATAGGAGAACTGTGTCCCATGTGGCATTATTCTGCTGCACCATCTTTCTTTTTTTTTAACAAACAATTTTATTGAGGTACTTTTTGGCATTGTAAACAGTTACAGATAGCAGAAATGTGCAAACATCAATATAAAACCAATACTTCAATCAAACCATACTGCACATGCCCACTCCTCTCCCCTAGACACTACCCGCCTATTTATCCCTCGTACTCTACTCTAATCTCTCCCCTCCACCCCCTCTTCCACCCCCCCCCCTGCTGACGTTCACTCTCCTGCGAAGAAGTCGATGAATGGTTGCCACCTTCGGGCGAACCCCAGTACAGATCCCCTCAAGGCGAACTTAATTTTTTCCATACCCAGGAAACTTGACATGTCTGAAAGCCATAGTTCGATCTTCGGGGGTTTTGAGTTCCTCCATGCCAGCAGTATTCGCCGCCGGGCTATTAGGGAAGCAAAGGCCAGAACATCTGCCTCTTTCTCCCCCTGGACTCCCGGGTCTTCCGAAACCCCAAAAATTGCCACCTCTGGACTCATCACCACCCTTGTTTTCAGCACCCAGGACATGACCCCCGCAAATCCTTCCCAGTACCCCCTAAGCTTAGGACATGCCCAAAACATGTGAACGTGGTTCGCTGCTCCTCCCACGCATCTTGCGCAGTTGTCCCCTACCCCAAAGAATTTGCTCATCCGAGCTACCGTCATGTGTGCCCGGTGAACGGCCTTAAATTGAATCAGGCCGAGCCTGGCACATGTTGCGGTTGAGTTTACCCTACTCAGGGCTTCCGCTCACAGCCCGCCTCCATCTCCCCGCCAAACTCCTCCTCCCATTTGAGTTTCAGATCCTCCGTCTGGGACTCTTCCCCCTTCATGAGCACATTGTAGATATCCGAGACTCTACCCTCTCCTCCTTCTCCTCCAGAGACTATTCTGTCCTGGATCCCTATTGGCGGGAGGCGTGGGAAGGATGGGACCTGTCTGCGTACAAAGTCCCGCATCTGTAAGTACCTAAAATCATTTCCCCTTACCAGCCCAAATTTCTCCTCCAAGCCCCTCAAACTCGCAAAGCTCCCCTCCAGGAACATATCGCACACCCTCCCCACCCCCGCCCGCCGCCATGTTCGAAACCCTCCATCCATGTTCCCGGGGGCGAATCGATGGTTATCACATATTGGAGCCCAGACAGATGCACCCACCCCCTCTACGTGCCTCCTCCACTGGCCCCATATCAGCAGGGCTGCCCCCCACGACCGGGCTGGTGGAGTACCTGGCCAGCGACAGCGGTAGGGGAGGCGTGACCAGGGCTGCCAAACTGCTGCCCCTGCACGAAGCCGCCTCCACTCGCTCCCAGATAGACCCCGTACCCACCATCCGCTTCCTTATCATGGCTATGTTAGCCACCCAGTAGTAATTGATCAGACTCGACAATGCCAGTCCCCCCTCGCTGTGGCTCCTTTCAAGCATCGCCTTCTTCACCCGCGGGGATTTTCCCACCCAGACAAAGCTCATGATGATTTTGCCAGTCCTTTTGAAGAAGGACCGTGGTTTAAAGATCGGGAGGCACTGGAAGATGAACAGGAATCTAGGGAGGATTGTCTTCTTTGTAGTCTGCACCCTCCCCGCCAGTGACAGCGGGAGTGCATCCCATCTCCGAAACTCCCTCTTCATTTGTTCCACCACCCTAGTCAAATTTAACTTATGCAACCTGCCCCAGTCTCGTGCCACCTGTATCCCCAAGTCCCAGAAACTTTCCCCCACCAGCCTAAATGGCAGCTCCTTCAGTCTATTCTCCTGGCCCCTTGCCTGCACCACAAACATCTCACCCTTGGCCATATTTAATGAAAACCGGCCAAACTTCCTCAATGTTTCCAGTATATTTTCCATCCCGGCCTGTGGGTCTGACAAGTACAGGAAGGAGCAGGTCGTCCGCATAGAGAGAGACTGTATGTTCCATCCCCCCCCCCCCCTAGTCATTCCCTTCCACACCTTCGCAGCTCTCAACGCCATCGCCAACGGCTCTATGGCCAGCGCGAACAGCAACGGGGAGAGTGGGCACCCTTGTCTGGTCCCGCGATGTAGTCTGAAATAACCTGACATTATCCTGTTCGTCCTAACGCTAGCTTTTGGGGCCTGGTACAATAGTCTGACCCAATTAACCAGTCTCCCCCCCCCGAACCCAAACCGTCCAAACACCTCCCACAAATAGCCCCACTCCACCCGGTCGAAGGCCTTCTCAGCATCCATTGCCACCACTACCTCCACCTCCTTGCCCGTCGGGGGCATCATGATCACATTAAGCAATCTTCCAAGTTAGCTGTCAGCTGCCTGCCTTTCACAAACACTGTGTGATTGCTCCCAATCACCTCCGGTACGCAGTCCTCAATTCTAATCGCCAGGAGCTTGGCAACCACAGTGATCAGGGAGATTGGCCTGTATGACCCGCAGGATTCCGGGTAGTTGTCCCGCTTAATATCAGCGAGATGGTGGCTGGCGACATCGGCGGCGGCAGGGTCCCTCTGTCTCTTGCCTCATTAAAAACCCTTGACAGGACCGGTCCCATTATCTCAGAGAACTTCTTGTAAAACTCTACTGGGTATCCATCCGGCCCCGGGGCTTTCCCCGACTGCATGGCCTTTAGGCCCCCCAATACCTCCTCTGCTCTAATCGGGGGCCCCCAGCCCGTCCACTAGTCCCTTGCCTACTTTTGGGAAGGTTAGTCCATCCAGGGACCTTTTGAAGTGTACAGCTTACTATAGAAGTCCCGAAATACCTTATTTAGTCCTGCCGGGTCCTCCACTCTGCTCACCTCCCCATCAACCACTCTACTTATTTCTCTGGCCGCCTCCCTCTTCCTGAGTTGCTGCGCGAGCAATCTGCTGGCCTTCTCCCAATGCTCATACACCACTCCCCTCGCCTTCCTAAGTTGTTCCACGGCCCTACTCGTGGATAGCACCCCCAGTTGTTGCACCATCTTTCTAATGGCCGCTTTTAAAGTGTGATTCATTCTCTCAGCAATGCCGATGGATTGGGGGTGATACGCGGTGTGAAATTTTTGTTTGATTCCAAAAATCGTTGGGACATTTTGCATGACTCTGCCGGTGAAGTGGGAACCTTGGTCTGACTCAAGGCTGCGGGGGAGTCCCCAGAGTGTAAATATCTGTTGGGTCAAAATCTTAGCTGTGGCCTTTGCAGTGTTTGTCCGTGAGGGAAATGCTTCTAGCCATTTTGTAAAGGGCCGATTACCACTAATACGTATTTTAAACCATTTCTGCAAGGGGGGAGGGGGCCAATGTAGTCGAGTTGCAAATTTGTCCAAGGGCCATTGCAGCTCGGGTGTGTCTCAATTGTCCCTTCTTGGAGTACCCTTCAGGATTGTTCTGTGCACAGATTAAACAATTCTCAACATAATGTGTTACATTGGATTTTAAATCCGGCCACCAGCACAAAAGTCTTAAATGGGCAATGGTATTGTCTATCCCCTGACGTCCGTGTTCGTCATGAAACTGGTAAATTATCTGGCTTCTGTCCTGGGTGGGGACCACATAAATTCCATTTTTCAAAACTATACCGTCCTGTACCGTCAGTGAGTCCTTCTATTTGTCGTAGGGGGCTGGGAAGATACCATCTAAAACTTGTTTGAGAGTGTCGTCTGCCTTTTGGGCCTGGGATAGATCCTCTTTATTGGTCTGAGAAACCTGGACTGCATGTATCGGTTCACTTTCAGGGGGTTGCCAAAAGTGAACGTGACATGATCCTGACTTAGCTAAGGTGTCTGCCTTTACATTACCGGGTGTGGAGGAACGATGATGGCTTCTCACTTTAATAATACCGTACGTGCGGTATTTAGCTGTCCGAAGAATGTGTTTCAACAGTGGGGCTGAGGGTAGGGGTTTACCATCAGCGGATACGAATCCTCGAGATTCTTAACTTTTGGCAACCGGCTCTATGCAGATGGACAAGGCCTTTGTCCGGATCTTGCGTGGCTGGGTGGAAGGAGTGGCTCTGTTTCTGCTGGGCTCATCCGTCTGGTAGAGATCGTTGGTCTTGAACTTGTCTGCCTGGTCGTTATGCTGCACTTGGGTTGGCATAGGCCGGATCCAAGAGAGACCAAGCACATGGCTGTGTATCTTCTTATCCCTCTGGGATTTCGCCCTCTTTGGGCCCTTAACTGACCCAGTAATTCAACAGGCTTCGATCACTGCCTTCGATTTTGGCCAATAAAGGGGCGGGTGCCTTGATGGCTGGGCGAGTCCTTAGTGGTCATTGACCTTGGCTGTTTGGGCTCCCTGATTAAAGGGAGTGGCGCTGATTAGTCTGTATCTGTATCGGTTACCTGAGTACAGTTCTTTTGTTCTGGAGAAATGGGCTATTAGAATCCAAACGAGCGGGGGTTTACATAGAATTTACAGTGCAGAAGGAGGCCATTCGGCCCATCGAGTCTGCACCGGCTCTTGGAAAGAGCACCCTACCCAAGTCCACACCTCCACCCTATCCCCATAACCCAGTAACCACACCCAGCACTAAGGGCAATTTTGGAGACTAAGGGCAATTTTGGAGACTAAGGGCAATTTAGCTTGGCCAATCCACCTAACCTGCACATCTTTGGACTGTGGGAGGAAACCGGAGCACCCGGAGGAAACGCACGCAGACACGGGGAGAACGTGCAGACTCCACACAGACAGTGACCCAGCGGGGAATCGAACCTGGGACTCTGGAGCTGTGAAGCAATTGTGCTAACCACCATGCTACCGTGCCCTAGGGTTTCGACCACGTCTAGCTATCTTTGTTGCAAATACACACACAAGCTCTGTATCTGTCTGAGTCCTGGGTTGGCCATAATTCCCTTGGTCCTTTGCAGGTGGCTATATGAGATGGCTACACAGGTTTGCTATTATAAGAAGGAGATATTAGAAAATTGGGTCCAGAAATGGGGTTGAAGATGTAGCGGGCAATTTAGGAGTTCAACAGATGGAAGAAAAAACTGTTAGCATGGAGTCAGAGGATAAGCCCACACCTGGCCTGTGTTACATTGTCCCATTCAGATTTAAACTTGTTAATGGGAGTTCACAGGATGCCCCTGTTCAGCAAGGGTGATTCACCCAATATCTATAGTCATTCGGGACACTCTTGTCTGACCAGCCATTCTCCCGTTATGGAGTCTGTTGGTCTGGTTGTCTGTCAGTAGGAGGTTAGTTGTATATAAATAGCATGGCTCTGTTGTTTTGCATAAACAGGAGTAGGAAATCAAACAGCCAAGATAACATTGATGGGTTTGTTATGGGCCAGGGTTTAGAGAACCCCAAAGTGTATCATGGAGTTCACCTGACCCACAACTTTTAATAGATTGTGGTTATATATTTGTAGAAACTTTGAGAACATAGAACATAGAACATTACAGCGTAGTACAAGTGCTTTGGCCCTCAATGTTGCGCCGACCTGTGAAACCACTCTAATGCCCATCTACACTATTCCCTTATCGTCCATATGTTTATCCAATGACCATTTGAATGCCCTTAGTGTTGGCGAGTCCACTACTGTTGCAGGCAGGGCATTCCACACCCTTACTACTCTCTGAGTAAAGAACCTACCTCTGACATCTGTCTTATATCTATCTCCCCTCAATTTAAAGCTATGTCCCCTCGTGCTAGATATCACCATCTGAGGAAAAAGGCTCTCACTGTCCACCCTATCCAATCCTCTGATCATCTTGTATGCCTCAATTAAGTCACCTCTTAACCTTCTTCTCTCTAACGAAAACAGCCTCAAGTCCCCCAGTCTTTCCTCATAAGATCTTCCCTCCATACCAGGCAACATTCTGGTAAATCTCCTCTGCACCCTTTCCAATGCTTCCACATCCTTCCTATAATGCGGCGACCAGAATTGCACACAATACTCCAAATGCGGCCGCAACAGAGTTTTGTACAGCTGCAACATGACCTCATGGCTCCGATCTCAATCCCTCTACCAATAACAGGCCCACTCTGCAGGTGTGATGCAACAGAGATCTACAGTACTTTTAAATTAAAACAATGTTTATTTATGAAACCAGTTAACACTTTATAAACCCACAGTTAACATCTTAACAACTATCAACACCAATAAATCCACCAAAGAATACAGTACTCTATAAGTTACTCTTAATCTTTCCTTGCAACATCAATAAGACAAAAAAGATCCCTTTTTACAGAAACATATGAGGTTTAACTTCTCGACGGAGAGCAGTTACCACTTTGAAATCACCAAATGAACATTCTTTAGCTTGCAGAGATTCATACACAAATTGCTGTGACTGCAGCTTCTCCAAATCTAAAACAAAACTAAACACACCCTGTAGCTGCGAACCCAAAGTGAAAGTAAAAGCAAACAGAAAGCCCAGCTCCACCCACACTCTGACATCACTGATAAACACCCATTTCTTAAAGGTATATCCACTACAGCTATTTTATGAACCCCCATTTCTTAAAGGTACATGACAGGTTCAATTCTGGACATCTCAGAAGAAATTTTTGTTTGAGGGGTGGGTGGAGCTCAAAGATAGAGAGAAAGAATCCTGTTTTGAACAGGTGAAGGAGAAGGATTTGAAAAGCTACCGAGAGGGGTCATGAAAACACTGTTCCAGACACAGGCTTTGGAAAAGGATTCTAAAGGAACTTAGCGAACAGCAGAAAATTGCTTTGTAAATACAAGTATCAGCTTTGCCAGTCTATGTAAGTGGAAATGTTTTTCTTTTAATTTAGAGTACCCAATTATTTGTTTTCCAATTGAGGGGCAATTTAGCATGGCCAATCCGCCTAACCTGCACACCTTTGGGTGTGGGAGCGAAACCCACACAGACACAGAGAGAATGTGCAAATTCCACACAGACAGTGACCCGGGGCCGGGATCAAACCCAGGTTCTCAGCGTCGTAGGCAGCAGTGCTACCCACCGCGCCACCGTATCACTCGTAAGTGGAAATGTAAGTGGAATGAGAGTTGTATGTTTATGTGAAGTGCCGTTTAATGGAAACTAGTGTATTAAGGTTAAGAAACTACATGTAATCTGTTATCATTAAGGTTGAAGTTTAAAGGTGTAAATTTTGGACTGTGGGAGGAAACCGAAGCTCCCGGAGGAAACCAACGCAGACATGGGAAGAACGTGACTGCTTAGAGACAGTGGACTGGTCCATATTTAAGAACTCAGCGACCAACTTAAATGAGTATGCCACCACTGTCACAGACTTCATCAGCAAATGTGTGGACGGCTGCGTGCCAAAGAAAGCAGTACGTGCGTTCCCCCATGGCTCAATCGTGAGATTGACTCCCTACTGAAGGACAGATCTGAGGCGTTCAAGGCAGACGACCCTGACCTATACAAGAAATCCAGGTACGACCTCCGCAAAGCCATCCGGAATGCCAAGAGTGAATATCAAACCAAGCTAGAGTCACAGACAGACTCTCGGCGGTTGTGGCAAGGACTAAACAACATAACGGGCTACAAAGCGAAGCCGAACAGTATCTCTGGCAGCAGCGCACCACTCCCCGATGAACTCAATGCATTCTATGCTCGGTTCGAGCAGGTAACCAACAATCCGCTGGCGAGTGCCCCAGCAGCCCATAATTCACCCATACCCACCATCACAGCTTCCAAAGTCAGATTGGCCTTCCTGAAAGTGAACCCTCGGAAGGCGACGGGCCCAGACGGGATCCCTGGTCGTGCACTCAGAGCCTGCGCGGACCAGCTGGCAGAGGTATTCACGGACATCTTTAACCTGTCCCTACTCCACTCCGAGGTCCCCACCTGCTTCAAGAAGACAACCATCATACCGGTACCAAAGAAGAACCAGGCAACGTGCCTCAATGACTACCGACCAGTGACCCTGACTTCAGTTGTAATGAAGTGCTTCGAGAGGTTGATCATGAAGCGCATCACCTCCATACTCCCAGAACGCCTTGATCCACTGCAATTCGCATACCGCTGCAACCTGTCCACATCAGACACCATTTCCCTGGCCCTACACTCATCCCTAGAGCATCTCGAAAACAAGGACTCCTACATTAGACTCCTATTTATTGACTACAGCTCCGCCTTCAACACCATAATCCCAGCCAAGCTCATATCAAAGCTCCAAAACCTAGGACTTGGCTCCCCACTCTGCAACTGGATCCTCGATTTTCTGACCAACAGACCACAATCAGTAAGAATGAACAACAACACCTCCTCCACAATAGTCCTCAACACCAGGCGCCCCGCAAGGCTGCATACTTAGCCCCCTACTCTACTCCCTGTACACACACGACTGCGTGGCAAAACTTGGTTCCAACTCCATCTCCATGTTTGCTGACGATACGACCATAGTGGGCCGGATCTCGAATAATGATGAGTCCGAATACAGGAGGGAGATAGAGAACCTAGTGGAGTGGTGTAGCGACAACAATCTCTCCCTCAATGCCAACAAAACTAAAGAGCTGGTAATTGACTTCAGGAAGCAAAGTACTGTACACACCCCTGTCAGCATCAACGGGGCCGAGGTGGAGATGGTTAGCAGTTTCAAATTCCTAGGAGTGCACATCTCCAAAAATCTGTCCTGGTCCACCCACGTCGACGCTACCACCAAGAAAGCACAACAGCGCCTATACTTCCTCAAGAAACTCAGGAAGTTCGGCATGTCCACATTGACTCTTAACCACTTTTACAGATGCACCATAGAAAGCATCCTGTCAGGCTGCATCACAGCCTGGTATGGCAACTGCTCGGCCCTGGACCGCAAGAAACTTCAGAGAGTCGTGAACACCGCCCAGTCCATCACACGAACCTGCCTCCCATCCATTGACTCCATCTACACCTCCCGCTGCCTGGGGAAAGCGGGCAGTATAATCAAAGATCCCTCCCACCCGGCTTACTCACTCTTCCAACTTCTTCCATCGGGCAGGAGATACAGAAGTCTGAGAACACGCACGAACAGACACAAAAACAGCTTCTTCCCCACTGTCACCAGACTCCTAAATGACCCTCTTATGGGCTGACCTCATTAACACTACACCCTGTATGCGTCATCCGATGCCAGTGCTTATGTAGTTACATTGTATATGTTGTGTTGCCCTATTATGTATTTTCTTTTATTCCTTTTTCTTCTCATGTACTTACTGATCTGTTGAGCTGCTCGCAGAAAAATACTTTTCACTGTACCTCAGTACACGTGACAATAAACAAATCCAATCCAATCCAATCCAATCCAACGTGCAAACTCCACACAGACAAACACCTGAGGCTGGAATTGAACCTGAGTCCCTGGCCCTATGTGGCAGCATTATTACCTACACTCCCAGGGTAGCGGGCACACACATGCACATGCATGATCCTCAGGCAGTGGTCGCAGACGAGCTGACCATTCATGTTTTTGGAAGGATGTTCTTGCTACAGAGGGAGTGCAATGAAGGTATACCTGACTGAATCCTGGTTTGGTGAGACTGGCATATGAGGAGAGAATTAGTTCTGGACCACTTCAAACAAGGTTAAGTGCTTTGTGTTAGTTTCACTGCTGACCACTTCAAAGTCACTCAATCATGAAGGCAGGTGAATGGGAAAGCACTTAACTCTGTTTTGGTCCAGGATCTGTCAATCAAGGTAGAATGTTTATAAACATTGCGGTTAGTTTCACAGCTGACCACTTCAAAGTTATTCAAGCATGGGTGGCCCGGTGGCACAGTGGCTAGCACAACTGCCTTACAGGACCAGGGACCCGGGTTCAATTCCGGCCTTGGGTGACTGTCTGGGCGGAGTTTTTACTTTCTCCCGTGTCTTTCTGGGTTTCCTCCGGGTGCTCCAGTTTCCTCCCACAGTCCAAAGATGTGCTGGTTAGGTGGATTGGCCATGCTATAATTACCTTTAGTATGCAAACGGTTAGGTGGGTTACTGGGTTACAGGAATATGTTTGTGGTGTGAGCCTTAGTGTGCAAACTGTTAGGTGGGTTACTGGGTTACGGGAATAGGTTTGGGGTGTATGCCTACGTAGGATACTGTTTCCAATGATCAGTGCCGACTTGATGGGCTGACTGGCCTCCTTCTGCACAGTAGAGATTTTATGATTCTGTGAAAGGAGATGAATGGAACAATACGGACAGCTGGGTGTATGTGGACAAAATCAATAACAAAGAAAAACGAAGGAATGCCTTGCTATCAAAAATCTGAGGAGGTTTAAATCCAACTGACTGGATTTCTCTTTCCAGGAATTGACAGGTGCTACTTCCTGTGCCTGAGCCAGCAGGTGTATTGCTCAGGTGAGTGTTAAAGCAATGATTTTTTTCACTGCCTCTGTCTAGACTGCTTTTTAACTTCCAGACAGGGTTCCTTCTGGGGAGCTTCCTGACAGGTATCTGTCTTCTGGGGGGCTTCCTGCCAGGGGTCTCACACTCTTCTGGGGACTCACTGGGTAGGTCTCTTTAATTAGGGGACCTGTGGATTTTAGGGTATGTGGGGAGGTCTCTTTACTTAGGGGGTTTGTGGGGGATCTCTTTAATTAGGGGGTCTCTCATGATGGAGGGGGGGGGGGGTTGTGGCACCCGTGAGGTGACCCAGAAAATTTGAGAAAGGTTGAGAGGTTGGGCAGCACGGTAGCACAGTGGTTAGAACAGTTGCTTCACAACTGTAGAGTCCCAGGTTCAATTCCCGGCTTGGGAAACTGTCTGTGTGGAGTCTTTTCATTCTCCTCGTGTCTGCGAGGGTTTCTCGGACCGGGTGCTCCAGTTTCATCCCACAGTCCAAAGATGTGCAGGTTAGGTTGATTGGCCATGTTAAATCGCCTTAGTGTCCAAAAAGGTTAGGTGGTGTTACTGGGTTATGGGGATAGGGTGGAGGTATGGGCTCAGATAGGATGCTCTTTCCAAGGGCTGGTGCAGACTCGATGGGTTGAATGGCCTCCTTCTGCACTGTAAATTCTATGATTCTATGAATTGCGCTGATGATCCACCATGATCATAATGAATGTTGGAGAAGGCTTGAAGGGACAAATGACCTACTCCTGCTTCTATGTTTCCATGTTTCAACCGAATGACAGCACCTCCAAGAGCATCCTTATCATTTGTGCTCAAGTGGGATTTGAATCCACAACCTTCTGACTCAGAGGCTGAAAACTCCATCAGCCTGGTCCTGTTTCAGGAAACAAGCCATTGATAGTTTCCTCAATGCTGCACTCACCCATTCTAAAAACCTTTGGAAGGGATGCTATACCAAAGTTATTTGAAGTAATCCATCCAGCTATAGTAATGGGTCATTACTTGGTTAATCATTTTAATTCTTATGTGGCCTTTGTGCCTATTTTGGGCTGTGTTGGCTGTCAGTGCTAACTGCAAAGTTGTGCCAAGTTATTTGTTTGGAGCTGGAATGGAAATTCTGCCCACGGCTTCAGTACAGACTTCCTCTGGCTATAGGGACGTGATGTCCAGTCTGTTATTAGATATGAAGAGCAGGAGGAAGAGGAACTGTAAGGAAGTGTGAAAAGACCATGAGGGGCCATAGGAATGGAGGTTAAAGGAGGCCTTATCCCCACATCAGTTTACAGGAGAAGGGCATCATGCCTCCTGTTCAGTCTTGCAGCTCTGTTTAACTAGGAAGACTGCTGTTACAGAGCTGTAACACCTACTGCAGCAGCAACTGCTGTTCAGCACAAGCCCACACTGTTCTTTGCCTGAAGGTGACTGTGGCTTTGAATTTCTTTGCCTCAGGATCAATCCACGCTGCAGCAGGTGAACGTAAGCTCCAGTATTCAATTCATGGTGTGTGACTGAATCAAGCAAGTGACAAATTTGCTCTTCTCCATAAGAAACAAATTCAACACAATTCCAATGTACGCACCACTTTGCGAAAATAAAGATCTGGGGTGAGATTCTCCGACCCCCCGCCGGGTCAGAGAATCGCCGGGGGCTGGGGTGAATCCCGCCCCCGCCGGTTACCGAATTCTCCGGCACCAGATATTCGGCGGGGGCAGGAATCGCGGCGCGCCAGTTGGCGGGCCCCCCCCGCGATTCTCCGGCCCGGATGGGCCGAAGTCCCGCTGCTAAAATGCCTGTCCCGCCGGCGTAGATTAAACCACCTACCTTACCGGCGGGACAAGGCGGCGCAGGTGGGCTCCGAGGTCCTGGGGGGGGGGCGCGGGGCGATCTGGCCCCGGGGGGGTGCCCCCACGGTGGCCTGGCCCGCGATTGGGGCCCACCGATCCGCGGGTGGGACTGTGCCGTGGGGGCAATCTTTTCCTTCCGCCTTCGCCACGGTCTCCACCATGGCGGAGACGGAAGAGACCCCTCCACTGCGCATGCGCGGGAATGCCGTCAGCGGCCGCTAACGCTCCCGCGCATGCACCGCCCGGAGATGTCATTTCCGCGCCAGCTGGTGGGGCACCAAAGGCCTTTTCCGCCAGGTGGCGGGGCGGAAATTAGTCCGGCGCGGGCCTAGCCCCTTAAGGTTGGGGCTCGGCCCCCCAAGATGCGGAGCATTCCGCACCTTTGGGGCGGCGTGATACCTGACTGATTTGTGCCGTTTTGGGCGCCAGTCGGCGGACATCGCGCCGATACCGGAGAATTTCGACCCTGATGATGTATAA
The DNA here is from genome assembly GCF_047496885.1 of Scyliorhinus torazame. Classification (NCBI taxonomy): domain Eukaryota; kingdom Metazoa; phylum Chordata; class Chondrichthyes; order Carcharhiniformes; family Scyliorhinidae; genus Scyliorhinus; species Scyliorhinus torazame. The sequence goes on from NC_092714.1 coordinate 84,166,513, forward strand.
TTGACTTTGCTCGCATAACCTTATGTGCTCCATATTAAGACACCAGAGTTAACATGAAGAGGAATGGGGGGGCGGGGGGGGGGCGGAGGGGGGGGTTGACTAATGAGCCTAGTTTCAGAAGTTCCAGTGAGGACAAAAGAGAGATGGGGAAACGGAAGTGGGGAAGGTTTTTATGTTGACAGTGAACAAAGAAATGGTTGCCTCTCAAAGGGCAAGAAAGAGATGATAATAATCGTTTTATTGTCACAAGTAGACTTACATTAACACTGCAATGAAGTTACTGTGAAAAGCCCCTAGTCGCCACATTCCAGCACCTGTTCGGTACACAGAGGGAGAATTCAGAATTCTCAGCTGGTACGGGAATTGAACCCACACTGCTGGTCTTCTTCTGCACCGCAAACCAGCTGTCTAGCCCACTGAGCTAAACCAGCCTGGAGCTGAAGGGTAGGGTTAAATTGTATGTATGTAAAAGCATGGAGTATAGTGAACAAAAGTGGGGAACTGGAAACGGAATTTGCTCTGGGGGGATATGACATAGTAGCATTGACAGAAACATGGCTCAATCCAGAATAGGACTGGGTATTAAAATCCTGGGTTGTAAGGATTTTAGCAGAAACAGGGTAGGCAAAAAGGAAGGAGGTGCATCAGTCTTGGTCAAAGATAGTATCACAGTCCTTGAACAAGATGCAGTTCCTGAATTAGAATCTATATGAGGGCAGCACGGTGGTGCAGTGGTTAGCACTGCTGCCTCATGGCGCCAAGGGCCCAGGTTCGATCCTGGCCTCAGGTCACTGTCCGTGTGGAGTTTGCACATTCTGCATGGGTCTTACCCCCACAATCCAAAAATGTGCAGAGTAGGTGGATTGGCCACGCTAAATTGCCCCTTAATTGGAAACATTTAAAAAATATTTTAAAAATGAATTTTCTGGTTGAAGGTGAGAAACAGGAAAGGAGTAGTTATCTTGTTGGCTATTTATTATGGACCTCCACATAGTGGGGAGGAAGTAGAAGAGACCATTTGGAGGCGAATTATGGAAATCTGCAGGACAAGTAGGGCTGTGATAGTTGGGGATTTCAATTACCCTAACGTAGACTGGAAGAAGGGGTGAGTATGAAGCACAGAAGGGGAGAAATTCCTGCAGTGTTGCAGGAGAACTTTCCGGAACATTTCCAGTCCTACCAGGGAGGAAGCTGTGCTGGATCTGGTCCTAGGAAATGAGGCAGGCCAGGTGGAGAACATCAGAGTGGGTGAGCAGTTGGTAAATAACGATCATAATATAATAAGGTTCAATATTAAGTTGGAAAAGGATAAAAATTAGTCACAGATTTAGATCTCAGACTGGAAAGGGCAAATTTTAGGGGTCTAAAAGTTGAACTGGAGCAGGTTTATTGGAAATGCATTTAGGTGGTTAAAACTGGATGAAAAATGGGGAGTTTCAAAACAAAGAGGAATAGGGTGCAAGCTGGATATATACCCATGAGAAATAAAGATGGGGTAACCAAAGCTCGAGTAACCTGAACGACTCAGGTTATTGAGATGAAAATAAGGAAGAAAAAGGAGGCACATAATATAGGCCAGAATAATAATAGCAAGAGAAATCAGGAAGAGTGTCTCAAATGCAAGAGAGAAGCCTGAAATAAGTAATGCTAAGCGGAAGCATTGGAAAGGATGGCAGGCTGTGCTAAAACAAATATTTCTTCAAGGAGTTCCTCAAAAACAAATGTTCTTCAAAAATATTGGCCCTTAACTTCCTTTCCAATCCCCGACTTAAGTCGATGGCCCACTACACATGCACGGCATGACGACCCGGAGGTGCGGAATTACGGGCATGCGGGCTAGAAACGTTTAAACTCCTTGTCTGTTCTTTTTAACCAGCTTGAGTGCATGCACTGTGCTGAACCATCAGTAAGAAAATTAAAGAGACAGGGCTAACTTGGTCAACTTGCCCCGATGTTAGGTAAGTTTTTACGCTTACTTATTTGCGCTTTCTTCCCTCGGTCCAGGATCATTGAGCAGTGGTAGGAAACATCGGGAGCCATCTTTTGGTAGGTTAATGTTTTATATTATTAGTATTTAGTGTTTATAAATATGTTTAAAATGCAAATAAAATGAAAGGAAAATACATTTTTATTTTAAACTTTTGTCATGAGGCTGTTCATTCTATGAAAATGGTACTTTATTGTATAATATGAGTTTGGAGTCACAAAAGTGATAGAAAGTTTTTTTTTAACTTTGGTTTGTCAAGAGGATGTTGTTCCATTAAAGGAACTATAATGGATAGAATTGGTTTGAAGTGTATATAATCTTCGCAGTCACTCACTGAGGAGTATGATTGTGGTTCCTTGCAAGGCTGATGAGCCCGATCCTAGAGCCACAACTTTAATCATTCGCTTGGCAAGAGTTTCCAAAAGATGGGACCGGTCCTTGGACTCAACGGTATTCCTTATTCAGGCTCATTTTCCAGGCCACCTCTTGCCATCGGGTGTTCTCGAAGAATTGTGCCTCTTCAACCAAGAGGTTCCTCCAAGTAGGTATTTTCTGAACAAGGATCTCCCAGGTATTGACATCTATGTTCCATTTCTTGAGGAAAGTCTTCAAGGTATATTTGAAAAGCTTCCTTTGTCCTCCTCTAGTTTGCGATTCTTCCTTGTGCTGGGTGAAGAAAATTTGCTTTGAGAGTCGGGACTCTGACACCCTAAGCATATCGGCAGCCCAGCAGAGTTGGTTTTAGATGACCATGGCCTCGATACTTGCGCTATTGACTCTTCCAAGAACAGTAATATCAGCACGCCTGTCCTCCCAGCTAATTCAGAGCTAAACTATTTTTGGATATTGCAATGTATTTTAAACTGTGTTGTTTGAGAGTCTCCTTGATGTAATGTTCATCCTTACAAGTCTCATTGATTATTTCAAATGCTTTAACAAAGTTGCCTTAGTTGATAGATGCAAGCCTCCTGTAAGCTAATGTGAACTATCCCTCTGACAGGTATTGCAGAATCCAGTGCAGATTCAAAATCTGTAGTCATGCTTCACCTCCGCTGGGTCATCACACTACTAGCTTGGCTCCTTAAATTATTTAACTTCTTTTGAGGCTTCGATGTAGGCACAGGGATTGTGAGAGGAGTGCCGGGCTACATCTCCACCTGGTGATGAAGCGAATCAATTATTCCACCCCTAAGAGTGTACTGACAAAGGGCATCCCAAAATTATGACAGAGGAGATGTGTGCCAGGATTCTGTGCTTCAGCAGCTCCTGCTTTTGGACTTTGAACTTGTAACATTAACCATTGATATGTCTGAACACTCCCTCCCTCCTCATCTCACTCCCTCTCTCCATCCCCTTCTCCCCTCTCTCCCCTTACCTCCCCTTCCTTTTCTACACTATACAAATAGACAGAACCAACGTGTTTTATTGACCGTTGCGTTTAAATGAGAAAATATACTTTATTGCAAGAAATTTGTAAAAGTTGAGGTTATTACACAAAATGTAATTGTTCAGCTGACAAAGTTAAACCTTAGGTTAAATGTAAACTGGTTCCATAGTTTGGTATTTCTAAAATTATTTTTGTTAATAAATACCTTTCATTAAATTTTGCAAGCTTCTACAAATACCTTACTGAAACACTGGTTAGCACTGCTGCCTCACAACACCAGGGATCTGTGTTAAAATCGGACTTTGGGTGACTGTGTGGTGTCTGCACATTCTCCCTGTGCCTGAATGGGTTTCCTGGAAACATAATATAGAGCCATAAAATTCCTGCAGTGCAAAAGGGGGCTATTCAGCCCATCAAGTCTGCAGCAACCCTCTGAAAGAGCTCCCTATCTAGATCCACTCCCCTGCCCTATCCCCAGAAGCTAACCTGTACATCCCTGGACACTAAGGGGCAATTTAGGATGGCCAATCCACCTTACTGCACATCTTTGGACTGTGGGAAGAAACCAGAGCTTCCGGAGGAAACCCATGCAGACACAGGGAGAACGTGAAAACTCCAGGCAGATGGTCACGCAAGGCTGGAATTCAATCTGGGTCCCTGGTACCGTGAGACAGGAGCGCTAACCACTGTGCCTCCATGCCGCCACCAATTCCTCTGTGTGCCTCGGTTTCCTCCCACAGTCCAAATATGTGAGGGTTAGGCATATTGGCCTTGCTAAATTGACCCTTAGATGTGCAGGGTAGGTGAATTGGCCATGCTAAAGTGCCCCTTAATTGGAAAGAAAAAATTGGAGACTCTAAATTTTTTTTTTTAAATGACTGATGGTTGTGATTGCAATTGAGCCTTCACTAAATCCATGAGTTCACTAAATGATTCGGAGTCTGGCATGGTTGGGGTTGTAAGACTGCGAATAAGGATATCAGTCTAAGTTCCAGAAACACTTAGGAGCATTGTTTTGTGTTTCTCCCCCTCCCTTATTTTGTTTGCTTGAAAATAATACCCAAGGTTCTTGATGTTTTGTGTCCACTCTGAGGAGAAGTCAAATAGGTCAATTCACCGAAAGAGGCATTCTGGTGAGTACTTTTATTTCAGACTTCAATTATAAAAGGATACTCGCAGGTGTCGGGCCAGATGCAGTGTCAAGATAATTTATCCTCGGCACCAGGTTTAATGATGCACTTTCACAGATTATCATAGAATTTACAGTGCAGAAGGAGGCCATTTGGCCCATCGAGTCTGCATCAGCTCTTGGAAAGAGCACCCTACCCAAGGTCAACACCTACACCCTACCCCCATAACCCAGTAACCCCACCCAACACTAAGGGAAATTTTGGACACTAAGGGCAATTTATCATGGCCAATCCACCTAACCTGCACATCTTTGGACTGTGGGAGGAAACCGGAGCACCCGGAGGAAACCCACGCACACACGGGGAGGATGTGCAGACTCCGCACAGACAGTGACCCAAGCCGGAATCGAACCTGGGACCCTGGAGCTGTGAAGCAATTGTGCTATCCACAATGCTACCGTGCTGCACAGGCTTCATTAATGAACACAAGATATTTATTAATAAGAATTGCACAGCAGTCGCATGGGCTGTAGCATGCTCTCAAAATGTCTCTATCTCAGAGTCTTTCTTTTTTTAATAAATTTAGAATACCCAATTCATTTTATCCAATTAAGGGGCAATTTAGCGTGGCCAATCCACCTACCCTGCACGTCTTTGGGGTTGTGGGGGCAAAACCCACACAAACACGGAGAGAATGTGCAAACTCCACACAGACAGTGACCCAGAGCTGGGATCGAACCTGGGATCTCGGTGCCATGAGGCAGCAGTGCTAACCACTACACCACCGTGCTGCCCACCTAGCTGTCTTTCTAACCATGAGGTGATTCCTCTGAGTCCCAATTGGCATCCCAGGCCATGTGTCCCTTACTCTGCTGTGCTGTCCTTAAAGGGCCAATCATCACAGGCACACATACACAGAAAATGGCTTTACATAGAACATAGAACATAGAACAATACAGCGCAGTACAGGCCCTTCGGCCCACGATATTGCACCGAAACAAAAGCCATCTAACCTACACTTTGTGTAGGTTAAACCTACGCTTAAACCTACGCTTTAATCAGAGCCATACTTGTACCAGAGCTTTTGATTGAGAAAACCAACGATATTCTAAACTAGAGGTTTCACCACATGGAGTGGAGATGTCCTACAATCATAAGCAAGAGGGCAGCAGGGTAGCATAGTGGTTAGCACAGTTGCTTCACAGCTCCAGGGTCTCAGGTTCGATTCCCGGCTTGGGTCACTGTGTGGAGTCTGCACGTTCTACCCGTGTGTGTGTGGGTTTCCTCCAGGTGCTCCGGTTTCCTCCCACAGTCCAAAGATCTGCAGGCTAGGTGGATTGGCCATTCTAAATTGGCCTTAGTGTTCAAAAAGGTCAGGTGGGGTTACGGGGATAAAGGGGATAGGGTGGAGGCATGGGGCTTAAGTGGGGTGCTCTTTCCAAGGGCCGGTGTAGACTCGATGGGCTGAATGGCCTTCTTCTGCACTGTAAATTCTATGATTCTATGATTCTGTGATACACCATAATCTGTGACATAGTCCATAACTTTGTAAAGGGACCAACTCTTGGCGCAGTCGATGGAAGAAAATATAGAGGCATGGGAGCAGGACACTGAGGATGCAGAGGAGGAGCAAAGAGTAACAATTCTGCCAACTTTCAGATCTATGTTAGCAGATCATTGAGGAATGCCTTGGCTGAATTACACTCTCTCCATCTGCATCATACTGTCTGATCTTTCAGCCTCTAGCCTCAACTCAAACCTCAGCATTGCCATTTCTATAAGATCACATGGCATGTCAACAAATGAGAATCCAAGGAACTGCTGCACTCAACGAATTTGGTCAAAAATTGTGGGGCGGAATTCTCCACTCCAGAGATTAAGTGCTGACGCCGGGACAGAATCAGTGGACTTCAACAACAGCAAAAATGGCGCCACTCCAGGAGCAATTCAACAACCGTTAATGGGCTAACATTAGTGTCACGTAGAGCACGAGCGATTCCATTGGTAAACGGTGTCGGATTCGGTGACATTCGAGAGGCTGACAAGCTGCAGCACTCTGCTCCCCACACACACTCATTCCAGCCAACAAGATGGCAGCAAGGAGAGCGGCACCCCAGTTCACAGATGCAGAGCTTGAGATTTTGCTGGACATCGTGGAGGAGAGGCGGGCTACCCCGTGCCCCGGAGTGAGAAGGAGGCTGCCACCTGCTGCGGTACACCAGATCTGGGCACAGGTGGCAGACCCCAGGAGTGTCGTGGGCCCCACCACCAGGACTGGACAGCAGTGCCGCAAAAAACTGCACAACCTCCTCAGGGCGGCCAGGGTGAGTAGGCACCACTGTGCCCTTGGCACCAAGCCCCACCCCACACATCCGTAACCCCTCCCCCACAACTGGAGGGCGACTGGATTCCACCGCCAGTGGTGTGCGCGCGCCACACTGCACCAAGGCCAGCACCCATACCAACCACCAGGTCGGCTGCCCTGGTCACAAAGGCCACCACTGTGCTGCATGCATTCCATTGACTAACACTGTGTGCTTTCTGTCTCCAGCCCCCCTCCCCCGCCAAGAATAAGGCTGCCTACAATTGCCAGGAGAGGGAAAAGACCGTAGGGGGACGGCCAGACCTGCGGTCTCTCAGCACAGCACACGCAGCAGGCATTGGACCTGGTTGCTGGGCCTGGAGAGAGGCCAGTCGCCAAGGCGGAGGTCGGCATTGGGCAAGCAAGTGATACCCTGTTGAGGTGCAGTTCCCCATGGCACGTGTGTCACCATCCCCACGATCGCCCCCAATCCCCCACACCACCCCGACACTCCCCCTCTGCCATCACCCACCTACCCCTCCACCACCGCCCCCCCACCCGCCCATACCCTCCATAGCCCCCTTTTCGCCAGCAACCTCCGCACATTCCTTCCAGATCCCACCACCACCAATCCGCTCAAAGCCCCCACATGGAATCATAGAATGTACAGTGCAGAAGGAGGCCATTCGGTCTAACGAGTCTGCACCGGCCCTTCAAAAGAGCACCCCACTTAAGCCCACTCCTCCACCCTATCCACGTAATCCAGAGACCCTACCTAACATCTTTGGACACTAAGGGGCAATTTAGCATGGCCAATCCACCTGACCTGTACATCTTTGGACATCTTTGGAGGAAACCGGAGCACCTGGAGGAAATCCATACAGACACGGGGAGAACGTGCAGACTCCGCACAGACAGTGACCCAGCCGGGAATTGAACATGGGACCCTGGAGCTGTGAAGCAACTGTGCTAACCACTGTGCTACCCATACTGACCCTCCACCACCCCCCACAGCCCCCTCCGCCACCCAACACCACCACCCACACCACATCCACACCCCTCTCCACCACCAGCCCACAGCCTCCTCCACCACCCCCACACTATCACCCACACCACACCCACACCCCCTCCACCACCACACCCACACCCCCCTCCACCACCCCTCCACAGCCCTCTCCATCACCCCCACACCACCACCTACACCACACTCACACCCACCTCCACGGTCATCCACTCCCCCAATCTGCAATCTAATAATGTGTCATGTCTTGTGTCTTGCAGGGTCGCTTGTCGAGGAGATGGGCCCTTCTGGTGTTCCCCGCCCCCAAACCCAACTCCAAGCGGATAGCAGTGAGGAAAAGGAAATGGACAGCGACGAGAGCACTCGAACCACAGCCCATGCCACCCCGGAGCACCAATCTGGTGGCCATACTGACTTCCCGACTCAGCCGTCTCAACACCCTCTACCATACCAGAGACAATCACCTCGGTTGGACACTTTAGTGAAGAGGCTCCTGGGGCTGCTATTTGGTGCAGACCATAGAGGTGCTGTGGTACATCAGGTTGAGGTAGGAGCCTCCGAGGGGCGGATGGCGTGAAGGCGGCCCGAGCCCAGGGAGTAGCTGCTGTCTGGATCGGTTTCGGACTTCTGGAAAGGGTGGTCCCATCAATTGTGGAGATGCAGTCGCAAAGCTAGGGACTACATGAAGGGGTGTCAACAACCTTCCAGGACCTGCAGATACAGTTTGAGGAGTCCAACCACCTGCAGGGGCAGGAGGCGGTGCCGACCATACTTGCCACCCAGGCCATCACTGCACGGGTGGCATCCGTGGTGAAGGCCTTGGGGGCAAAGATATCGGCCATGGGTCAGGATGTCCAATGCCTGGGGCATTCTGTGTGGGTGGTGGATAAGGCACAGGACAGGGCTGCCCTATCATAGGCAGTCATGTACCAGAGCCACCTGGATATTGCAGCGGCGCTCCAGAGTTTGGCCCAGTCACAGCTGGTCATGGCTGAGGGCGTCGGCAGCGTTGCCTCGGGGCTGGCTCACCTGGGCAAGGTACAGAGGGAGATAGCACAGTCACTGGTCGATGTGGCATAGACTCAGATGGAGGTGGCGTAGTCACTGGCTGATGTGGCACAGACCCAGAGGATCATGGCGAGAAAGGTAGAAATCAGTTATGTTGGCACGGATCCAGCACACAGTATAATGTTGAGGGCTAGGGCACACAAACCTCGACATATATGTTCACAGTTTTACAATAAACACCTGTTCACAATGTTTCAAACTGCCTCGGTGCTCTGACAGAAGGGTGTGAGGGATGACCAGGGCTGGGCTGGCTTCAGAGGGGACACTGGGGGGTGGAGAGGTGGAGGCAGGGGGGCTGGAGGGGAGGATGGTCAGACATTGGGGGTGGTCTTGTCCAGTGACTCCAGTTCAGCCAGCACTCATCGCTCCTGTGCCCCACCCCCACCCCCCTCCACCCATACCCCCCTCCCCACTGTCCTGACCTCCGCCACCCCAGGGTTTGGTGGGACCATGTGATGGAATGATTAGCTCGCATGCAGGAATCATCCGGGTGGAAGGTGAAATGTGATACCATGGACAGGAGTCAGACGTTGTCAAACATTGCAGAGTACCAAAGTTCATCGCAGAGCGGGTTGTCATCATCCTCCAACCCATGGACAGACCTGCTGTTACTGCCAGCCCAGGACCTGCACACCGTAGTGAGGCAGATATGTTTCATGGAGGGGGCTGCAAGGGGGGAGGGACTGGTGGCGCAGGCAGGACGTTCATGGGAGGGGTTGGTTGGCCAAGGGGGGGTGTAGGGGTGGGATGGGATGTCCGTGCCACTGGCCAGGCCCCCTAGTCAGTAAACCTGGAAGGGATTAGAGCATCCCTTGCACTAACACGTTGCCTTAGCTAAAACGTTGTGCGGCTCCCTCATCTCCTGCCCATCCTCACCCCCCCCCCCCCCCACCCCCCACCCCCCCCGCCCTCTCCTGCTTCCTCCTCATCGGACTAGCCTTGGTTTCATCCTCCTCTTCCAGCACATCACCGTTCTGCTGCCCGTTCTTGTGGAGGATACCGCAAGCCACTATGATATGGGAGATTCAACTGGAGGGCCCCTCCAGAGAGGTCCAGGCACCTGAACCTCATCTTCAGGATGCCAAAGCCCTGCTGAACCATGCCCTTGGTCGTGGCATGGTTATTGTTGTAGCAGGTCTCTGCGTCGGTCTGTTGCCTCCGGACAGGCATCATCTGCCACGATGGCAGCGGATACCCTTGTCACCCAGGAGCCAACTCTCTAGCCAGAGGTGCAGCTCGAAGAGACCAGAAACCATCAAGTGTGCCAGGAGGAAGGCGTCGTGCACGCTGTCCAGGTATCGGGAGCAGACGTGCATGATGTGCAGCTCATGGTCACCCATCAGCTGCACGTTGATCGGGTGGAATCTGTTTTGGTTTGTGAAGATGGGCCCTTCATGGGCCAGTGCTTGTAGGGTGACATGCACTCCGTCAATCACCCCCTTGATTTGGGGCATCGCCGTAATGATGGCGAACCCTGCTGCCCGGGTACCCTGGTGGGCTAAGTCCACATTGAGTTTGATGTATTTTGTTGAGCGGGTATATGGTGCCTCTGTGATGGCGCGGATGCACCTGTGCACCGTGCTCTGTGAGATCCTGGACAGGTCCCCACTCGCCACCTGGAAGGACCCAATGTCGTAAAAGGGTGACCATCACCTTGATGACCACCGGGAGTGGGTGTCCTCCCCAATAACCCTGTGCTGCCCTCCCCCAGGGTCCTGTGGGAGACTCCTGTGTACCTACTGAGGGCAGTTGAGGTGGTTGTCATGCATAACCTCAAGGGGCATGGACAGATTGGAGAACTTTGACGATGGCCAGAACAGTCTTCCACAGCCAGACTTCTGCTACCAGTGCTGAAGGCTCGATCATGAAATTAAAATCAGCTACATTTTATGTACCTCGCCCTTGTCACTGGATAGTGACATGGACATCCTACATACTTTGCGCCAGTTCCGTGCATGACTTGAATATTTCCGCACCTCCCCCATGTCCACTGCTTTATTGCTGTGTGTTAACAAAGTAATAAAGACATCATTTAAGTCTGTTTTATTTCTCACTGCAAACAATCCAAGTTAGGTATTGTTACAAATGAGGAAATTTGGAAATTCAAAGGAAATTTAATTCTGAAGATGTCAATGAAAAATAGTAGAAATAGAATAAAATTCTACTGACTCTGGATGCAGTTCATGTCGGTTGCATCTAATGGGCTACATCTAAAAATGGAAAAACATTAATTTTGTGTTTCATAATGATATCCTCTACGGTACCTTAGTATTTATTTAGCATCAGATTTACTGCTGTTTTTAACAAAACATTTAACTTTGCACCACAATAATAATAATTTTCCAACACAATAATCATTAATTTTTCAAAACCATAAAATGAGCACAGAAACATATGCCTGCTCCTTTGACAAAATCCTCTTTTTAACCAAACGTTTGCGAGGGATGATCTGTGTTTTGACCTAAATCGGAGGTCCAGCCCTCCTCCAATACCATCTGCCTGCCCTTAAACGTTAAGGAACATCATTCTACCAGATATGATAGAATTGGATCAGCCAGATGTGCAGATGAGAGTCAAGAACAAGCAGATCCTTGCATAATTAGACCATCAAACTAATTGAGCTTAAAAAACATTTTCTTAAAATGCTTACCTTTTCTTTCATTCCATAACTATACATTTAAAGATACCCTATTTAAGAGGATTACATTTAAATATAGCCATGGATATTTTTAACATATTATTTTAATCAATAGCACTGTCGAGAAAGTACGCTCTATTTTTAGCTCCTAAAATTCCTGATTTTTTTTTCAAAGTTAAGGGCCGGAATTCTCCACAATCCTGGCTAAGTGTTGACGCCGGCGTAAACACCGGAGTGTTTCACGCCAGCGTCAACGGGCCTCTTGGCCCGGTGATTCAGTGGGCCACAGGGAGCCAGCACGGCGCCGGAGTGCTGCACGCAGCTCCGGTGCCGATACATGGCCCTGCACTGCTGCTGCGGGTCCGAACATGCGCCCGGCGGCCATTTCCACGCCGGTGCATGCGCGTGGTGGCCGTTTCCGAGCCGGCGCATGCGCGTGGTGGCCATTTCCGCACCGGCAGCGTGCAAAATGGCGTAGCGGAAGATGGTAGGCCCCCCCCGAATCGCACGTGCCCGCCGATCAGTAGCCCCCGATCGTGGGCCTGGCCCTCATGGAGGCCCCCCCTCTGCCTTCTGATCCCTCCGCCCTCCCACCAGGACGGCCAGCGTTGCCGCGGGTACGAGCTCCCGTGGGTGGAACCAGGTTGGAACCACGCCGGCCGGCGTAACTCGGCGGGAACACGGCTGGTCGACTGGTGCCGATTCTCCAGTCGCCGGAAAATCGTGTCTCGGTGTCGGAGAGGTGTGTCGGGAATTTCCGGCGATTCTCTGACCCGGCGCGGGTTCAGAGAATTCCGGCCCAGATATTTCAAATCAAAATTCTAAACTAATATTTGCTCATAAATTCTATAATTCGCTCTGTTTATTCAATTTAAATGTACTGAGCAAAAGAATTTAACATACATCTGAAAGTAAAATTGAACACCAAACATGAGGAAACGAATTTAAGCATTATATGCACCCGTATTTCATCATCTTCATAGATTGCAATAACGATCTTACCTTAAATGGACCGTATTTGATGCAAAACTAGTTCATGTCATGACACATTTGCGACATAGCTTTGTAAATGCAATGTCACTGAAGAAAAATTACTTTAAAGAGAGGTTAATGGCAGCTCAGTGGAACTGGGCTTTTGTATGCTATACTGGAAATAAAACATTGCCCAATTAGCCACCAGACCAACTACTTACAAGATGCTGCTTACTTCAGTGCTGATCGGCCGAACGGAGCAAAGTAAGGTTGCAAACAAGAATTTTTCTTTGTTAAAAAGGAAGTATTTTGCCTCTCAGTTTCTATCTAACTTTATTTGACCGTTTGCACTGTTCTTAAAGTTCTCTACCTGAATCAGTTTGCCCATTAGTTGAATATTCGGAGCGGACAATTTCATATACATCCTGAAGGTAGTTTATACCATTACACTTACAGTGACTGAAAGATGTCCTTGATGAAGATCTAAGCATGGTGGTAGTGACAACTTTCTGTATCTTCCTCCTTATTCTGCGATCACTCACTAACAAGTATGTTTGTCCACCTGAGAATCTCTGTGTTACTGGCCACGGGGTCCGTGGGTTCTTGCATGGCTGATGAGCCTGTTCCGAGAGCCACATCTTCGACCGCAAACTTGGCAGGTGTTTCCGGGAAGTGGGATCGTTCTTCGGATTGTAGGTCGGCCGCATTCTTTTCTCCGGCTCCTTTTCCGGGCCTCCGATTGCCATTGGTGTTCTCAAAGAATTGTGTCCCTTCTATCAGGAAGTTCCTCCAAAGGGGCAGCACGGTGGCACAGTGGTTAGCACTGCTGCCTCACAGTGCTGAGGACCCGGCTTCGGCCCTGGCCCTGGGGCACTGTCCCTGTGGAGTTTGCACATTCTTCCTGTGTCTGCGTGGGTCACACCCCACAACCGAAAGATGTGCGGGGTAAATGGTTTAGTCACGCTAAATTGCCCCTTAATTGGGAAAAAAAGAATTGGGTACTTTAAATATATATAAAAAACGAGAAGTTCCTCTAAGCAAGTCTCTTCTGAGAAAAGGTCTCCCAGCTGTTGACGTCTGTGTTGCATTTATTGAGGTAAGATTTCAGGGCATCTTTGAAGCCCTTCCTTTATCCTCCTCTTGGTAGGGAGCCTTCCCTGAACTGGGCAAAGAAGATTTGTTTTGGAAGTCGAGACTCTGACATCCTACGCATATAGCAGGCCCAGCGGAATTGATTTTGGATGATCATCGCCTCACTGCTGGTGCTCTTGGCTTCTTCAAGGACACTGATGTTAGTATTCCTGTCCTCCCAGCTAATGCGGAGAATCCGTCTCAGACAGCATTGATTGTACTATGTTGGGCCCTGAGGTGGCGTTTGTACATAGTCCAAGTTTCTCAGTCGTATAGAAGAGTTTGGAGGATGGCCGCCTGATACACTAGGATCTTGGTGTCAGCACAGATGTCACAGTCATTAAAGACTCTTGTCCTTAGGCATCTGAAGGTGGTGCTCACGGATTGGATACGATGTTGGATCTCCTCATCAATGTCAGCCTTAGCTGAGAGGTGGCTCCTCAGATATGGGGAATGTTCCACGTTTGGTAGGATTTCTCCAATAATATTGATGCAGTGAGAGACCGGATCATTTCCTGGGTTGGGTTGGTTAAGAAAAAGTATATTCTAGGTTCTGAAATTGAGTTTATTTTGATTTACTGACCACAGGTAGGTAGGCCTGCTGGATGCGGTTTTCCAGCCAGGTCGGGGATGGAGTAATCTATCTTTAGATCCTAAAGGGGGCTGCTCAATTGTAAAGAAACCTGCTGAAACGCTCTACTATTGCTATTCCAAGAGCGAAACGATTGAATCAAACTCCACCACCGATGAGCCTTTCCGAAGCTAGGGATTTCCAGATCTCATGGTCCTGTCCCTGTCATCTTTCACCGATTGCCTAAGGGTTTATTGGGGGGGGGGGTGCTGGTTTCCTTTAGTTGGCCGCCTGGTGCGGGACAACTTTTAATGCGAGAGTGCGTTGCACATCAGCAAACACACGGGCCAGGATTCTCCATTTGGGAGATGAAGGGCGGGATTCTCCGTTTCCCGACGCCGATTTTGTAATTGCCGATCGGGCGGAGAATCCATATTTACGACCGAATCGGGGGCGGCGCCTGTTTTACGCAGGTTGTGCATGCTCCGCCCCTTCCAAAACATGCCGCAGGCTGTTGGGACGGCCTCAGGATGTCACCTGAAGACCCTTCCCCGATGCTCCCCCCCGATGGGCAGAGTTCCCGACCGCACGGCTGACGGGTTGTCTCAGTGGCTGGGAACCACGCTGCTGGCGCTGCCACAGTCGGGCGGGAGCCGTGCTGCTGCCCCCCCCCCCCCCCCCGGCTTTGGTGAGGGCTGGGGGGACTGGTGGGGGGTGGCCAGGGGGTGTCCAAGGGAGCACTATTTGGCAGGTCGGGAACACACACTACCGGCGCCATGTTGTACGGCGCTACATCGTGTGCATGTGCGGCCATGGATCTGGAAATTCTGCGACCATTTATTTTGTGGAAGCTGGGCATTTTATATGACGCGGCTGCTAACCCCTCACCGGTCGGAGGATCAGTGCTGGGGTGGCGCCGAGTTTTCCCATGTAACGTGTCACGGATCCTTCGGAAAAAGTCAGAGAATCCAGCCCTACGTTCTCCCATTGGAGCTGATTTGCCCTAGTTTTACAATATCCTTGTGATCGTAAAGTTGGATGTAATTCCGTATTCATTGCCATGCAAATTTATGCATGGAATGGAATACGAGGGATTCCCGGGCCGCCATCTTGAATGGGCGATCCGATAGCAGAGTCCCACAGCCGACATCCCCCTCCGCAATGACCGCGACCCCTCAACTTCCCAGGTGGTGTTTCATACCCAGTACTGGAAGGTAGCAGTAGCAGCACCCAGAAGAAATGTAAACAATGATCGTAGGATTTCTGCCATGACGGGTTCTGCTGAAGACGAGGCTGGAATTGCCACATATTCCAAAGCAAACGGTGGTTTCTATCCTGTGTATCAGTACACCCTACCAGCTGGTTGTGGTATCACCAACATAAGAACATCTGAACATACAAAATAGGGAGAATTCACCCCATGTGTATGATGCCACTGACCTTCTCGGGTTGACAGGCTTGACTTCCAGTCGAGCAGTGAGCTGGTTGAGCATACAGTATAACATAGACCTCGTTGTCTGGGCGACCAGGTATCAGAGTGTGATTTTGGCTGTGGGTTATTGATTGGTGGTTTGCAGGGTGTTGGCAGAAGGGAATCGATCCTGGGATGTTCAATTGGTGGGCGAGTTGTCGATCTGTCAATCCTCTGAATTTAAATATTCAGTTACACTGGTATTTCTGCATCCATGTGGAAATATTTTCTTTTGCAGCATTTAGTGACAGTGTGACTTGAGTTAGATTATTGATCTGAATGCCCAGTGCTTTAAAGTGCTATGAAATCTTCCACAGGTGACAATGGAGTTCTGGAGGTGGTGGGGTAGTCATATATGACTCAGGGAGCTTGGGTTGCTGTGACAACATACACTTTTATGTGCATGTTGTAGTCTAAAGCTATGGAAACTGACAGTCACATGGCTGACCAGGAATTGCCCCACTCCTACTGCCTGCCTTCGGAATGTGTTGGAAAGATTTACAGGTTGATAATTAACATATTTGGCCATGCTATCTTCCTTGGCCATCAAAGCCTGGGTGGGACTCAAACACAGAGCTTCTGGCTCAGAGACGGGAACACTACCCACTGCCAACAAACTGCCACGGTGTTCTGACCTACCTATATTTGCATGTAAAGAAGTTGTTGGATGACGTCAAGAGTGCGCAAAGTCATTTATTGATTGTTTCGCTCCAGGGGGATTTTCCATCCATTTTGCATGGTCTGCACATGTTCAGTTGGATTTATACATGCATCATCACATTGATGTCCACGTTAATCAGACATTCTGGTATTTCCACTGCTAAAAACAATATTACAGAGCTGAGGGGTGCTATAGTTTTTTATTCTTTCATCAGATGTGGGCATTGCTGGCGAGAACAGCATTTATTGCTCATTCCTAATTGTCCTTGAGAAGGTGGTGGAACACTTCCTTGAACCATTGAAGTTCACATGGTGTAGGTACATCCACTGTGCTGTTAAGACGTGACTGACCCAGCAATAGTGAAGGAATGACGATATAGTTCCAAATCAGGATTGTGTGTGGCTTGTAATGGACATAGGCGGTTGCACCTTGTCAGCCTCCCGAGTGTCAATCACAATCATTGGAATCGATTGTGTTCCAAATGGCGCCAGTTCTAGTGCTAGCCCCTCCACAGTCGCTAAATTGGCCCAGGTTCAGCGCCAGTCTCCGCATCCTGCCCCGGCGTCAACACTTAGTCTAAGGAACAGAGAATCCAGCCCATGGCCTTTGACCTTGGAGATTGGAAACACTCGTGAGAGAGTTTCAGTGATGACCAGTTGGTCACAAGCATAAGTGTGGCGTGTTCAACCACAGTTTGCATATTAATTTACATGTACTATACACTTACCATGAATATTGGAGTACAGAATAGATATTGTAAATTAAGTTATCTTTATATGTAAAGGTATAAATGGGGTGAAGAAACAGTGTAAATTGACTCAATTACTGGTGTTTGTATTGAAACCTTTCCAACATTTTTGTCTACTGTGATATTGTTAATTTTTCTTGTTTTATTAATGTTTTATTCTGCTGTTGAAAGTTCATCACAGCGCAGCACAGTGGTGTAGTGGTTAGCACCCAGATTCGATCCCAGTCTTGGGTCACTGTCCATGTGGAGTTTGCACATTCTCCCCGTGATGGGTGGGTCTCACCCCAACAACCCATAAAGAGGTGCAGGGTAGGTGAAATTGGCCACGCTAAATTCCCTTTAATTGAAAAAAAGAATTGGGTGCTCAAAATTTCTTTTAAAAAAGACATTGCATCAGCAGACTCCTGGGAATCTGTTTGGTAACTATCCAAAATTTATAAAATTAAATAAAACCTAGTGTCTATGAAGCCAGGTTCCAGTCTGGGATTTGTTTGGTCCAGGAATAACATCGGCTGCGATTGTAAGAAAAGCAATAAAGGAGTCATGCGTGCACATGCTTGGACCTTTTCTCTGGGAAACAAATTCTTCTAATTTCTTAACTCTAATTTCTTTGTGCAGCATCCGCAAAATAAGCTCATGGAAAATTTCTGGGTTCTCTGACGATCTAATGTATTCATTGACCATTCTTAAAATGGAGCAATGAAGTGGATTAGAGTTACTTTATATTTACATAGATATCAATTTTCAATTCTGTTCAGGATCTGATGTGGTGTGTCAAATGCAAATCAACTAAATGGGCATTGGTTGAGACGTTCACCAGGAAGGAGGAGCAATAGGTTTCAATCGCCCCATTTCTTTTGAGTCATTATCCAGACCAGACAATGTCCAACCACATTATTCCTGCCAGCTAATCAGTTATGTGCACCGGATCACTCTCCATTGGGAAAATTCCCTTCTTGCCCTCCACAGGCCATGGACAAGCTCCTCAAGGGGCTCACCAGGTTGTTAATTGGAGGTGAACAGGTTCCTGACTACCACTCTCTCATCTTCACTTTGAAAATTCAACCACATCTGGATGTATTGGGTCCAGAGGTACCTTCTGGAATCATTGGTCGTGTAACCCATTCCAAGTCTCTCATCCGCCCCATCGGCCATAACAAGTACCCCTGGAGCCGCAGTTCTTTCTAGGAAGCACTTGAGAATAAAGAGACAGCCTCTTAAAATAAACTGCAGTTAGAAAACCAGCTGCTCCCCAAAGTAAATGGATCCTCGCAGAGTTATATAAATAAACAATCTTAATCCCCCCTTTGAAACTGCCTCAATCTGTCAATCATAAAGCTTTTAAGTGGCAATGATGCATGAAATTGACTGTAAACAATGCAGTTCAAATCTTTTAGCCTTCTAGGCATACAAACAGTCTTCAATACTTTAAAGGGCAATGAAATTGACTTGGAGAAAACTACTTCAAATGTTTCCACCACATTAAAGAGATCACTTTTACTTCCATTTTACAGATCTTTGAACTTGGAATATTGACAGACTATTCAAAGAGTTTAAGGGTACAGATGGGGTACTTCCACTTTATTATGAGAGAACTGTATTTTTGAAATACTGACTGACTGTTTAGAGGGTTTAAATGCAGAAAATGGGAAGAACAGCCAAATGACTCCCATCCAAGGACAGATCCCCGGCCTGAGCCCCTCCAGCCCAGCTACAAGCCCCCTGACCCCCACCTCCAATGAAGGACCCCCTTCGGCACCCTGAAGGCATTGTCGGGAGGGTACACACCTCTTGCCACCCCTCGGACAGCAAGCCACCAAGTTGGATTGCCAAGGGGGGAATGCTGGGATGCTGAAGGGGGTGCCTGAGGGGGTGAGGAGTAGAATGAGGGGGAGTCTGGGGGGATGAGGGAGTTAATGAGGGGGGTTCCCATGCCTGCGATTAGGGTGGGGGTGGTCCTTTCCAGCAATCGGCAGGGGGGCAGGGGGGGGGAGGGAGGGGGGGGGGCACTGCAGCATCATTCTGAGATCAGGATGCCCTTTTCAGTCTCTGAGGAGTGGGACCTGTCAGAGAGATTAGGGCTGGGATTCTCCACTGCAAGCCACTCCTCTACCGCTGCTCGTGTGGATGGAGAATTTAGTGCTCAGCCAAATCTTTCATTCACTGTAGCAGAACCGGAGAACGGCACTGAAAATCCGATTGAGGGGAATAATCTTTCCTACTGCCAATGAATGGCACGTTGGGGTCACTCCTAGCAATATTGGGAATCCATCGCTGACGGGAGCACTTAGTTGCCAAAACGGAAAATCGCGGCCATTATCTTCAAGCTGTGTTCGCCCTCAAAGCAATTTGAAACTCCAGCCTGCATATATGGTGCAGTTCTGAATCCAAAGATGCACTCTAATAGCTCTGTATGTGGAGACTCCCTGCCAATTATAATGTCTCAGGAAATCATCAAGGAGCATATTCGCAAGTCTGTTATGCCAGTCAGATGAATGTTTCATTATCAATCTCCCACTTATATTACAACTTTCCAAACTCAGAACATAATTTCCAGATGTGCCAGTTTGTAGAAACAAACTAAAAACTATTTAAACACTATCAGTGTCAAAACAAAATTCCCATTGGATTTGTTTAATTGCAGCTATAGAATTTACCCTGGTTTGTAGTGTTGGAACTGTCGTGTTTTAACAAAATATTTCTGCAACTCAGTTGCAAAAGCTACATATTCACAGGGGACCAGTAGAACCTGCAGTGTCTGCGGGAATGAGAGCAAAGCTAAAGCTCGAGAGATTTCCTCTGACTGATGTCTGGCTGAATTCTTTCCAACTGGTCTTATCATAAAATCACTCACTTTTTTTTAACAAAGCACAGCCAGGTGTCTTGGTGTCATGCAGTCAGATTCCTACAAACTTCATATTTATAACGTTGTGTACAGCAGGTTGAAAGCTGAAGATAAAAGTTATATTTAGGTTTGAGACATCGCATGGCGACAAGTAAAGAACAGGCAAGAAAAATCAATCCTAGGGGGTAAAAGTCAACAAACTGTTCACTTTAGGTGACTCGGTTGAATAATAGTTTTTCACCTCTAGAACCTGGCTTCAAAGCCACCTGAACGTGATGAATTTTAAAAAAAAGACTCCTCTACATGTTGCCTATTTAGGTTCCATTGAATGAAGCGGGTTTCGGCACAGAACTAAAAGCTTGTCCTATTCCAGTAGTAGTTAGAGATAAAATTAACAAATGGTGGTGACCTCGCAGTTCCCCTCTGAGGTGTCCTCATGGGAGACATGGAGGGGGAAATCACCACGGATGGGATGGCACCATCAGATGTCGATCCTGCAGGTGAATAGACATGCGTTCAGTGGGAGGGATGGGTCGGTCTACATGGCATAAACAACTCAGGTGTGGCAGGTCATCTGGGTGGGGGCTCGAGGACCCTCACCTCTGCGCCCTACGCCAACCTCTGCATCGATGACAGATTTGTCCTCGGCCAACCCCCACGACCCCCAGGGCCCATTCCTCGTAGGGGACTCCGATGTCCGGCACCCCCCTTCCCCCCCTCACTTGTCTGGGCCCACTCCTATCTGTTATGGGACAGCTTCTCCTGCTGGGACACAGAGGGGGCATCAAGAGCCGCATGCGTCGTTCATCGCGGAGGTTTGGGGCAGTGGGGGGAGATGGAGTGTATGCAGGAAATGGTGGGGATTATGGGGGATGAGGAGATGGGATGAATGGGGGTTATGGGAGGATGGGGAGAGGGTGTGGGGAGATTAAGGGGTGATGGGGAGTATGGGGGAGTGGGGGCTATGGGGGTGGGGGAAGGGCAGCGTGGGCAGCACTACTGGACATGGGTGGGCCGGGACACAAAACTGTGCTGGGCGGGGGCAGTGCCAGGTGCATTCTCGGTGGGGAGGGGGGATCATCGGGGATCTGGTGCCCACCCACCAGGGCGGCCCGGTGGAGGTCTTTGATCTACTTACAGCACTGGGTGCTGATCCTCCTGGTGACACTCCCCGAGCTGACAACCGCTCCCAATTTCTCCCAGGCAACACTGGTGGCCTTGTGGCTGACCCTCCAAGACACTCAGGGGTACAGGGCATCCCGCCTGTCCTCTACCGCACCCAATAATCTGTCCAAGTCACCATCCCCGAATTGTGGGGCTTGTCTCACCGTGGGGCATCTGTGAGTTGAGTGGGGTTTAATTGCTGCTCCCCCTTGTTCGCAGGGGACTGGCAAGCACAGCCCCAGCAAATCTGCCACGGAATCATCATTTGCAGCGTGAAGCCTGTGGGGCCTCATTAAGTGGACCAATTACCATTTTATGGCAGGGAAGACCTTGCCAGCTCAAGCGTCGGGAAGAATGCGGCAGTTCCCACTCGCTACCACACTTAAAACCTTTTTGGTTAAATCAGGCCCATAGTTTGGAACAAGGGGTACGTTCTACATAACGTGTGTGTTTAGTGATTCATATACTTGATGGTCGTAGAGCATTGTTGTCCTATTCATGTGTAATTATCTTATCTTTAATTTAATAAGTAGTCTTTGATAATTGTTACATGACCACTGGGCTGGTTATTCTCACTGGAGTTTCACTTGACTCCTCACACCATTCCCAAAAAAAAAAACTATACAGCCCACGAACCAGTATTCCAAGTTGGGATACCCTCACAGATACCGTCAGCGTGCTTCCTGACAGCTGGTAATGTAGGTGATTTCATTATCAGTAGTGAACTTCCAAAAGTTGTCATTTGCAAATTGAACGCCATTGTCTGAAATTATTTCATCCAGCAACTCATAGGTGTAAAAGACAGTCTGTTACACCCTGATTGTGAACACTGCTGTGGTTGCATGGAGTCTATTTCTAACCATCTAGAGTAATCTATGGCCATGTCTTGATGCGGTAATCAATGACGTCTTGCCCCAACTTCTGCCACCGGCCGTGTGGAAAAGTAAACGGCATCAGGTGTTCTGTGGGTGTTGTACTGTATGTATGACAGTTCTGGCAGGAGAGGCTGTGCAGGAGAGGTTTAAGTGCTGCACTTCCTTGTCAGCAGGGTGTTGGTAAGCGTGATCCTGGAGAATCAGCTGGCGATACCATCATTTGGGGTTTTGAGCCTGTGGGGTCTCAATGGGCCAAATGACCTCCTTATGCACTGTAGGGATTCTGTGATTCTGTAAGGGGGCAACATCCTGAACTGACTGTCTGATGCCCAGTCACCACACAGATTGCAGAGCTTGTGCTCGGCACTTAGCAATGCCTTTGGTGACAACAACGTAATTGCAAAATGGTAACGGCACAGGCTCCTGTTTTTTCTGCCAGTTTGGTGAGCTTTGACATGTGCAGGGCTACCATGTTTGTGCAAGATAAGTGGACCTTTCTGACGCCTTGGTGTATCATGGTGCATCAAAGGGACTCAGTTGGGACAGGGTAACCAACAGGATGCTCTGTGTTGGCCTCCTGTCAGTAAGGACTAGCTATTGTGATGGAGTGAAAAGAAGTGATTTGATGACTTCCTTTGATTTGTGTGAGTTGTGATCGTAACACTTTCACCCTGCAGCAGTATACCTTGGCAAAATGAAAAACATGTCAACAGCTCTCAACAAGCTGCAGAGGTCACGTTGAGCCTCTCGGTGTTAATAATCCCGTTAGCAGCTGACCCCAAAAAATAAAGGAACAAATTGGCTTGGATTTGCTGTTCCTCAGTAAGGAGATCCAAGGCTGCTCTGTACTTCAGAAAATGGTTGTGCCATGTCTCCCAGCAGCAAACTCTGTATTGGCTTTTGAAGCTTGGAAATGGCCAGGGTAGAAGCAGCGATAGCTGATGAAGTGCCACCATTGCTAATTTTCTTCATTGAGGCTGTTGCTGAGATGCACACATGAGCTGTCGGTCCACCTGGGGATTGTTGTCGCCGTGTGCCGTGGGTGTTCGTCAGATGGCACCAACTGTTGAATAGATTAGTGCCACCAACCCTGCTACCATGTTTGAGGAATGAGCTCTTGCAACGAGGAAATGTGGGCAGACTAGGGTATTTACTTGAAAACTGGTTTACTTACACTATTTACAGTATGTACAAGGTGGGTTACTGAGAAGACAGACCTCCTTTAGGTGTTGTGCTTCTGCTGTACCAAGTATTTAGCACATGACTGACTGAGTCAGTACTGAATCATTAGGTGGCATGGCGGCACTGCTGCCTTGCAGCGCTAGGGATCTGGGTTCAATTCCAGCCTTGGGTGACTGTCGGTGTGGAGTTTGTACCTTCTCCCCGTGAGTTTTCTCTGGGTGGTCCTGTTTCCTCCCACAGTCCAAGGATGTGCAGGTTAGGTGGACTGGCCATGCTAAATTGCCCTTTAATATCCAAAAGGTCAGGTGGGTGTTATAACCTGCCCGGATCCTATTGGTTGGGGATAATTGGTTATCTCATGTTCCCTGCTGCAGGGTGAAAATGTTCCTTGGGGGGATGCAGCGGTATAATTAGAGCTGGCCAGTGTGGTAGCGGCTAGAGAGGGAACCAGCAGTGAACTGCTGATACTCTGTACATATTGTTGTAAATAAAATTACTTTCTGTTTGACTCTACAAAGTCGTGCTGGATTCTTCGTGACCCTCACAAAAGTGGGGTTATTGGGTTACGGGGAAAGACATTGGGTAGACATGAGCCGAGATGGGGGCTCTTTCAGAAGATCAGTGCTGACTCAATGGGTCAAGTGGCCTCCTTCTGCACTGTAATAATAGATTAGCAGATCCATTCTGTTAACTCTTTATACTACAGTGTGTGACTTCCTATCTCAAATGTTCCAATAATTCCATCTTTTCATTTTTCTTCATTCTGATGCACAGTCACTGGGCTTTGCTGGCCTTGCAGCTTTTGTTGCTATTTTACTCGAAGCTTATAGGGGCTATGGGCTAATGATGTCTGACTTTTCAATGGATCCTTTTATCACATTGTATAGAGAGAAGAACAGCAAAATTCAATATATTTCCATTCTTCAATGCTGAAGCCCGAATAAATGGATTGAGATTAAGTTAAATGCAATCACAATAGGTTCAACCAACTAAGAGGCTTGTTCCTTTGTCTGACAAAGATTATATATTTTGCAAACTTATATCTCTTTCAGGGAACACGGGGCACCATATGAACAGGTTGAGCAATATGCTCAAAAAGCAATATAATTTTAAGGCCTACATGTCTCTGGTCAACTGTTCTATCCATTCAATAACTTATTTGACTCCTATTCCATATGAGACATTAAAACATTTTAGGGCTAAATGCTGTGTTTTACTTTAAATACTAATTAAGGGAAAGCCCCATTTACACCAAGACTGAGGATGGGAAAATCGTGAGTAACATTATTAAATTATCATTAAATAACTGTCATAACAATACAGATTTTAATGTGTCTCATTCTCAATAGTCTATAGACCTCTTTCTTTTGTCATTCTGTACTGTGGCAAATCAATAACGTGAAAATAAAAGAAAAAGGTAAGAAATAGATTACCTTATCTCACATTACATTGGGATCCCCAGAGATTGGACTTTCACTGAATATTTTTGCTATGTTTTCATCAGTTATTAATACATTACATTCAACCTTAAATTCAGTTAAAAACCATCTGAATCGATTGACACTTGATATAAACTGATTTTATAATTATGATTTGATAAGCGTTCAATTTTACTTTACAAGGGTAGCGAATAATGTAATAATAGATTCAGATGCTTTTGGACAACCTTGACTCACTAAGATGCAATAATTTCAATCAGTTCCCTGAGGATCAAAATAAAGGATGTTATGAATAGATTACCAACAATGGTTTTCTTCAAGACATTCGTAATATTCTTTTAACTTAACATCGTGGGGTTTGCTGAGAGGCTGTCTGGCTTCCCTTTATTTGAATAGAAGGTGATATGCTTTGGTATGCCAATAAGGCAGGCGGCCCACATTGAATGCATTTGGCAGGTGAACTCTCTCTGGAGTTCTGACAGGTATCGGCCGTTCTTCATGAGTGGCCAGCTTGGACCTGAGGAGTAATTTCTTGCCCTCATCGACTCTTTACCTTTGGCTAAAAGTATCATTCATCCTGCCCATTTACTGCATTAACAACAGTCTAAAGGAATGTCCAGCCCTGTAATTTCAATTCTTCCAGCAGCATAACCATGAGGTGTTGGGTGCTCTGAGGCACAGACGAACCAACACGGTTGCGATTGGTACAACGCAGTTTTATTCCATCTAACTATTTATACATCAGACTTGGTGCTCAGCACGTTGTGACTGTGTGAGTGTCTTGCTATGAGGTCCTGGCCCTGTGCTGTCTCCAGATGGACTGCCCAGGAAGTGTCGTGTTTCTTGTCTTATACTGTGTCTGCTCTTGTCTGTGATTGGCTGTCGTGTTATGTGTGCTAATTGGTCCGTTGGTCTGTCTATCATTATGTATGTGTTATGATGTATGTTTGAATATCATGATATCCTCCCTTTTTACAAGATTATGTGCCTACGTGGTTATAAATATAACTGTGTCCTGAGTGCAGCTAAAGGTGTGTGTGTGTGCGTAATATTTACATCATGTACATGGGGCTTAACTATATACAAGGGGCGATGTCAGGTGTGACATGCTAACGAGGTTGTACCACAACAAAAGAAGAACAATGTGGAAATTTGGAACGATCAAACGAGGCCTGTAACGATAAAACAGTGACATGTTATAAAACAGTGGTTGCAAAAGTTTGACGTGTGAACAGTCACATAATTCCACTCTAGTAGGTGAGCGACGAATTTGGGTTGACCGCCTCAAGGGTGGGTCGAGAACCACCGGCTGAGGTGCGAGCCTGGCCACGGGTGGAGACAGAAGGGGCATGGTATATGGTAGCTCCACGAAGTCGCTATCAGGAACCAGTGGAGGACACGGCGTCTGTGTAGGGTCCCGTTGCGAGCATGGAAGCAAGCGAAGGGCTCGGCGATTGCGCCTACGCACGGATCCATCCGGCATGCGTACCAGGAACGAGCGGGGAGCCACGCGTCGGAGAACTTCGGCAGGTGCTGACCAGCCACCGTCTGGTAGGTGGATGCGGACGTTGTCTCCAGGGGCCAGGGAGGGAAGATCAGTTGCCCGTATGTCGTACAATCTCTTCTGGCGATCGCGCTGCAGTTGCATCCTATGCAGTACCGGAGCATGGTCTATTGTTGGTGCCAGGATGGAAGGCACAGTGGTTCTGAGGGCGCGACCCATCAGCAGCTTTGTTGGTGAGAGATCAGTGGCTAGTGGGGCCGAGCGATAGGCCAGCAGGGCGAGGTAGAAGTCCGACCCGGCAGCAGCAGCCTTGCAGAGGAGCCGCTTGGCAATGTGAACGCCCTTCTCCGCCTTTCCATTGGACTGGGGATGCAGAGGGCTGGACGTCACGTGTGTGAACATAAGAACATAAGAATTAGGAATAGGAGTAGGCCATCTGGCCCCTCGAGCCTGCTCTGCCATTTAATGAGATCATGGCTGCCCTTTGTGGACTCAGCTCCATTCTCCGGTCCGTATACCATATCCCCGAATCCCTTTATTCTTTAGAAAGGCATCTATCTTTTTCTTAAAAATGTTTAAAGAAGGAGCCTCAACTGCTTCACTGGGCAAGGAATTCCAGAGATTCACAACCCTTTGGGTGGAGGCGTTCCTCCTACACTCCGTCCTAAATCTACCTCCCCTTATTTTGAGGCTATGCCCTCTAGTTCTGCTTTCCCCGACCAGTGGAAACAACCTGCCCGCATCTATCCTATCTATTCCCTTCATAATTTTATATGTCTCAATAAGATCCCCCCGCATCCTTCTAAACTCCAATGAGTACAGTCCCAGTCTACTCAACCTCTCGTCATAATCTAATCCCCTCAACTCTGGGATCAACCTAGTGAATCTCCTCTGCACTCCCTCCAGTGCCAATATGTCCTTTCTCAGGTAAGGAGACCAAAACTGAACACAATACTCCAGATGCAGCCTCACCAACACCTTATACAATTGCAGCATACGAAGCCATACGAAGCAGCAAAGGACGGCCATTCATGGCTGGCAAAACAGGGCCCATTGTCCGACATGACAGTCATCGGAATGCCGTGGCGAGCAAAGGTGTCTTTGCAGGCTCTGATGACAGCAGACGACGTCAAATAGTGCAGGCGTATGACTTCTCGGTAGTTTGAGAAGTAGTCAACTATGATGACATAGTCCATGCCGAGCGTGTGAAATAGCTCGACTCCCACCTTCGCCCAGGGGGACGTCACCAGCTCATGGGGCAGAAGCGTCTCAGCAGGTTGCGCCGGCTGAAACCTTTGGCAGGTTGTACAGTTGAGCACCATGTTGGCAATATCGTCGCTGATGCCCGGCCAGTATACCGCCCCTCGAGCCCTCCGTCTGCACTTCTCGACCCCCAAGTGGCCTTCATGTAGTTGGTCGAGAACCAGCTGGCGCATGCTGTGCGGAATCACAATCCGGTCCAGCTTCAGAAGGACACCATCAATGATGGCTAGGTCGTCTCGTACATTGTAGAATTGTGGGCACTGCCCCTTGAGCCACCCTTCCGTCATGTGGCGCATCACACGTTGTAGAAGTGGGTCAGCCGCAGTCTCACGGCGAATATGGGGCAGACGTGCATCAGTAGCTGGCAGATTGGCCGATGTGAAAGCCACCTGTGCCTCGACCTGACATACGAACCCCTCCGCATCTGGCGGCGTGCTCAATGCTCTGGATAGGGCATCCGCCACAATGAGGTCTTTCCCTGGAGTGTAGACCAGTTGGTCTGTCTATCATTATGTATGTGTTATGATGTATGTTTGAATATCATGACAAACCAGTTTTCTCTGTTCCATCTGGTAACAGGAAGCAACATATCTCGGATGATAGGGTTTCCAGCCCCATCACATGAAGAGATGGCGGGGGATAGGGTAGCACAGTGGTTTGCACAGTTGTTTCACAGCTCCAGGGTCCCAGGTTCGATTTTCCGGCTTGGGTCACTGTCTGTGTGGAGTCTGCACTTCTCCCCGTGTGTGCGTGGGTTTCCTCCGGGTCCTCCGGTTTCCTCCCACAGTCCAAAGATGTGCAGGTTAGGTGGATTGACCATGATAAATTGCCCTTAGTGTCCAAAAATGTTAGGTGGGGTTACTGGGTAACGGGGATAGGTTGGAAGTGTGGCCTTAAGTGGGGTGCTCTTTCCAAGGGCCGGTGCAGACTCGATGGACCGAATGGCCTGCTTCTGCACTGTAAATTCTATGATTCTATGTATGCCTGCCGATACTGTCTGCCCCTCACTCAGGAGGATGTTCTACCTCAGGAAGCTGCTAGCCAATCTGATCAGCTTCCAGCTTAGTATTCCATGTAGTGCCATTAGAACAATGGCCAGGACAAAATGTATTCCCCAGATTCAAAGTCCCGGAATCAGGACCAAGGAAGTCAGTCTGGTCCCACAGCAGGGAGAGGCGGTGAGGCCAGAGCGGGGGCAGGGAGAGGGTGGTTGGGTCTTTCATAGAATTTACAGTGCAGAAGGAGGCCATTTGGCCCATCGAGTCTGCATCAGCGCTTGGAAAGAGCACCCTACCCAAGGTCAACACCTCCACCCTATCCCCATAACCCAGTAACCCCACCCAACACTAAGGGCAATTTTGGACACTAAGGGCAATTTATCATGGCCAATCCACCTAACCGGCATATCTTTGGACTGTGGGAGGAAACCGGAGCACCCGGAGGAAACCCACGCACACACGGGGAGGATGTGCAGACTCCGCACAGACAGTGACCCAAGCCGGAATCGAACCTGGGACCCTGGAGCTGTGAAGCAATTGTGCTATCCACAATGCTACCGTGCTGCCCCTCTCTTATGGAGAGACCGTGGGGGAAGGAAGCACCAATGGTATAGACAATTTGGGGTATGCTGGTCTGATGTGAGAAAGAGGCTGTTGAAGGCGGTATCTTCCCCTTCCCATCCCAGGCTTGTGCGGGGTGACTTTGTGGGCTTCCCCCCAGCCCTGATCTCTTCCTGCCAGTTTGAAAATTGAGGCTGAGTAGTAAACAACGTTTAAGTGGTCATTAGTTGCCCTTTAAAGGGCATCAATCGTGAGTAGCAGGCTCCCGAACACGGGCACGCACCACTCCTGCAGGCCCTCCACAATGGACACCTGGTGATGTCAAAGATGAAGATGCTAACCCGCAGCTACGCATGCTGGCTAGGCATTGACGTGGATATAGAGAAGATGGCCTAACTTTGTACTCAGTGCCAGGAGCACCAGAGCTTTTGCCGACGGCACCGCTCCACCCAAGGAAAGGCCAGGCTATCCTTGGCCCCGCCTCCACATAGATACATAGATTTTGCGGGACCTTCCAGGGAGCAATGTTCCTCGTAGACGGCCACTCAAAGTGGATGGAGGTCCACAAAATGCAAAGTATGACAGATGGAGCCACCATCGACAGGCTGCGGTAACCTTTTAGCATACACAGAATACTGGAGGTGCTGGCGTCGGACAATGGGACAACTGTTCCGAGTACGGAGTTTGGAGTGTTTATGGCCGCGAATAGCGTTTGACAAGTACATACCGCCCTGTACCACCCGGCATCAAATGGGTTAGTGGAGCACACAGTCCAGGGACTGGATTCTCCGCCCCGCCGCGCCACATTTCTGCCCCGACCGGCCGGCGGGATTCTCTATTACGCCGGCCGGTCAATGGGGTTTCCCATTTTGGGGCAGCCCCACGCCTTCGGGAAACCCCCAGGCTGCCGGCAAAATGGAGAATCACGCCAGAAGAGAATCCCGCTCCAGATGTTTCAAAATGGAATGAGAAAGTAGACCTTGAGGTCCTGGGAGACTCGTCTGGGCCGATTCCTTTTTTGCTACCGGACAACGCCACACACCCCGACGGGAGTCATTCTGGCCGAATTGTTGATGGACTGTTGCCTTCATACATGTTTGGTTTTCCCGGACATTGGTGGGAATATCTGCTAGGGACATGGTAGAGGTGAGGCTGACACAGGCCGGCGTATGCCTTCACGTACCATTGCTGCGGGAGACCTGGTGTACAACTGCAACTTTGGCGTAGGCTCCACATGGATCCTGAGCATTAGGTTAGCCCAGATCAGACTGGTCTTGTATGGAGGAAGGGCACAGGGGCACAAATCGAATCAGCATGAGGATCACCTCCATGGGTGCATCACTGAGATGCCAGATCCGATTCCAGAGATTCTGGACCGAAACCGCCCTCAGCTCAAGTTACCACCTCGGCCCCAGCTGCCAGAGTTGGCTCTGGTCACACCTGCCCGGGAGCCGCCGATTTTGGAGATCAGGGACGCCGAGGTGCCGGATGTGGTCCTGCTGAACCCCTCTTCCGAGACTGAGGTTGATATATTGCCACCCCATAAGCCCATTGTGTCGGCACCCAATGCCGGCTCCGTCTCGATAACCCTGCCAAGGTGCTCCGCATGGAAACAGTGCCCCCAGTTCAATACAGCCTTCCGGATGCCACATGGTCGGCCCCCAGGCTAAGATGACTAGGGGTTCCTTGGAACCGTCCGCAGATATGGACATGGACACACCTCCGGACTTGGGGGGGAGGGGTGTTATAATGCTCATGGAGATCACTGCACCAGGACTATCAGATTCCAGGTTTCCTCCACTGAATACGAGCGTCCCGGTAACGAGTGGGTGGGGCTTCCCCTTAACAGGTGATTAGATCATTAGTGAAAAAACGCGACCTGCATACAGACCGTGGAGTGAGACCCTTTGCGGAGTGGACATCTTATGTATTGTAAATTAACCGAACCATTGTTTTCTACTTGCCTGTTCAATGCGTTCTACTTTAGTGGATTCTATAGATGGGAAAGGCAATAAACAGTTTCTAAATACTTGTAAAGCCGTCCAAAGGCTGAAGAATAGTAGGGAGAGTGGTGGCAGATGAAATAATAAGAAAGGAGGAACAGAACTGGTCTGTAATTTCTAGTCTGGTCCAGCACTGGAATCCTTTTCTGATGGGTGTAAAATGGGGCTTGTGCAAAGAGGATTTGCCCGAATTTAGCATTCAAATGTCATCCTTCCATCAAGATAGCACTGCATCAGGACTGGAAAGAGGCAATAGCTTCATTGTTGGGTACAGTAACCATAAGATTTGAGAACAAAGGCAGGAGAATCAACTAGCTTAATAGGACTATTTAACAGTACTATAATCCAGGAAGATGGTCTGAGATTGTATTCAATAAAAAGTTACTTGATAACATTTCCCGCATTGCTCTTCTATAGCAAGCCCTGACAAAATCCAATCTTACAGCTCATTTATTACATATCATTCTTCAGTCGCTCGGGGAGTGGTCTCCAAATAGTCAATTGTGATTGACAGGTCGATCCCAGGTTCTCGAAAAGTTGATTGCCGTTGGCTGCAAAACTATGCCACAAATGCAGGAAACTCAGGGTTTTCATGATGAGGAGTGAATCAGCTCATTGCCTGCCGAACAACGGTCAAAAACGCAGAGTCTCAGGCAACGAGATTCTCGCAGATGCCACAACTTAGAATAAGAAAACTGGTGCAGCGGGACGGAGAATCCTGCCCGTAATTTGGAAAGGCATCACAAAACAAAGCATGCAAAGTTTCAAGAAAATTTCCCTTTAAACAGTGTGATTCTGGTGAGGGAGGTTAGGAAGTTAAAGGGAACTTTTGAAAGCTCAACAGTCACTCTTTTCAAAACCTGTGGCTAAAGGCAAGGGTAGCAAAGAGGCATCTTTTTGCATTAGCCATTTACTGGTGAACCAGAAGCTGGCAAAGTCATCAAGGATGTTATGATGGTTGCGGCCGACAATTTGTTCAAAAACTTTAAAAACAAAGTTGAAGTTATGACAGCCATCAAAAGCATGCCAGTTGACACTTTAACAGCAACCAGAAGGGTGAATTATTGTCCAAAGTCTTGTCTCAGTGAATATACCAAGACTTATCAGGCTGTGAATGTTTCTCACAGCAGTTTGATGAATCAGTAGACATGATACATATGACCCAGCTGTTTGTATTCATTCGCATGGCACTCAAAGGCTCAACAACAGAGGACTTTCTCATTCTTTTGCCACTCAAAAAAGCAGACAAGAAGCGAGGATGACTACAACAAATTCAAAAGGTATGTTACTGGGAAAAGGAATCTGATCAAGAAATTGGTTTCACTCACAACCGTTGGTGTGCCATCAATGCTGGGTGTCAAAGCAGGCTTTGTTGCACTTTGCAGAAATGACCCTGAATTGCCCTCCTTTGTCACTTACCACTGGGTTGTCCACCAGTAAGTTCTAGCAAGTGGGGCAGCACGGTGGCGCAGTGGGTTAGCACTGCGGCCTCACGGCGCCGAGGTCCCAGGTTCGATCCCGGCTCTGGGTCACTGTCCGTTTGGAGTTTGCACATTCTCCCCGTGTTTGCGTGGGTTTCGCCCCCACAACCCAAAAATGTGCAAGCTAGGTGGATTGCCTGTGCTAAATTGCCCCTTAAGTGGAAAAATGAATTGGGTACTCTAAATTGATTTAAAAACAAGTTCTAGCGAGCAAGGATGTTGCCTTATTTCATGTAATTACATTTGTTGTCCATATCCTGAATTTGTACCTCGATGAGCTTGATGCCACCGAAGGTGAACCAATTCTTCGTGCAGATGTGAGGTGGGTAAGTCGAAGAAAAGTCCACCAGAGAATTTTGGATCTGTTCCCTGAAATTGTCACCTTTCTCAAATCAGGAAATGAGGTGTACAGCGAGTTGCCAGATAATGTGCGGTTGCTAGACTTGCCTAAGTACAAAATTGAATGAGCTGAATCGCGAACTGCAAGGTCACCATCCAGGCCGAGTCTGTACGTTCTCCCCCTGTCTGCACTGGTTTCCTCCGGGTGCTCCGGTGTCCTACCAAAAGTCCCGAAAGACGTGCTTATTAGGTGAATTGGATATTCTGAATTCTCCCTCAGTGTACCCGAACAAGCGCAGGAGTGTGCTGACTCGGGATTTTCACAGTAACTTCATGCAGTATTAATGTTAGCCTACTTGTGACACTCTTATTATTATCCTTTCCTGGAGTCTGCCCGACAGTAAGGCTGGGTGGTTTAAATGATAGAGACGAAAGGAGGTAAGATTGTTTTATTGGGAGAAAGGTGCAAAGTGCTTATGCTTGGAGACAGTGGCAGTTGCCGGTGTACTAACAATGGAAAGACTGTGAGTCTCCAAAATGCAAAAGAGTGGTGAGGGTAGCAGTCTGTTAACAGTCCATTTAATGTTTTAAACTCTCCATATAATTCCACGATGTAAGAACAGGGCTGTCAAGAATAGCTAATACAGAACAATGTCAAAAACATCATCTCTATCTGGGTACAAGACACATGTGCTTCACATTATCATGATGGTGGGCCTTGAGATGGGAAAGGTACAGAGGGAGCCATTGTGATATTGGGTTATAGGCATTTCTCAAGAATTGCTGAATACTGTAGACAGTTGGTTAATTTGCCAGGACACTTGCGCTAGAGGGAGGATCTCCAGTAATACATTCAATGTGAAGGCCAGTTGTAGGTTTAGAATTCACCAGACTGAGAAAGAAAAAGAACAGAAGTCAACCCTTGGGCGCTAAAAATCATTTTGGACTGATTCTGGGAGAATGTGATGTCTACTTAAAGGAAAATGTAATCAATACCGGACAGTGGAATTTCTGTTTATGCTAAAAATAAGAAGGTGATATTCCAACAGGTTTGTGAACCTGTCACAAACCTGTTGGACTTTAAACTAGCGTTGTAAGACTTCTTACTGTGATCACTACATTGTTAGCCATGTCAGGATTTGGTCATCGGCAGGTGGTCAAATCACCTTCGCAAGAACAACTTCAAGGTTGAGTACCTCACAGGTTCACAAAGCCGAATGGATACATGCTTAGCCATATTACCATCACAGACGGCACTAGATCCCTGCTTCCGGATCGACTCGACTCACAACGCCTTGTGAGATCTAACACGTTCTCATGAGTCATTCCGATGTGAATCCCGCCCATTGTGGGTGGGAACACTTTTTGAAAAATCTGCTTATTAGAGCGAGACAGCTAGTCTCACTCTAAAATGCAGCTTCTCAGGGCACTTGAGGTATTGGGATCTATTCCCTTTGCCTCGGAGACTTCAGGTAAGTGCCATTCAGTACTGGTTTCCACAAAGAGGGACCAGATGGAATGGCATTTGTGGGTGTCTCCCAGGGGATCGGAGGCCCCCAGGTGCATGCCGTTTGGGCAGGGTGGTGCCCTGACACTGCTGTGCCACCCTGGCACTGCCAATGTGTCCAGGTGGCAATGTCAGCTGGCAGTGGCACTAACCAGGGTACCAGGATGGCTTTGTGAGTTGGGGCTTGGGTTGGAGGTCGAGTCAGGGGCTCCAGACATTGGGACATAAGTTAAAAATAGAGTCACAATTTCTCGCTACACAGAGTTCTGGTGAATAGAGCTTCTCTGTGCAGAAAACGGGGCTGTGTTCGGCCTCGGCCGTGCGTTCCCCACTGAGGCCCCCTATCGGACCTGAGTGACGTTAATAGAGTTGTGTTTCTAGGTGCTACGAACGCCGTGAAACACATGGCTAAACGTGCTTGCTATGGGACTTTGTTCTCATTTAGTTAAATTGCGCCCCTCATGATTACAGTGATTTGATATGTGACCATGAGGCTTGTTGTGTAAGGAGTTTAGGACAGAATTGGTGACAGACTGCAAATTGCAGAAAGAAAGCCAGTCCCTAAAAACAAAGTGGCCTTGTGAAATGGAGGAAGAATCGGTCCCAAAGTAGAGTAACAATGAGTTCACATTATTTGATGACAAGTGTATTGCATGCGGAACGAAAAAGGGTTACAGCAACATGTATTGTATCTTGACCTCGAGGACGTCTGGGTGTTGTTAAGATGGAAAAAGGATCCTGTGAATTAGTCTGGTAGCCAGTAATAGATTGCTGCAACTTGTACACTCATTGAAATATCTGTTCAACCATGTCCCACACCTTGGCCTCAAGCCTATGGCAATAACTCCAAAGCGATATTTTTGGAGAAGTGCAAATAGCCCCAAGGAACCAACAATTTTTGCTTATTGTTCATGGTCTACATAGCAAATCACCAGAAATTGCTGCAGCAAATTCCATAGCCACCACTTCAGTCATTGACATTCAAGACCAGTAGTTTACAAAATAGAGACTATCACGAAAGACAATGTACTGCAGCTTGTTTCCAGTCGGTTCACAGAGTTCTGAAGAAGCTATGGGATTCACCACCATCTAACATTGTGATACAAATGGCCTCAAATAGTGGCATTGAACAA
Source organism: Scyliorhinus torazame (assembly GCF_047496885.1). Taxonomy (NCBI): domain Eukaryota; kingdom Metazoa; phylum Chordata; class Chondrichthyes; order Carcharhiniformes; family Scyliorhinidae; genus Scyliorhinus; species Scyliorhinus torazame. The sequence goes on from NC_092714.1 coordinate 84,201,894, forward strand.
TTAAACAGACTGATCAAGGACAGTCTGAAAGCTTGTATATCAGGGGCAAAAACATCTGAACAACCCATCCATATCCTACTTCACAATTATTGATCCAGCCCACATTCTCTGACCAGAAAGACACCGGGTAAGCTTATGATTGGTCATTATTGCACATGCTTCTGACCATTCTGATGATCGTTTTTGTGTATTGGTGTTTGCAAGATTGAGGCTGGGAGGCCATGGACATTCAACAAACTAAGGAACTTTACTAAGGAAATGTGTTCAGTACAGGTTACCTGCGCAAATGCTATATAACGTCACTGTCATAATATACACCAGTATATCATGGTGCAGACACACACTGATGGACACACAGTGGGACCAATCAACATACACAACACCGCAGCCAATCACTAGTGAGAGCACACGCACTATAAAGACAGGGGACATCAGAGTTCCTGCTCCTTCGAGTAGCAGCTAGCTAGGAGCACAGAGCTCACAGCCTGCAACACAGACATTCACCATGTGCTGATTGCATCAACTGGTTAGGACAAGGCAAAGGTCTTTAGTTAAAACTGGTATCGTATTTATCCACAGTTCAAGTATGTTTAAATACTTAACCTTTTAATAAAATAGTGTTGCACTACTTCAAGTGATCCAGAACACCCAACACATCATAATACCAGGAGTGGTTGCATACTAGCACTTCTTAGACCTACCTGCAAGTGATCTGCCTTCCGCTAGTATTCTGTCATTCTGCAACATGGACAACATCAGCCCGTCGCCGCCGCTCCGCATCACCGGCAACCTCGGGGCCAACTGGAAGATTTTCAAACAGAGCTTCCAGGTCTACCTCGAAGCCACGGACAAGGAGGGTGCCTCGGACACCAGAAAGATTGCTCTACTCCTCTCCACAGCTGGGGACCATGCCATCCATGTTTTCAATTCTCTCACCTTTGCAGATGACGAAGACAAGACGAAGTTCAAGACGGTTCTCCTCAAATTTGACACTCACTGCAGCGTAGAGGTGAATGAAAGTTTTGAACGCTACGTGTTCCAGCAGCGTTTGCAGGGTAAGGACGAACCTTTCCAATCCTTTTTAACGCACCTCCGCATCCTTGCGCACTCTTGCAGCTACGGGCCCACCTCCGACCCCATGATATGCGATCAAATCGTTTTCGGTGTTCAGCCGGACCCCCTACGTCAGCAGCTCCTCAAAGTAAAGCAACTCACCCTAGCGACCGTCATCGAGACCTGTGTCCTACATGAAAATGCCACCAGTTGGTACTCCCATATACAAGCGGCTGAAACAGCGTGGCAAGGTCCCCACGAGGTGGAATGGGTCCAAGTGATTGAACACCTCCTAGGCCTCAGCCTGGATGAGGGCAACCATTTTGCGTGCTTTTCGCGGACTCCTGCGCTTGTACACACCAAACGAGGGGACGGCGACATGGAGGAATGTAATGCGCAGGAGCGCACCATGCGGTGGCGCAGCGAACGTGCTGACGTCACGACGTGCGGGAACTGTGGCTCCGCCCATTTAATGCGGCAATGCCCCGCAAAATCTCGACAATGCCTACGATGTGGAAGACTTGGCTACTATGCTTCCTGCTGTCGAGCAGCTCAGCTTTCCAATTCATATTGCTTCAGCCAGCCTCGCAGGAATGTTCAGGCAATTCAGCCCACGGTCACCGAGTCCGATTCCCACTTCCCACACAGCAGTGACACCAAGGATCCGAAGGCGCCTTTTCGAGTCGGTGTCGTAACGAAAAACAGGCTGTCCCCGAAGCAAAGACACCAGCTGCTGTCAGTATACAGCATCGATCCAGACGATGAGTGGTGTGCCACCCTGACGGTCAACCGGTCCCGAATACAATTCCGCCTGGACACTGGTGCCTCCGCCAATCTCATGGCGTGGTCTGCTTTCCAAAGCCTTCGGGTCAAACCAACCATTCTCCCATCGGCCTGCCAGCTATTGGACTACAATGGCAACATCATTCCTGCTACCGGCTCATGTCAACTCGAAGTGACGCGCAAGTCACGAAAAGCCATCCTTCCTTTCGAGATCGTGGGCTCCTCGAAGGACTCTCTGCTTGGCGCACAGGCGTGCAAATTGCTAAACCTCGTTCAAAGAGTTCACTCTCTCTCTCTTGATGACACGTCTGCCTTCCAGGACGCTGACTTCAGGGCGCAACTCAACGCCATCATCGGCCAGCACCACGACGTCTTCGAAGGCATGGGCACGCTCCCATATACTTACAAGATCATACTCAAACAGAATGCCACGGTTGTGGTGCACGCACCTCGCAGAGTCCCAGCACCCTCTCAAGGACAACCTCAAGCAGCAGCTGCAGGACCTCCAAGACCAAGGAGTGATCTTCAGAGTAAAGAACCAACCGACTGGGTCAGTTCCATGGTGTGCGGAAAGAAGCCTTCCGGTGAGCTCAGAATCTGCATTGATCCAAAGGATCTGAATCGCAACATAATGAGGGAGCATTACCCAATCTCCAAGTGCGAAGAGTCACATGCGAGATGGCTCGGGCCAAGCTCTTCACCAAACGTGACACCTCGAAAGGATTCTGGCAAATTCAACTAGGCAGATCCAGCAGGAAACTGTGTACCTTTAACACCCCTTTTGGCAGATATTGTTAAAACAGGTTGCCGTTTGGGATCATATCGGCATCAGGAGTATTCCACAGGATCATGGAACAAATGATGGAAGGCATTGAAGGTGTTCGCGTCTATGTTGACGACATAATCATTTGGTCCACCGCAGGAGCATATCAGTCACCTCCAGCGCGTGTTCAAACGCATACGGGAGCAGGGCCTACGCCTCAACAGAGCCAAATGCTCCTTCGGCCAGACGGAACTCAAGTTCCTTGGGGACCACATCTCCCAGTTGGGTGTGCGGCCAGATGCGGACAAGGTGGCTGCTATCACAGCCATGAAAACGCCAGAGGACAAGAAGGCGGTCCTCCGATTTCTGGGCATGGTCATGAACGCCTCATCCAAATTCGCCGCGAGACTGCGGCTGACCTCCTGCTACAGCGTGTCCTGCGCCACCTAACAGACGGGTGGCTCAAGGGCCAATGCCCGCAGTTCTACAACATCAGAGACGATCTGGCGGTAGTCGATGGTGTCCTCCTGAAGCTGGAACGCATTGTTATCCCACACAGCATGCGCCAGCTTGTCTTGGAACAGCTACTCGAGGGCCATCTTGGCGTGGAGAAGTGCCGCCGACGGGCCCAAGAGGCAGTGTACTGGCCCAGCATCAATGGCGACATTGCCAACACAGTGCTCAACTGCCCCACCTGTCAGCGGTTCCAGCCGGCCCAACCACGTGAGACCCTGCAGCCCCATGAGTTGGTCATGTCCCCTTGGTCCAATGTCGGCATCGACCTGTTCCACGCGCTGGGCAGGGACTATGTTCTGATTGTAGACTATTTTTCAAACTACCCGGAGATGGTACGTTTGCACGACATCACATCGTCTGTAGTCATCCGTGCCTGTAAGGACACCTTTGCTCGTCATGGCATCCCACTCACTGTGATGTCGGACAATGGCCCCTGCTTCGCAAGCCAGGAATGGTCCAACTTTGCCAGGAGGTACAACTTTGTGCATGTGACATCCAGTCCCCTGTACCCCCAATCCAATGGCAAAGCGGAGAAGGGCGTCCACATCGTCAACCGGCTCCTCTGCAAGGTTGCTGAAGCGGGATCCGACTTCTACCTCGCCCTGATGGCCTATTGCTCGGCCCCACTGTCCACTGGCCTGTCGCCAGCCCAGCTGCTCATGGGTCGCACCCTGAGGATGACGGTGCCGTCCATTCAAGTCCCAGACCTTGACCACGTTCCGGTCCTTCAACGAATGCAACTGTCTCGTGCACAGCACAAGGCGGTTCATGATGCCCATGCAACTGATCTCCCTGCTCTGGCTCCAGATGACAATGTCCGCATCCATCTTCCGGATGGTGGCTGGTCTGCAACTGCTGTGGTTCTTCGGTAGGTGGCTCCACGCTCGTTCCTGGTTCGTTCTCCGGATGGTTCCATTCTGAGCCGTAATCGACGTGCCCTTCGTCTCATTCCACGCTCGCTACGTGATCCTCTGCCAGTGCCACGCCCTCCTGTTGTCCCTGACTTGGACTATGCAGAGATTCCTGTTACTCTGCATCCTCCTCACTCTGATGCAGTCCAACCCGCTCCTCACCTGGTGGCTCCTGACCCACCCTTGAGGCGGTCAACCAGAATTCATCGCCCACCTCAGAGACTTAATTTGTGAACTTTGCACGAATGGACTCTCTGGTCTGTTCTGTTCTTCCGTTTAATCATTCAAGTGGTTTGTATATAATGTTCATCTCGTTATTTGTGTGACGCACTGTTTTTTTCTGCACCAGGCACCTTCCCATGTAAATAGCTTAGTTTTATGTACATAGTCCTGTAAATATTTCGCACACACGTAGTCAGGAACATTCACCACACACTATTTATTGTCACGCAGGCACATTTTTTTATATAAAAGGGGAGATGTCCTAATATACACCAGTATATCATGGTGCAGACACACACTGATGGACACACAGTGGGACCAATCAACATACACAACATCGCAACCAATCACCAGTGAGAGCACACACACTATAAAGACAGGGGACATCAGAGTTCCCGCTCATTCGAGTAGCAGCTAGCTAGGAGCACAGAGCTCACAGCCTGCAACACAGACATTCACCATGCGCTGAGTGCATCAACTGGTTAGGACAAGGCAAAGGTCTTTAGTTAAAGCTGGTATCGTATTTACCCACAGTTCAAGTATGTTTAAATAGTTAACCTTTTAATGAAATAGTGTTGCACTACTTCAAGTGTTGGTGACCTGTATGTGATCCAGAACACCCAACACATCATTAGATAACGCCACCTTCAATGATATCATGCATGCATTATCTTAAAGTGCCCTGTTCAACTTCAATGCTGCTGGTAAGAAATCACGATAAATACACATTGTCTCCCTCTTTAAATCAAATGTCACCAACACATTAAACAAGTATAACAAGAACAATCAACTAACAACAATAGTCAATAGGTCAGATGATTTGGAGGTCGTTCTCTGTATGGTTGTCAGTGAACCTCAGCCCTCTGCTTCTTCATACTTGTTGTAACCTCTGGTGTCATTGACTCAATGTGAATGTCATCAACGGATGTTTAATCGGAAGGATGTCTTGATTTGAGATTGACTCGGTGCTTGATTTGCAAAGGGGGTTGGAGGGGATGCCCGACACGGATCTGGGCGGTCTGGTTAAATGGCGGGGAAGGCCAAAATCGGGATTGCGGTGGGCACAAATCAGTTTGCTATCTAACCAGCTAAGCTACCGATGGCGAATTCCGGAACACGCCCAAATGTGACGAGCATATCATTAACCGTCATTTGTATTCAATTCCATCTCATTCGTGAGATTGATCATGTGGATGTTGCTCTCAGAACCAGAATTTGTTACCGATCCCGAATTGCCCTTTAACTGCATGGTTTTCTTGGCCATTTCAGAGGGCAGTTAAGAGTCAATCACATTGCTGTGGGCCTGGAATCAGATCTAGGGCAGACTGGCAGATTTCCTTCACTAGAGAACATTAGTAAACCAAATAGGTTTGCATGACAATTGATGATAGTTTCAAGGTGACCATTTCTGAGACTAGCTTTCAATTCCAGATTTTATTAATTGAATTGAAATTCCAACAGCTGCCATGATGGGATTTAAACCCATGTCCCCGAACATTAGTTTGGGCTTTGGATTACTCATCCACCACACCAACATCTCCCCCATTTTAGAAAAGCTTCTAAAGAAAACTCTTGTAACATAGACAGAAACTGGTGTGTCAGCTCTGCATATCTCCGAGGCATAAAAACACTGCACTATCCAGCAGAGAATAATACTGAATCCAGGTATTGTTTTAAACTACTAAAGCTTGAATAAATGCAAGTTTGAACGGAAATTTTTACCTGCACCGGTTGCACTTATAATCATGGAGATGCTGTAAAATAGACAGCTGAATCTTTCTCCTGCTGCTACTTGTAATGGTGAAAATTAAACACCCGCTGATAATACAGCTCATTTTTATATAGATTCATTTCATTTCAAGAAGCCAATTATTAAAACTAACAGATTACAAATTGAAACATGATAACTGGCAATCATTAAATAATTAATGGCCCAGGTGTAAACATTTGTTTCTTCTTTACAAATTATTATACATCACTTTTGACATTGGTGTAGCACATTTTCTCAATGCAGCATTTATAAGGCCATATATTGGTGACATAGTTGTACATTTTCTGGGATGGTAACTGAATACAGCTCAAATCCAGGGTGGATATGAGTTTAAGGCAGCAGTCGTAGATATGGGAATAGACAGGTTACCCCAGCTTTTCTACACAGGAAGGTCTTGAATGGCCCTTGTGGCATTCAGATTATTTTGTAAAATGTTCAGATTCCCGGCCTATCTGTGTGCAGTTTGCACGTTCTCCCCGTGTCTGCGGGGCTTCCTCCGGGTGCTCTGGTTCCCTCCCATAAGTTCGAAAGACGTGCTTTTAGGTGAATTGGACATTCTGAATTCTCCCTCTGTGTACCCGAACAGGCGCCGGAGTGTAGTGACTAGGGGATTTTCATAGTAACTTCATTGCAGTGTTAATTTAAGCCTACTTGTAACATTAATAAAAGATTATTAGATTAGATGTGTGGAACTGTGTTATATCACAGTAAGAAGTCTTACAACACCAGGTTAAAGTCCAACAGGTTTGTTTCGATGTCACTAGCTTTCGGAGCACTGCTCCTTCCCTATATCAGTCACATCCTTTACAAACATTATCTAACTGTGGGCAGAATCAATTTAGCTTACATGAAGTGTGGCACATTCAGTGTATGAGTTTGAATTTACTTCCGGTTTAATCATACCTTTATATTCAAAACAGATCACTGCTGATAATGGCCCAGATCTTCTGATCTCCAGACGGTCAGAGACTGGACATACCCAAGAAGATGCGCAAAGGAATCCATCAGATGTCCCAATGCAATGACTTTTTCGGGACTGCCCAGGAGATTTGAACTTCTGATGGCAATTTATCATGCTCCCCAGTTCCCTCCAAAAGAGTCTCCTCTGTGAGTTAGAGTTGGAGACATCGGGCATTTCCAACTTGCTTACCTGAATTATTATCCAGGAAAGTTAGACAGATTAAAACCTAGTCTAACACTTGGGTAACTACAGAACTGGCCCCCCACCCTCCCATTCACTTACACTGACCCCTATCCGACTGCCCCCACTGACCCCACAACAACGTGATCCTCTACCTCCCCCAATCCTTGACCAATTCCAATGCTCCCCCCCACTCAGACCGACCTGCCAGGCCCCAAAACCTGACTACCCTTCCTCACCGTCTGACTCCCTACTGCACCTTCAAAACCCCAGACGTCCTGACATCCCCTAACCGGATTTGGTAAGCACATATCAGCAACCGACTACTCAGACCCTCCGTCTCCCCTTCACCAGAGCTGACTAGACCCAACCACCTGACCTAATTAACCCTCACTAACTCCCAGTTCATCCTAAGGCCTTTGATTCCTTTCGGCCTGACCAGACCTCATCACCCTAACCCTTTCTCCCTTATACACCCTACCCCAATATACCCACCTTGCCCCCTTACCCATCTTAACCCCTCAATCACCCTATCCCCTCATTGCCTTACTCTTTCACCCAATGTCCTTACCGACCTCTACCCCCCACCCACCTACCTTCTTTCCATAGTTTGTCAAATAAGTTTTGGGACAGTTAAACTCTTTACTTAATTGGATATGACAACCATTGCTGTAAAGAAAAAGAGGCATAGTTTCTGTGCATATTCTCATCTGAGGTCTAACCAATGTCTTGTACAAGTTCAACAAAATCTCCTTGCTCTTGTGCTCTGTGCCCCTATTTATAAAGCCCAGAATGCTATATGTTTTAATAACTGCTCTCGCCACCTGTCCTGACATCTTTTTTTTTAAATTTAGATTATCAAATTCTTTTTTCCAATTTAGGGGCCAATTCACCTACCCTGCACATCTTTGGGTTATGCGTGTCATGGGAATGTCCCTTTAAGAAATGTTTTTGCCTTATCACATGATTTCAGTGATGTCATTGTGTGGGTGGAGCTGGACTGTGGCTCTGAATTTTACTTTTGCTTTGAGTTTGACCTGGTTTAGTATTGCACAGGTTGGAAAGACGTGTCTCTCTATCTTCAGTTTAAAAGCTGTTTCCAGATTATTGTATAACTAAAAAGTGATAACTGTTTTCTGGAAGGAATTCAAACCTGTTGCTTTGGAAAGGAAACAGATCTATCCACACCAAATCTTCAAGACAGTAAGAGTGTCGTGTGTTGGGCTACACCTTTGAAAATGGGTTTCTAGTTTATGGGACCTTGTTGTTAAATTGGAACAGTTAAAGGAGGAAATTTATTAAGGGTGATACATAGATTACTGTAGCTGAGGTATTTATGTTTGTCGTTGATAAAAATGCTTACTGTGTGTGTTTATAAAAATGTTAACTAAATTCGTAGAATAAAGCTTGTTTTTGATTAAAAGTGCTGAAAGCCTCTGTTGAATAACACCTGAAAGGCAGGCCCTTGTGCTCATCGTAACCAAAATTGATAAACAGTTGTAGGTCGGGTGAACTCCATGATATACTTTGGAGTTTTCTAAGCCCTGGCCCATAACATGGGGGTGAGACCCACGCAGACATGGGGAGAATGTGCAAACGCTACACGGACAGTGACCCAGGGCCAGGATCGAACCCGGGTTCTTGGTGCCGTGAGACAGCAGTGCTAACCATTGCGCCACCATGCTGCCCGTCCTGCCATTTTCAATGATTTATGCAAATATACACCAGGTCCCTCTGCTCCTGCAGTCCTTTAAAAATGTAACCTCTTATTTTATATTGTTTGCCCATGCTCTTCCTATCAAAATGAATCACCTCGCACTTCTCCACATTGAACTCCACCAACTTGTCTATGTCATTTTGAAGTTCTACATTGTCCTTTTCACAGTGTACAATACTTCCAAATGATGTGCCATCCTGAAACTTTGTAATTGTCTTATGCACAATTTCAAGATCTAGATCATTAATGTACATCTCGGGAAAAGCAAGGGTCCTAATACCCAATATTAGGCTGCAGGTTTCTTATGGTAGTTCATTTTTGCCGAGTTTAAACAATATACTATTGTGAGTAAGGTTTGGATTGAAGTCTTTCCTTCATTTAATGAATGATCCCACCTAATCACCTCACCATTAGACTGCGTGGGTAATGAAAACTGAATCTGTAATGATTGTTGAGTATCCTCTTGAAAGCCCGGACCCGGAATAGAATATTGTCTCACTGCTCATGCTGACAAGGTCAGTATACAGTCCTCTCCAACAAACACATTTTTCATTTAGGAATTACAAGCTTTGGTTTGTATCAATTGTGCAACCATCTGGGAGCTGGATTTGTATCCAGACAGATGGAGTACTGATGGTGTTTTTTAAATGGCTATTAAAGATCTTAATTAAGATGAGCTTAGGAGGCCACAGCAAGAACTTTCCTTGAATTACCATCTGTTTTAGGGCAGATTTGGCAGAAAACAGAGGAAATGGGGCTTTAAAGGCTACGGCCTTAAATTCATCACAAAGGAAATGTATCTGAATTTTCCTCAAAAAAAGACGTCAGATATCTTTGAAGCGTGCCACAATTCCAAATTTCCATTTGGCTCAGGTGCATAGCTAACCCTCCGTTTCAAATAATTATATCAGTAGTGATATAACCCAAAGGGGAAAGCAGCCTCTGATCATCTGGAACTATGGCGATGTTACCAAATAAATGACGTGAGATCTCCCAGAGGCAGATAGCACATTCAGAAAACCATTCTGTATGGTCCAAGGAACCCATTAAGATGGAAGTCTACATTTTCCCCGGCATCAAACTTCCAAAAATTGAATGCAGACATAGAAATGGACTCGCAAATTGATGTGATCAAGCTATCTTTACTTGAAACAACACATCAGCACATATTTCCAACAAATATATTCCCCTATTCACAGCTATTTCTTAACAATGTGTCTATCCTTTGTGCTAGCAACCTTATTTGTTCCAGTTCCCAAAGAATACGATGACACATTATCAGTGCAGTAGCAGATCCCCAGAATGCTGAGGAAGGAAAAGATTTGAAAGTTTCACTGAGATTATTTTCAGTTGATTGATGATACAACAAGAAAGCAAAAAAAACCATATTTACATAAAATTCAGATGCATATGGGTATTAGAGATTACAAAGAAAATTGAGGTGCATAAGATCTGAACTTTTGGTTCCTTACTGCCTCATTCCTTTCTTTACACTTTTCATGGGATGTCAGTGTCGCTGCGAAAGTCAACATCTGTTGCCCACACGTAATTACCCTTGAACTGCTCGGCCATTTTAGAGGGCCATTCAAGGTCAACCACATCGCTGTGGGTCTGGAGTCTCATGTAGGCCAGACCAGGTAAGGATGGCAGATTTCATTCCCTAAAGGACATTCAGGTGGACAGTAACACTATTCTGCAGGAGTTGTACTGCCACCTTTTCCCAGCTTGCTGAGACTTCCATGATTTTCTACTAGAAGTGACGAGCGACATTGAACATAACCACTCACGTATGGCTGTGTATTCAAATGGCATGATCTGTGTCCATGATTTCTTCCTCATGAGTGATCCAGAAACAGACCCCAGGTAGAACGTCATACACCACAACTTTCAACTCTGAGAAGTCTCAGCAATTGGTTATATCAGAGTCAAAGCTGCTGTGGAACTCTATTGCTAATTTCAATCCAGTTTGCACAAATACGCAGAGGGGTGTGCAGGATTCACCATTGGCAGCGTGGGGCCATGTCTGTGGTAAACTCTTGCCACAGTTAAATGTTCAGCTCAGAGATGGGCCCCAATACTATTAAACCATTAAAAAATCATTGGGGGCCAGTGGTAGTCATAATCTGAGCCGCTCCCCTTTCTCCCCCTACACCCAGTGAGACCCATTCGCAGAGATTGAGATGAAGCATCCCGGTCTCTAACAGTCACTGAATGCTGTTGAGGCCAAAGATTCAGAAATTATTGGAATAAGAAATTCCTGCCCTCAGTCCTTCCCAAATTGTGGTAAATTTCTCGTTGTTTGAGTAAGTCCAAACTGGAAATGATTCATCATCTTTTGTGGTGAAAGATTTGGATGTGGGATCAGCGCTGACTTCCACAGATCTGCAGATCATGTTGTCATTGTTAGTCCTTGGGGGAATGTTTGAAGCTATGCTGACTCTGGCCTACCTATTGGCAAGTTGTATGTTGTAAGTTTGGCATAGAAGATCCTCGAAATATGCTACAACAAGATTCAATGCTTTCCTCCATGTGGGCCAGCTGCAGTGTTTTCCCAGGAGAGGTGGTCTCCAATGCAGAAGTTTAAAAGGATCTTTATTAGAATATCCTTATATTTTGTACTGACTGTAGTGAGATGGGTTAAAAGAATAAATATGCTAACAGGCGATGATTCATCAGTGATGCCAGCAGTAATGTGCTAGACTCTCTCTCTAGACATTCTTCTCTGCAACCTATCATATATGATGCTAATAAGCTAGTTTAAAGCAAGTGTCAGAGTAATTTTGTCGAGGGAAGATAGGTTACGCATTCCCAACCACATGAAATGAAATGAAAATCACTTATTGTCACAAGTAGGCTTCAATGAAGTTACTGTGAAAAGCCCCTAGTCGCCACATTCCAGCGCCTGTTCGGGGAGGCTGTTACCAGAATTGAACCGTGCTGCTGGCCTGCCTTGGTCTGCTTTCAAAGCCAACGATTTAACCCTGTGCTAAACAGCCCCTGCTGCCATCAAGAGTACACAGAGCCTGATTGAATATAAAGCATGGTAGCAGCGGTGGTGACACCAATCTAGACATAGATTGATGCTAACATCAGAACCTGGGCAAAATAGTGAAGGAAAACTTGTTAGCAGCTTGAATTTCAAACTTCCCAAATGAAGGGGCAATCTGGAAACTGGTAGCGATGATGGCACCAGTTGAATAGTCACTTTCCTTTCAGCAGCAGTTTAAAGTCTTGGAGGGTTCACAAAGAGTGTTGATTTGGGAGTTTTGAAATAGAAACTTCCTTGGAAATTGAGCAATATCAGGACTTCATGCTGTAGAGTAGAGACATCAGGTGAATTTCTTTCTTTATGCTGTGGGTACGGTCGCTGAGGAGGGTGGGTGGAAGAATCTTGTGCAAATGTTGACACTGTTCGCAAAGCCTTCAACACATATTTTGGTCCCATATGGAATCCTTCAATCAAACAAGTGTTCCAATATATGAGGCAGGCTGAACTCGAAGAAATAAACCGGGCTATAATTCATTGTGACTCCAAGGTGCTAGATTGCACTGTTAACTGGCTAGGCCAACAAACTGTGGCACCACAAACTGAAATGCCTGCCAAAATGGGCAAAAAGGTGGGAAACCCTGCAATAAACATTTTGAGGCACTTAACGTTGTGATGCAAAGAAACAACACAGATTCTAGAACTGCCCAGCAGGGGGCATAGAATGATTTCAGTGTGGGAAGGCTGGACATTTCAAGCGTTTCTGCAAGACCGACAACTTTAATTGAGGAATAAGACAAGAGAACGGCACTGTGGCACAGTGGTTAGCACTGCTGGCTCACACGCCATGGACCTGGGTTCAATTCCAGCCTTGGTTGCTGTCTGTGTGGAATTTGCACTTTTTCCCCATGTCTGTGTGCATTTCCTCCGGGTGCTCCAGTTTCCTACCACAGTACAAAGATGTGCAGGTTAGGTGGATTGGCTGTGTTAAATTGTCCCGTAATATCCAACAGGTTAGGTGGGGTTATTGGGTTATGGGGATAGGGTGGGGGCATGGGCCTAGGTAGGGTGCTCTCTCAGAGGGTCGGTGCAGACTCGATGGGCCGAATAGCCTCCTTCTATACTGTAGTAATTCTATGATTCCAGAATATATGTGAGACATACTCTATCCAAAAATTGGAAATTAAGACAAAGATGAAATTACAGGGTTTTGAGGAGAAGTAAAGGCCTTTGTCAAGAGTACTGCTCAGTTGCAGTGCAAGTTAAAGGCTTCAGTACCAACTCTTGAATTAATTAATTCAAAGCAAGTACCAGAGTAAGACTACGGTCTGTCTAGGGAAGATAGGCCATGCATATCAGAAGCCAGTAACCAGAACTTGATGGCAACACAAAGAACTGATAATCTTGATGCTATTTATCCTGCGACTGATTCCCATAAAATATCTACTTGAGGTTCCCTAACAATCCATGAAGGAGACCTATGCTGTCAATCCAAGTTGAATTTTCTGGATGGTGGCCTCCATGCGATTGAGCCCATCATGTTGAAGGATCTGGGTGTTTGTGGTTTTGTCCTGCCATTAATTTCTCATGATGGATGACAGGTATCTTTGGTGGAAATGTTCCATAGTTTGATGTGAAGCCTATAACAGACCCAGAATTATGTGTCATACAGCAGGATGGTGAGGATACTGGACTGGTAGATTTGGATTTTAGTCTTTCGACTAATGCCATTCTGCTTTCAAGATAAGGTCATAGAGTTGGCCGTTCGCAGAATTTGCTTTCTGGATACGTTTACTGGCATCACAATCAATAGTGATGTCCTGAGAGAGGACACTACTAAAGTATGAAAATGTTTCTACAACCTTGAAATTTTGCCAACAACAGTTAAATCTGGTGCTTCATAGCTTGTGCCTAGTGCTTCATAGCGTGTGCCTAGTGATGGCTGAAATATAGGCTCGTAACGTCCAGCTAGCAGCGGGAAGCAATGGTCCGCTGATTTTAAAAGCAAAAAATACACACTTACCTGCACTCAGATTTGCGCTTAACGTTCCTCTCGGTGCGGTAGCCTTGGGTCTCCAGTGCCTGTCGGCGCAGGGTCCAGGGTGGCGCATAAGTAGTGCAGCTCTGCCCCTTTATGATGGGGCCAGCTTGGGAATGCCCATTGAGGGCAGGCATTTTTATAGCAGATTTATAGTCCAGACAACAGGCGGCATATTTCGCAAATGTTTTAAAGGTATGTAGAAGTTTTAGAAACCTTTTTTTTCCGCTCTTTCTTTTATACAGGCATTGCTGTTGTTATTGATTCTTTTAAGTAATTTTAATTTTCTTATGATTAAAGGTGATTATTTCTAAGTGCAGTAAGAAGTCTTACAACACCAGGTTAAAGTCCAACAGGTTTGTTTTGACTGTTGGACTTTAACCTGGTGTTGTAAGACTTCTTACTATGCTCACCCCAGTCCAACGCCGGCATCTCCACATCGTGGGTGGGATTCTCCACTCCCACGCCGAAGTGGCCGCGCCGTCGTGAACGCCGTCGAGGTTAACAACGGCGTGGAACGGCCCCGGTCCCAACCGATTCAGGCCCTGACAATGGGCCAGGATCGGGGCCGCGTCATCTATACGCGCCAGGCCTTGTCGTCCGCGTAAAAGCGGCGCCGCATAGATGACGCAGCCGGCGCCGCATAACGGGCGGACTGCGTGGTTGCCGTCCTCTCTAAGTCCGCCCCGCAAGAAGATGGGGGACGGATCTTGCGGGGCCGCGGAAGGAAGGAGATCCTCCTTCAGAGAGGACGGCCCGACGATCGGTGGGCACGATCGCGGGCCACCCCACATTCCAGGTAATGCCCGGTGCAGGATCCCCCCTCGCCCCCCCACAGGCCGCACCCCCAGCATTCACGCACCGCTCACGACTGCAGCGACCAGGTGTCGACGGCGCCGGGGGCAACCCGCCGTTTTGGCCTGGCCGCTCGGCCCATCCGGGCCTCAGAATAGCGGGGGTGCTGGAGAATTGCCATTTTCGGTGTTTCCGGCGATTCTCCGGCCTGCGGCCCGCGAAACCCGACCGTGCCGTTCCCGCCGCTTGGGAGAATCGCGGGAGGGCATCGGACCGGCGTCCCCGGAAATTCTGGCGGCCCAGGCGATTCTCCCAACCGGCGTGGGAGTGGAGAATCACGCCCCATATTTATCAGTGAACATAGGTTTAGTTCTTTGTTTTAAATATGTGAAACTATTTAATTCTGCACTATATTGTTAGATAACTTTACGTGTGGCATACGTAAAAGTGTTTGTCTGTTTTAATTTAGATTATGGGCGTAAGATTTTAAAAGCACCTCAGGGCTTTTTGCTGTCACTGTCCTTGAAACATCAGATTCATTTTTGATTTGTGTTCATAGCATAACTACAATGCAGAAGAAAGCCATTCCGCCCATCGAGCCTGCACCAACACTCCGAAAGAGCACCCTACCCAGGCCCACGCCCCCGCAGCTGCCCTATTCTGTCACCTCACCTAACCTTTGGACACTAAGGGGCAATCTAGTAAGGCCAATCCACCTAACTTGCCCATCTTTGGACTGTGGGAGGAAACCGAAGCACCCGGAGGAAAAGGCGGTGGAATGATAGCACAGTGGTTAGCACTGCTGCCTCATAGCGCCATAGACCCATGTTCAATTCAGGCCTTGGGTGACTTTTTATGTGGATTTTGTACATTCTCCCAGTGTCTGTGTGGGTTTTCTCCGGGTGATCCAGTTTCCCCCACAGTCCAAAGATGTGCACGTTAGGTGGATTAGCCATGCTAAGTTGCCCATTCGTGACCAGAAATGTATAGATTAGGTTACAACATAAGAACTAGGAGCAGAAGTAGGTCATCTGGCCCCTCAAGCCTGCACTGCTGTTCGATAAGATCATGGATGATCTTTTTGTGGACTCAGCTCCACTTACCCGCCTGCTCACCATAACCCTTAATTCCTTTACTGTTCAAAATTCTATCTATCTTTGCCTTAAAAACATTCATTGAGGTAGTCTCAGCTGCTTCACGGGACAGGAAATCCCACAAATTCACAACCCCCTTGGCTGAAGAAATTCCTCCTCCTCCCCCCCCCGCATTGTTCTAAATTCCAATGAGCATAGTTCCAGTCTACTCAGGCTCTCCTCATAAGCCAATCCTCTCAACTTCACCTCCGGAATCAACCTAGTGAATCTCCTCTGCACCCCTCCAGTGCCAGTACATCCTTTCTCAAGTAAGGAGACCAAAACTGTGCACAACATTCCAGATGTGGCCTCACCAGCACCCTATATGGCTGCAACACAACTCCATGTTCTGAATTACCTGCTGCACCTGCAAACCAAATTTTTGTGATTCA
This sequence comes from Scyliorhinus torazame, assembly GCF_047496885.1. Taxonomy (NCBI): domain Eukaryota; kingdom Metazoa; phylum Chordata; class Chondrichthyes; order Carcharhiniformes; family Scyliorhinidae; genus Scyliorhinus; species Scyliorhinus torazame. Next base: position 84,218,115 of record NC_092714.1, read on the forward strand.
TGCACAAGGATACCCAGGTCCTCTGCACAGCAGCATGCCCAATTTTTTACCATTTAAACAATAGTCCATTTTGCTGTCATTCCTACCAAAATGGATGACCTCATATTTACCAACATTGTATTCCATGTGCCCGACCCTTTCCTACTCACTTAAACTATCTATATCCCTCCACAGATTTTCAGTGTCCTCCGCACACTTTACTCCAGCACTCTTCTTAGTGTCATCTGTGAACTTTGACACATTACACTGGTTCACAACTCCAAATCACCTGTGAAAATTGTAAACAATTGCAGTCTCAACACTGAATCCTGAGGCACACCACTAGCCACTCATCACCAACCAGAAAAACACCCATTTATCCCCACTCTTTGCTTTCTATTAGTTAACCAATCTTCTGTCCATGCTAATACATTACCTGTAACACCGTGCACTTTTATGTTATGCAGCAGCCTTTTGTGCGGCATCTTATCGAATGCCTTCTGAAAATCCAGAGACACTACATCCACCAGTTCCCCATTGTCCACCATGCTCGTAATGTCCTCAAAGAATTCCAGTAAATTAGATAAACATGACTTGCCTTTCATGAACCCATGCTGCATCTGCCCAATGGAAAAATTGCTATCCAGATATCTTCCTGGGATAGGGCAGGGAGGGGCTTAGTGAGGGTTCTCTTTCAGAGGGTCAGTGAAGATTCACTCGACCTTATTGCCTAATTCTGCACTGTAGCAATTCCATGGTTCTATTCCATTGTTCCAGGAAACCCATGCAGAGACGGGGAGAAGGTGCAAACACCACACAGTCACCCAAGGTTAGAATTTAACATTTGTCCCTGATGTTGTGAGGCAGCAGTGCTAACCAGTGTGCCATCGTATTGTTATATTTCTGCCTTGTTTACTTTAAATATCTTATTTATTTATTATTATCACATAATTAAATGTTGTGTTTAGATGTTTCAGCAAGACATTTGTTGAAGCTGGTAAAGTTTAATGAAAATTATTTATTAAGAAAAATAATTTTATGAATACCAAACTTTAACTTTGTCAGCTGAACACTGCCATTAAACTACCTCAACTTCTACAAATTTCTTGCAATAAAATACATAGTCTCATTTAAACACAATAAGTATATTTCCCCGTAAAAACAGAATGGTTCTGCCGATTTTTAAAGGGGGGGAAGGGGAGGGTTTTCACATATCAATTGTTAATGTTACAAGCAGAGCAGCACAGTGGCACAATGGTTAGCACTGCTGCCTCACGGCGCTGAGGTCCCAGGATTACTGTCCATGTGGAGTTTCCACATTCCCCCCCGTGTTTGCATAGGTTTCGCCCCCACAACCCAAAAATGTGCAGGGTAGATGGATTGGCCACACTAAATTGCCCCTTCATTGGAAAAAATGAATTGGGTACTCTAAATTTATACAAAAAAAGTTAATATTACAAGCTCAAAGTCCAAAAGCAGTAGCTGCTGAAGTGCAGTGTATGGGCACACATCTCCTCTGACATCATTTTGGGATGTCCTTTGGCAGTACACTCTTAGGGGTGGGTAATTGATTTGCTGTAATACCTGTCAGAGAGATATTTCACATTGGCTTACAGCAGGTTTGTTTATGTCAACTAAGGCATTAAACTTTGTTAAAGCATTTTAAGTAATCACTGAGGCGTGTAAGGATGAACATTACATCAGGGAGACTCTTAAGCAACACAGCTTAAAATGCATTGCAAAATCCAAATGTACTTCTAGTTCTGAATCAGCTGGGAGGCCAGGCATGTTAACATTAGTGTCCTTGAAGGAGTCATTAGCACCTGTATCGAGGCCATGGTCATTCGAAAGCAACTCTGCTGGGCCGTCCATTTGCTTCGGATGTCAGAGTCCTGATTGCCAAAGCAAATCTTCTTCACCCAGCACAAGGAAGGATCCCGAACAAGAGGATGACAAAGTGAGTTCTTCAAAGACACTTTGGAGGCATACCTTAAGAAATGGAACAATGACTGGCAGACCTTTGCTCAGAAGAGACCTACTTGGAGGAACCTCCTAATTGAAGGGTCACAGTTCTTCAAGAACACCCGATTGCACGAGGAGACATGGAAAAGGAGCCTGAGAAAGGAATACTGCGACCTCGAGTCCAAGGACCGATCCCACCTTTTGGAATCTCCTGCCAAATGAGTGATTGAAGATGCATATCTAGGGTTGGGTTCATCAGTCACGCAAGAACCCTCAGAACCCATGACCAGTAACACAGAGTATCTTAGGTGGACAATCATACTCGTCAGTAAGTGATCATTGCATTCTATACATTATAGTTCCAGAAATGGAATTAAGATCTTTTTGACAAACCAAAGTTTTAAAAAAATCTTTCTTTCACTTTCTGTGACTCCAAACTCATTTTATGCAGTAAAGTACCTTTTTAATGGAAGGAACAGCTCATGACAAACCAAAGTTTAAAAAAAATGTATCTTCCTTTCACTTTATTTGCATTTTAAACATATTTATAAACATTAAACACCAATAATATAATACATTAACCTACCAAAAAAATGTCCCCTGAGGTCTCCTGGGGTGAAAAATAAAACTGCAAATAATAAGATGTAAAAGCTCACCTAACGTCGGGGCAAGTGGTCCAAGTTAGCACTGTCCCTGCATTGTTCATTCAGCAGCTCCAGCACAGCATGTGGCTTCAAGCAGGGGGGAAAAAATGGCCGGGAGTTGGAACTTCTGGGTTGTCACGCAGCCCATATGCGACTGGGCAGAGACTTAAGCCGCTGACCGGAGAGCAAGTTAATGGCCGTAATCATATTCTTGGAGACACTGACTTGGAGACCAGCACTTGAGTATCTGTTTGCCCTCCCAAATAAAGCCACTGGAAACAGATGTCTAAGAAATATTCATGTCCTGGTAACGATGTTGGCCTTCCATGATGCTGGATTATAATATCAATCTGATGACACAGAGAGACTGGGTGGGGCCTTTTTTCTTTGGCCTAAGTTTTGCTTTTCGCTCCAAATAAACTTTCTTTCCAAGTGGTCACATTCCCCTTAATTTCTCATACCTTTAATATCTTTGAAAAATATATTATCCAGTGTTTTTTTTAACAAATCCATATAAATTAAATTCACTATTTCCTTTCTCTCAGCTTTTTAAAAAAATGTTAAGGTTGGTTAAGATTTTTATAAATGTATCTAATCGGTCTTGATTAACATTTTTAACTAGTAATTTCAACCTGAGATATCGGCTGTAGCAACATCTCAAATAAAATTAACTGGCACACATGTCGCCTCTTTTTTTTTGAAAGTGCTGTCATATGAAGTCTCTTTCCCTACTTCTTGCAGAATATTGAGGTGTAAATCAACATGTCCTGACTCAGGTCACATCTTTGTTCCTCTTCATTATCCAGAAAGAGGTCAATCACAGAATCATGGAAACCTAACATTGCAGAAGGAGACCATTCGGCCCATTGAGTCTGCACCGACCCTCTGAAAGAGCACCCTACCTAGACCCACACCTTCACCATTCATGGTAACCCAGTCACCCCACCTAACCTTTTGGACACTTAGCCTGGCTAATCTACCTAACCTGCACATCTTTGGACTGGGAGGAAACCGGAGCACCCGGAGGAAACCTACGTAGACACGGGGAGATTGTGAAAACTCCACACAGTCAACGGAGGCCGGAATCTAATCCAGGTCCCTGGTGCTGTGAGGTAGCAGTGCCAGCCATTGCTGTAAAGTTCTGCTTTCTTCCATGGTGTGGTTGGGGGAGGGGGGGGGGGGGGGGGGAATGTTAGTCTTCACCACCTGGGTGATAATCAGTCAGAATAGATCGCACTATTGAACCCATCAAAAATCAATGGAACAAAGTTCCAATAAATGACAAGCTGACTGCTCAGGCTGTGAAGATGAAAGTATCTTATTATCTGAGAGAGTCACATTGGGCAAGATAAAAGCAACAAACCCTCGCCTTTCTCTCTACAAAATTTTCCCTCTCCCAGTTTAATTGTGAATAATTGAAATCTTCAAAAATGATAACTATTATTAATGCACGATTTTAATCAGTCTACAATTTTTATTCTCAACAATCGATAACATTCTTCAAGTAGTCATTTCTTAATGTTTTTCTGGTTGTTACCAGTATTTAAATTGTTGAGAGCCAAACATGCTGGATAAGATTTAAATAGCTGCTGCTGTTAGAAGGGTATAATCAGCTCTTTTTGGAATGCCATCTTCATGTCAGGTTCGGGATCCCTGCACAGCAAACCTGTCCAGGAGCTCCATGCTGTACCAAACTGAAGAGAATGCTGATCAGCTCAGAGGAATATACGGGAGGTACGCCGGGAGGACTTGATCTTTATATATAGCCATACGTTATATGGAAACTATGATTTCCTGAGTAACAACCAAGCTGTAGTATTTGAGATTCAAAGAACTGAACTGTCCTTTCTGTTGGGGGAGCCGTAGCTGTTTGAAATGCTTTGCAGATTCTTCCCTGCTGAGAGGTATCTTGAGCTTGTCAAGGACTCAAAATCACTGTGCCAGCCTTAGGCACAGGTATAGGAGGATAATTGTGCTGGCCCTTTCGAAAGTCATATGGGCAGTTTGTTCTCTGCAGGCACCTTAAAATGACGAAATAAATTATTTGCTTCCAGGATTCAGTCAAATTCTAAAAGCTGAGGCACCAGATGCCCCCTTTCTACAGGACGTCCTGCTAGATTCCTGGATCGCCCCTGCAGCCAATGCTATTCATTTGCCTTCAGATTCGAAGGCAACACAGATGTGCTTATTTTAAAGCTGCACACTCCTGTCATCAATCTTTTTCTCCAGCACTGAGTGGTTGGGGTCTGGAAAGAAAGGTGTCACTGAAGTTCTTCTTCCATAAGGCGATTTCTCCTGCAGCTGCGGTCCACCTTGCCAGGGTACCTTTAAATGGGTGCCTATAGTTTCATCTACTAGTGGTGCAGGGCTTATCTACTCCAGATAGATTGTAGTCTTACGCTGGCAGTTACTTCATATTGGCTTATTAAAGCATTATATAAGATAGCTTAAACAGTAGGTATATCTCTCATTATACAGACTATTCCACCCTCCTCCCGAGTGCCCAGCACTGCTGACGCCAGGAGGAGTTGAGGGGCAAAAGAGGTTCAGGGGCGACCTGTTAGAGGTCTACAAAATTATGAGGGGCATAGACAGAGTGGATAGTCAGAGACTTTTTCCCAGGATAGAGGGGTCAATTACTAGGGGGCATAGGTTTAAGGTGAGAGGGGCAGGTTTAGAGTAGATGTATGAGGCAAGTTTTTTACACAGAGGGTAGTGGGTGGCTGCAACTCGCTGCCAGAGGAGGTGGTGGGAGCAGGGACGATAGTGACGTTTAAGGGGCATCTTGACAATTACATGAATAGGATGGGAATAGAGGGATACGGGCCCCGGAAGTGTAGAAGATTTTAGTTTGGACGGGCAGCATGGTCGGCGCAGGCTTGGAGGGCCGAAGGGCCTGTTACTGTGCTGTACTTTTCTTTGTTCTTTGTTCACTGTTAGATCATTATCTACATCAATCATTACGATGACTATTGTATTGACCCATTACACTACAGCCACGACTGACTATGTTTCACAGCTTGACTCCTCTGCCACCAGACATTGCTCCCTCAGGGCCCGTTGGGTGGGCAGCTCACTCTTTCCTTGCCTAGTTAACCAGCTTCCCGCCAGGTAGCTGCTAATTGGCCACAACACGCTTTATTCGGTGTGTACAAAAGCTGGCGGCGGAGTTTGCGAACCAGGGGCGGGATTCTCTGTTGGCTGATGCCAAAATCGGGAAACGTGATTGGGCAGGGAATAGGTTCCGACGCCAAATTCGCGGCGGGCGCCGATTTGACATGAAATCGCAATTCTCCGTCATCTCGACAGCGGCGGCGTGAATGCGGTCCAGAACGCACGTACAGTAGGCACTGTTTGCAGATCATTCGGAGGCCTGACCCGGTATTCTCCGGGGCCTCCGCTATTTTTTCTCTTTTTGTCTTGCAACATTGACTGGGAGATTCCTTGGAGATATTGGCACTCTGTCACCAGATCATGACTGGACATGTGGCAGAAATCTGGAGCTTTTATTTTATTTCTCAGTTACACTTAACTTGTGACTTGCTTCCAACGTGCTTTCTCTATCTGTTTTTTCATGATTGTCAAGTTCTAGCCCTCTTTGACTTATCACTTCTTCAGCATTCATTCTCTGAAAATAAAATGCCCCCGGCCCTGGATATTGAAGCAGCATAATTTCACTCAAATGAAAACTGGAAGATAGTAAACAAGATTCAGATTGCAAAATCTCTGGAGCAGTGTTCCATTCTATATGTGTTGGTGGAGGAAGTTTGATAGAAACAATTTAAAGATGGATATCCAAGGTATTTTTTAATCAGTAGCCAACAATGTGGAAAATTGCTCAAGTATGTCCTATCAAGAAAAAGCTGGGTGAATCTAGCCAAGTCAATTACCGCCCTATCAGCCTCTTCCCAATCATCAGCAAAGTGATAGAATACGTAATTAATAGTGTCATCAAACAACACTTATTCACCCATAACCTGTCCACTGATGTTCAGTTTGGATTCTGCCAGATTCATTCAGCTCCTGACCTTGTCACAGCCTTGATCTAGACATGGGTATAAATGCTGAATGCCAGAAGAGAGCTGCCTTCAGCATCAAGCCAGCATTTGAGTATGATTTATTGGAGTTCATGGGGGTCAATTGGAAAACTCTAAAGTGGCCGAGTTTGTACCTAACATGAAGGAAAATGATTGTGTTTGTGCCTTGTTCATCACAGCCTAAGACGTTGTTGCCAGAGTTCTTTAGAGTCGCATCAACCATCTGTAGCTCCTTCATCAATGACCATCAAAATATCATGAGGTGTTAATACTTTATCAGCTGTCCAATACAAACATAGTTATAATTGCCAAAATAAGATTTTGCTAACATCAATGAGATGATTGATAAACTTTTTGTTTGAAAGAGACATGTTCACCAGGACTTACTGTTGCTTTTTTTCAAATAGTGCAATGGGATCTTTAGCATCTACCTGAAAGACAGGAAGTCCTTCAGTTTAACTTTATCATATTAAGTAAAACACCTCCAACAGTGTTAAGATGATGTCTGCTGCCGCTGTTCTGCCTCCTTCAAATGCAGACCACTCCACAGTATAGTGCAGTGCAAGGTGGAACAGACCATAATCCGGAAAGGAAAAAGGAACCTGGAGTTAAGTAACACTGGGGACATTCAGTGCTTTTCTGCATTGTAATTGTGTGTTGTAATGTGCTTATCCTTTTATTTTCACTTGTTGATCAGAAAATTTGGCTACATGAAGGCCAAAATGTTGGTACTGGTTGGGGAGGGCAGATTGGGATGTTGTCAGTACGTAACACTGATTTAATGCCAGTGTTGCCATTTTGGCTCCTCTTGTTAACACCCTGTCACATCATCCCTCTGAATATGTATTTAGCAGGGAGGACTCCCGGTCTGCACTACTGAAAAGAATCATCAATGCTTAGCTGATTACTTTCTAGTGGTTCTGTTTGAATTTGTGGAAATGCTGGGTGTTTTAAAGCGGCACATACGGTTGTCGAAGTCTGCAGGGAATGATGCTGCATGTGGAGAAAGTGTTATCATGACTGCAAGAGCTAGGCATAACACTTGCTCCTAATCATAGGAGCTATTGTCGCAGTTCTCCCTGGGTTACAGCATAGGAGGAAGATGGTAAAAAGGCAGTGAAAAAGAAGATAAGCTGCTTACAAAGGGAGGAGGAGGGATCTCAGCAGGACGCCTTCACCATATGTGGTCGTCTGGGAGCACTCATCTCCATCTAAGGATCTCCTGGGAGCACTCGTCTCCATTTAAGGATCTTATGCCAGGAGAAGTGCATGTGTTATCTGTAATTCATGAAGGAGGTGCTCACAGAGCTCTGCCACTTCTTGGAAGCAAACTTCCAGAGAAGGGCAAGGATGGTGCTGCCAATGGCTAGTAAGGTAACTGTAGCCCTAAATTGTATTAGGATTCCAGGATGAAACAGGGAACAGATTGAACATCAAGGGTGGGTGGTGGTGGAGTTGGGTGCAGCTGTGGTGGGTTTATTGCATTGCTTTTGAACAGAGGGAAGCAGCGGAAGCCTACACACGGACTTGCCAGAATAGGGGCTTCCCCACAGTGCAGGATGCCATTGACAGCTTTGTGGGTGCTGCGTTGCAATTCTGAGATGTACCACAACCACAAAGAGTACCACTCACTCAACAGACTCTCGGTGTGCGACCCAATTAACATATTTCTGCTGGAGGAATTACAGTTATCCTGACAGTAGTCATGATGACTTCATCATGCACCAGTCCGTTTTCAGCACCATGTCAAACCAGAGGATGGTTGCTGGGTACATGGGCTTTTCACTCTAAACCTGGTCCATCACTCAGTTCTACAAAGAAACCCCTATGACCAATGTGCGCATAATGAGAGCCATGCTGTCACAAGGAACATTATCGAGCAGACAGTTTGTTTGCAGAAGAAATGGTCCTGCTTCTGTGACCAGTCTAGAGGAGTAATGTTGTACTCGCTGGAGTGTGTGTCCTGATTTGTGGTGATGTACTACAATTTGAACAACCTAGCCAACATGAGGGTGGCCAACTAGACCACCCTACAGAGGAGAAGGGAGGAGACAGTCAGCATGTTCTGTTCAGGCTGCCTGTGTGCAACTCATTCAAATCTAGTTCCCATGAATACAACCTTAAATCTAGTCAACAACAGCCTCACACTGCATTAGCCCTCAGGAACAGACCGTTACAGTGCTCTCTCGGCCACAATTCTGAAATAAAAGTCAATACAAAACAACTATTCTGTACTACCACTTACTAACAAAACATCAAATTTTCCATAGAAAACTGAATTCTTGTTGCTTGTGTATTTCCTTGGTGTCTTTGCCTGTCCTATTGTTCCTACACAAGTGCTACCCCAGTGACTGTGGGACGGCACAGTGGCAGAGTGGTTAGCACTGCTGCCTCACAGTGCCAGGGCACCGGGTTCAATTCCGGCCTCGGGTCACTATCTGTATGGAGTTTACACATTCTCCTCTTATCTGCATGCGTTTCCTCCGGGTGCTTCAGTTTCCTCCCACAGTCCAAAGATGTGCAAGTTAGATGGATTTGCCATTTTAAATTGCCCCTTAGCGTCCAAAGGTTAGGTGGGGTTACAGGTATAGGGCAGGGATTGGGGTGCTTGTTCAGAGGGTTGGTGCAGACTTGATGGGCCGAATGGAGCGTCGGCCGAAAACCCGAAAAAAGGGCAAAAATCGGGAAAAATTCCCGCCTGATTGGGCCGAACAGCCATCGGGGCGGCGGCCCGGGTCGGTCTCCACAAACCTGGAGGCTCAATATGGGCCGAATGGCCTATTGCACTGTAGGGATTCCATGACTGCTTCAATGGTGAAAGGCTGTTGAGTTTCTGTGGAGCAGGTGTAGATGGTCTTTGTAGGACATCCTCAAGTATCTCTGGAAGACCTCGAGGCCTGGCTTCAGATTGCACCATTTGGCTTCTGTATGCACTAGTTGGCTGATGGGCATCAGTGAGTATGCTTTTGGAGTGGTGGGAGCACAAGCGCAGTTATTCTGAGAGAGGACAGCCGTTGCATTCGCAATGGAGCTACTGTCATTCCCCTGGAGCAGCGCCTTCATAATCTGTTAATCAGTTTGAAGACCGGTTGCTAGACTGCTGTGAAACCCTGAAAGCTTCTTTCGCCACTCAGATCCACAGCCATAAAGACAGATATCTGAACCTACATAACTAAAAGCTGAGATTTCATGACCTCAGATTAAGCTTCCAGTGCAGCACTCAGACACTGGGCCTGCAGCATAATAGGGTTCACAGGTATTGTCTTTGACTTGACAACCATTTCCACACTGAAAACAATGGGCTCCAGATTCTACCCAAAGCCCTGTGCTAATATGAGCTAAAATCCTTCATAGTCCTCAACAGTGATAGCAGTCTATCTGGAAAGTCAGACAATGCACCAAGCTTTTCCATGTGCATACCCATCAACCTTTTTCTCTATACTTCCCCATCTAAATATTCTGCAACAGGACTCAGGGGACCTCGCCCTCTGGTCAGTTGTCACTCAAACTATCTTCCTGGCCTGGCTTCAGCCCAGTGACTCGTCACAGGCAGATTGGACCTTTCGACTATCCTCTAAATTAGGCGCAGTGCCAGTATCTGAGCCAGTGGCTGTAAGTATTAGAATGAGTGATGGTATCTCTTCTTCATCAGTCTCTCCTTCGTGTTGAGCTTCGGGCTCCCCCACCACTGCCTGGCCAGGTGGCTGTTTATGGATATTTGAAGGCATACAAGAGCAGGGGTGGGGTGAGGGAATGGGGGAAAGCAAGAGGTACATCTGCAGTTTGTAAATCAGAAGAGGCTGTGAGAAGGAGGAAAGGTGGATTATGTAGGAACATGCTGTCATCCTTGAAGTTTTCAGCCCAGGCACTGATCACGTCCTCAGTTGGAGCCACACCAGTTACTGCCAGCACCATCGTCTCTCTGGGATGAAGACATGTAATCATGCCTGCCCCACCTTTTGCCTGCTGGTTAAGTACTGCTGCCTCTGATTTTGGGTCACCTTGTCCTGCAAGAGAGAGGGAAGTGTGTTCAACAGCGTAATACAATGAGTTGAGCCAAAATGCCTGCCATGGTTGAACAGCTGGCAGTATGTGAAAGCTTTGAGATGTGGGTCAAAGGCTAACCGAAGTCCTAAGTGTGGGCAAGGGTAAAGTGAGGCTACAAATAGCAGGTTGGAGACTCATTTGATCGAGCTGGCTGGTAGGTGAGTGACGAAAATGTGGTGAATGGAGCAGTGTGTGATTCGAGTGGTTAATTTGTACAGATATGGGGCAAAATTCTCCCCCAACGGCGTGATGTCCGCCGACTGGCGCCAAAAACGGCGCCAATCAGACGGGCATCGCGCTGGCCCAAAGGTGCGGAATGCTCCGCATCTTTGGGGGCCGAGCCCCAACATTGAGGGGCTAGGCCGGCGCCGGAGGGATCTCCGCCCCGCCAGCTGGCGGAAATGGCGTTTGTTGCCCCACCAGCTGGCGCGGAAATGCAGCGCATGCGCGGGAACGTCAGCGGCCGCCGACAGTTTCCCGCGCATGCGCAGTGGGGAGAGTCTCTTCCGCCTCCGCCATGGTGGAGGCTGTGGCGGAGGTGGAAGGGAAAGAGTGCCCCCACGGCACAGGCCCGCCCGCGGATCGGTGGGCCCCGATCGCGGGCCAGGCCACCGTGGGGGCACCCCCCGGGGTCAGATCGCCCCGCGCCCCCCCCAGGACCCCGGAGCCCGCCCACGCCGCCTGGTCCCGCCGGTAAATACCAGCTTTGATTTACGCCGGCGGGACAGGCAATTTCTGGGCGGGACTTCGGCCCATCCGGGCCGGAGAATTGAGCAGGGGGTCCCGCCAACCGGCGCGGCCCGATTCCCGCCCCCGCCCAATCTCCGGTACCGGAGACTTCGGCGGGGGTGGGGGCGGGGTTCACGGCGGCCAACGGCCATTCTCCAACCCGGCGGGGGGTCGGAGAATGACGTCCATGATATGTGAAGATGCACCTTGACCGCACATTGAGGTTACTAAATTTCTTGCAGCACTGCAAGCATGCCAAAATCATTGTAATTAGTAGGCAGTTCGAGGTTCACTTGTTGCCAGCATTTCTTTGAACAGACGTGTGTTAACTCTGCATTACAAACTCTCCACCTGTTTTTGGTGGCTATTCTATCTTGTTGCAATTGAACTATTAAAACTGTTTTAAAACATTCTCAAAATACTTAAACTGCCTTTTGAATTTAATTTCAATCTGATAATACTTGACTCCATTCTCCAGAGTGCCAGTATAAAAATCAATAAGAGCACACTTTCATGGTCGCCTCAGCACGGCCAAAAAATTGATATACCGAGATAAATGGAAGGTATATTTAATTTGTTTGTAATTGTTACAATGTTTGGTGAGTGTTTGGTTGTAACTGGAGTAAAACCAAAACTGTGACAATGAGGTAGTTAAATTCATCTTCACACTCACTGCTAGGATTACTGGTCTCTCTCAATATGGTAGGCAGTCAAATCTGTGGTGTGAACAGCGTCGCGAGGGAGAAAAGTGAATAAGAAAAGTGATAGGTGGAGAAACCAAGGACAAAATTCAAACAGGGGAATAGAGAAAAGTATTGGGGGCAAGACAAACAATGTGAAAAAGACAAACTTAAAGGCTCTGTGCCTCAATGCAGAGAGCATTTGCAATAAAGTGGATGAAATAATCGCGCAGATAGATATAAATGGATATGATATAATTGGGATTACGGAGACATGGCTGCAGGGTGACCAGGGATGAGAACTGAATGTCCCAGGGTTTTTAGTATTAAGAAGGTCAGGCATAAAAGAAAAGGTGGTGGCGTGGCACTGCTGGTTAAAGAGGACATTAACACAGTAGTGAGAAAGGATATTAGCTCTGACAATGTGGAATCTGTATGGGTAGAGTTGAGAAATACCAAGGGGCAAATTAGAGATGCATGTAATCAGGGAATATCGGTGATCATGGGTGATTTTAATCTTCACTTAGATTGGGCAAATCAAATTAGCCACAATGCCGTAGTAATAAGGGAATATCGGTGATCATGGGTGATTTTAATCTTCACTTGGATTGGGCAAATCAAATTAGCCACAATGCCGTAGAGGAGGAATTCCTGGAGTATATATGGGATGGTTTTCTTGACCAATATGTGGAGGAACCAACTAGAGAGCAGGCCAATCCTAGACTGGGTACTGTGCAATGAGAAGGGAATCATTGCCAATCTAGCTATACGAGACCCCTTGCGGATGAGCGACCATAACATGTTAGAATTTTTTATCAAGCTGGAGAGTGAAGTAGTTGATTCGGAGACTAGGATGCTGAATCTTAATAAAGGGAACGCTGAAGATATGAGGCGTGAGTTGGCCTTGATAGATTGGGGAGAGTTCCTTAAAGGGATGACAGTGAATACTACAGCAACTGTTCATTCCTGTCTGGCAGAAAAGCAAAGGGGGTAAGAGGGCCAATCCATGGCTTACAAAGGAAATTAGAAATAGTATCCGATCCAAGGAAGAAGCATATAGATTGGCCAAGAAAAATAATAGGTCTGAGGATTGGGAGCAGTTTAGAATTGATCAAAGAAGGACAAACGGATTGATTAAGAAGGGGAAAGTACAGTACGAAAAGAAGCTTGCAGGGAACATAAAGACTGACACTAAGAGTTTCTATATATGTGAAGAGAAAGAGATTGGTTAAGAGAAATGCAGGTCCCTACAGACAGAAACAGGGGAATGCATAATAAGGGACAAAGAAATGGCTGAGCAATTGAATACACACTTTGGTTCTGTCTTCACAAAAGAGGACACAAATCAGATACCAGAAATGCTGGAGAGTGAAAGGTTTAGTGAGAGGGAAGAACTGAGGGAGATGAACATTAGGAGAGAAATGGTGCTGGGAAAATTGATGGGATTGAAGGCGGAGAAATCCCCAGGTCCTGATAATCTGCATCCCAGAGTGCTTAAGGAGGTGGCTCTGGAAATAGTGGATGCATTGGTGGTCATCTTCCGGGATTCTATAGACACTGGAACTGTCCCTGAAGATTGGAGGGTAGCTCACGTCACACCGCTATTCAAAAAGGGAGGTAGAGAGAAAGCTGGGAATTATAGACCAGTGAGCTGAACACTGGGAGTGAGGAAAATGCTTGAATGCATTATCAAGGACTTTATAGCGGGACATTTAGAAAGCAGTGGCAGGATCAATCAGTCAGCATGGATTTATGAAAGGAAAATCATGCTTGACAAATCTGTTGGAATTCTTTGAAGATGTAACCAGTACAGTTGACAAGGGGGGGGCGGGGGCAGTGAATGTAGTATATTTGGACTTTCAGAAGGCATTTGACAAAGTCCTGCATAAGAGATTATTGTGCAAAATTAAAGCGCATGGGATTGGGGGAAATGTATTGAGGTGGATAGAAATCTGGTTGGCAGAGAGGAAACAAAGAGCAGAGACTAATGGGTCCTTTTCAAATTGGCAGGCATTAACTAGTGGGGTACCACAGGGAGCGGTGCTGGGACCCCAGCAATTCACAATATATATTAATGATTTGGATGAGGGAACAAAGTTTGCAGATGATAGCAAGTTAGGTGGGAGGGTGAATTGTGACAAGGATGCAGGGATCCTATAGCATGATCTGGACAGGTTGGGCGAGTGGACAAATCAATGGCAGATGCAGCATAATTTGGGTAAATGTGAGGTTATTCACTTTGGAAGCAAAAGCAGGAAGGCAGATTAGTACCTGAATGGTTGTAAATTGGAATAGAGGAGTGTGCAGTGGGATCTGGGTGTCCTTGTGCACCGTCGCTGAAGGTAAGCATGCAGGTGCAGCAGGCGGTAAAGAAGGCTAATGGTATGTTGGCCTTCATTGCGAGAATAGAAGCAGGGATGTGTTGCTGCAATTATACAAAGCCTTGGTGAGGCTACCCCTGGAGTACTGTGTGCAGTTTTGGTCTCCTTCTCTGAGGAAGGATGTTCTTGCTCTCGAGGGAGTGCAGCGAAGGTTTACCAGACTGATTCCAGGGATGTCGGGACTGTCATATGAGGAGAGATTGACGGTGGGGATTGTTCTCGTTGGAGTTCAGAAGAATAAGGGGGGGTCGCATTGAGACTTATAAAATTTTAACGGGACTCGACAGGGTAGATACAGGTAAGATGTTACCAATGATGGGTGTGTCCAGAACCAGGGATCACAGTCTGAGGATTCGGGGTAAACCATTTTGGACAGAGATAAGGAGACATTTCTTCACGCAAAGAGTGGTGAGCCTGTGGAATTCATTATCACAGGAAGTAGTTGATGTTAAAACTGTGAAGATATTCAAGAGGCGGCTAGATATAGCACTTGGGGAGAATGGGATCAAAGGCTATGGGGGAGAAAGCAGGATTAGGCTATTGAGTTGGATGATCAACCATGATCGCGATGAATGGCGGAGCAGGCTCGAAGGGCCAAAAGGCCTCCTCCTGCTCCTATCTTCTATGTATGTATCTATGTCAGTTTTCAACTGCTCCAGTGGTTAGCATAACACAGAGGTATGTCACTGCATAAACAGAAAAGAACACTTCAATGATCCAGAATACAAATTCCACCTTTCTGGATGTATTTAATGCTAAGTAAATGTTGGAATATCTCATTAACGTTCAGGAGCATCATTGTTCCTTCATATTATAATGTGCATTAAGGAATTTAGCAATGAACTCAATTTCTGAATGTATTTACTTAAAGTGTGCAGGGTTCAATTACTGGTGAATTTCTGGTGTGGCCCAATTCAGAGTGTAAAGGATTTTAGGTAAGGTACACATATATATTTAAGCAAATGTTCCTTTTACTGCATTTTGCCATTGGGTTATCATGTTATGTAGAAATAAAAAGATCGTTTTCTATGTTGCCAACATGACAGCTCGGCTTCAATGGTGATAGTAAATAGGGAACACATAATCAATTCCTAGATAGCCTAATGACTAGGATACATATATTTCTCAATAATCTTTCGGTGAGTACATATCATTGCAGATCTTCCTCTTCAGTGTGAGTAGAAAATGCCCAGTTCCCGGACACAATGTGTAGAAAAGGGAACACAGAGACACGTTACTTCAGATCCATCCGCATTTTGTGTGAAAATGAGATTTCTCGGACTTTCCAAAATGGATGGAATATGAACCTACTGTCGGCATCAAAATGAGACACTTGAAGAATATTTCTATCTTTAGCTATGGGGCACTTAAACAGCAATACCACCCCCCCTCCCCTCCACCCCAACCACCACCACCGCCTTTCCAAGAGGCAGTGCTGTGGCTGTGGAGAGTGGCCTGGACCAGAAAACGTTGCTGGTGTAGCTGCCCTCAGGTTCACTGCATGAAAACATGTGGACTTTCAAATGTATGAATATGCAAATTAGGAGCAGGAGTAGGCCACTCGACCCCTCGAGCTTGCTCCGCTATTCAATAAGATCATGGCTGATCCAACTATAACCTCAGCCCCACATTCCTGCTTACTACTAATAACCCTTTACCCCCTTGCTTTTCAAGTATTTATTTATCTCTGCCAGAAAAGTATTTAAAGGTCCTGCTTCCACTGCCTTTGGATGAAGAGAATCCTGAAGATCACAACCGTCTGACAGAGAAAAAATACTCTTCTTAGATGGGCAACCCTTTATTTTGAAACAGCGCCTCCTAATTCTAGATTCTCCCACAAGAGGAAACATCCTCTCCACATCCACCCTGCCAATACTCCTCAAGACATTGTATATTTTAATCAAGTCGCCTTTACTCTTCTAAACTCCAGTGGAATACAAACCTAGCCTGATTAACCTTTCCTCATAAGGCAACCAGCCCATTCCAGGTATTAATCTCGTAAGTCTTCTCTGAACTGATTCAAATGCATTTATATCCTTCCTAAACTAAGGAGACCAATATTGTACACAAAACTCCAAATGTGGGCCGGGATTCTCTGACCCCTTGCCGGGTCGGAGAACCCCCGGGCGTCGGCACGGATCCCGCCTGCCGCCCCGACGCTGGCTGCCCTATTCTCCTGCGCCATTTTCCGGGGATCGGCGGGATTCCGGGGGTTGGCAGCTGTTCCTCCGGCGATTCTCCAGGCCCCGATGGGCTGAGTGGTTGTCAACTTTTGGCCAGTCCCACCGGCGTGAATCACTCACCTCACACACCGGCAGGACCTGGCAGGTAAGTGTGCGTGGGCGGTCCTGGGGGGAAGGCCCGGGGGCATCTGACCCCAGGGGGGGGGGCCCCACGGTGGTCTGGCCCACGATCAGGGCCCACTGATCGGCGGGCGGGCTTGTTCGGTGGGGGGCCTACTTTCCTCTGCGCCGGTCCCCTGTAGGGCTCCGCCATGTTGCCCAGGGGCTGGCACGAAGCAGGGAACCCTCGCGCATGGGTGGAAATATGCTGGCCGGTCTGCGCATGCGCGGGATCACGCCGGCTGTTCCTTGCATGCGCGAACTCGCGCCAGCCCTTCGCCATCTACTGAAGCGGCACCAACCACTCCGGCGTCAACCTAGTCCCCGAGAAAGTGGAGGTAAGTGGAGAATTCCTGACTTTCGGGCGCCGGTTTTCCCGCCGGCATGGGGACTTATCCCCATTAGTGGAGAATCCCGGCCATGGTCTCACCAATACCCTGGACAACTGAGGCAGAACCTCCCTACATTTGTATTCAATCCACCTCACAATAAACGATAACATTCTTTTAGTTTTCAAAATTACCTGGACCTATAACACTAGTCTTTTGCAATTCATGCACTAGGACACCCAGATCTTGTTGCATTTCAGAGCTCTGCAATCTCTCACCAATTATTTTTTATTCTTCCTCCCAAAATGGATAATTTCACATTTTCCAACATTATCCTCTATTTGGAAGATACTTGACCACTCACTTAACTTACCCAGCATGGTAGCACAGTAGTTAGCGCAGTTGCTTCACAGCTCCAGGATCCCAGGTTCGATTCCCGGCTTGGGTCACTGTCTGTGCAGAGTCTGCACGTTCTCCCCGTGTGTGCATGGGTTTCCTCCAGGTGCTCTGGTTTACCCCCACAGTCCAAAGGCATGCAGGTTAGGTGGATTGGCCATGATAAATTGTCCTTGGTATCCAAAAAGGTTAGCCGGGGTTACTGGGTAACGGGGACAGGGTGGAGGTATGGGCTTAAGTAGGGTGCTCTTTCCCAAGAGCCAGTGCAGACTCAATGGGTCAAATGGCCTCTTCCTCCACTGTAAATTCTATTGTTCTATTATCCTTTTGTAGCCTCCTTATGTCCTTTTCACAACTTCCTACCTATCTGCGTGTCATCAGAAAATGTAGTAGTCATATCTATCATGAGGCCTCAGCACTGATTCCTGTGGCATACCACTCATTACATCTTGTGAACCAGAAATGACCCATTTATGCCTACTCTGCTTCCTGTTAGCTGGCCAATTTTCTAGCCATGCCAACATGTTACCCATTACACCATAAGCTTTTATTTTCCACAACAACCCTTGAGGTGGCACTTTATCAAATTCCTTCTGGAATTCTAAGGACAGTACATCCACTTGTTACCCTTTATCCACAGCAAATGCTACTTCTTCAAAGAACTTTAATAGATTGGTTAAACATGAGTTCCCTTTTGCAAAGACTCGGTCTGATTAGCTTGACTGTTTCTAAGTGCTCTGCTATAACATCTGCCTTTTTTTAAAGCAAGTCATTTTTAACTTTTCTAGTTAATCACAGATGGTGGATCCTCCCCATGGAATTATTATTTCTCAGTGGAACATATCTGTTCTGTGCATTCTGAAATATCCCCTTCAATGTCTTTCAATCCTTGGTAACCACAGATGAGTCCGAGGTGAGTGAATGAAGAGAGATTTGTTTTATTGCAAAGTAATAATATGTACAATACTCTTCAGATGCCAGCCAGGCCTGAGGTGTCGGTTCCAAGAAACTTCAGAGAGTTGTGAATACAGCTCAGTCCCTCACACAAACCTGCCTCCCATCCACTGACTTGATCAATATCACCCGCTGCCTGGGGAAAGCGGGCAGCATAATCAAAGGCCCCTCTCACCCGGCTTATTCACTCTTCCAACTTCTTCCATCAGGCAGGAGATACAAAAGTCTGAGAACAGGCACGAACAGATTCAAAAACAGCTTCTTCCCTGCTGTTACCAGACTCCTAAATGACCCTCTTATGGACTGACCTGATTAACACTACGCTCCTGTATGCTTCATCTGATGCCAATGTCTACGTCTTTACATTGTGTACCTTGTGTTGCCCTATTTTCTTTTTATTTTATTTTCCTTTCATGTACCAAATGATCTGTTTGAGCTGCTCGCAGAAAAATACTTTTCACTGTACCTCAGTACATGTGACAATAAACAAATCCAATCCAATCCAAGTCTGGCCAACTTTTATATCAAAGTCTATTACCCTGTCCATGGGCTCCCACCCCACAGCAAGGGAGCTCGTACTCAGTGAGGCTCACGGGGAGACTAATTGCTCTATCAGCATTGGTCTCCTGTGGGTTATAACACACTGCATCTTTATTGACCTGTCCCTTAACCTAATTTGCCAGCTCACTTTAGCTTGCTCTACTTTCATGCCCTCAAAATTGCCCTTAGTTAAATTTAAAATACTGGTCTCAGACTCACTCTTCCCTCTCTCAAATTGAATGTAAAAATTAAATTATTTCATGATCGCTGGCACCTAAAAGCACCTTCGCTCTGAGGACATTGATTCATCCTATCTCGTTGCACAATATCATGTTTGCTATACCCTGATTTCTGATTGGCATCTGGATGTGCTGTTCCAAGAAAGTATTCCGAAAACATTCAATGAATTCCTCATGTAAGCTACTTTTGTCCCTCTGATTTTCCCAGTCTGTACATAGGTTAAAATCCCCATGATTATTGCCATAACTTTCTGACAAGCTTCCAATATCCCTTCCTTTATTATCTCTGTCTTCCAATTCCAATTCTCTTCCCCATCCAGTGGTGCACTAAGGCAGTCTGTTTCCATAGCTAGTTATTCCTGGGAAAGCCGCTAGCCTGTCACCAGAGGCTTGTAGCTTGAGGGGCACCACTCCACATCAAGCACAATTGACCAAGAGTCTCTCCCATTCTTACCACCAAGCATTGGCCTGTTGTAAGGATTTGCATTAATTGACTGCACCATGAATGCCCCTTCCTTGGCCATCAAGTTCTAGGATGGGACTCAAACCCAGAGCTTCTGTCTCAGAGGCTGGTATGCTGCCCACTGTGCCACAAACCCTTCATATGCCTTCCTTCTTTGTGGTAACTGTTATGGCGCCTGTGCAGTATTCTCACAAGTGATTTCTTGCTTTTATCATTTTTCACCTCTACCCAAACTGTTTCTACATCCTGGTTTTCTGAAGTTAGGTCATCCCTCTCTATTGTGCTAATACAATCCTTGATTCCTCATTCACTGACGCTCAGTTGACTTCCGCCAGGGTCACTGATCTCCTGACCTCATTGCCGCCTTGGTTCAAACATGAACAAAGGCGCTGAATGCCAGATGTGAGGTGACAGTTACTGTCCTTGACATCAAAGCAGCATTTGACTGAGCATGGCAACAAGGAACCCGAGTTAAACTGGAGTCAATGGGAATCTGGGAGAAAACTCTCCACTGGTTAGTCATACCTGGCACAAAGGAAGATGGTTGTGGTGGTTGGAGGTCAATCATCTCAGCTCCAGAACATCATCGCAAGAGTTCCTCAGAGTAGTGTCCTAGGCCAAACCATTTTCGACTGCTTCATCAATGACCCTTCTATCGTAATGTAAGAATTAGGGATGTTTGCGGATGATTGTACAACGTTCAGCACCGCTCGCAAATCCTCAGATAATGAAGCAGTCCATGTCCAAATGAAGCAAGACCTGGACAATATCCAGGCTTGGGCTGTTAAGTGGTAACTTACATTCATGCCACACAAGTGCCAGGTAATGACCATCTCCTACAAGAGAGGATCTAACCACTGCGCCTTGACATTAA
Organism: Scyliorhinus torazame; assembly: GCF_047496885.1. Classification (NCBI taxonomy): domain Eukaryota; kingdom Metazoa; phylum Chordata; class Chondrichthyes; order Carcharhiniformes; family Scyliorhinidae; genus Scyliorhinus; species Scyliorhinus torazame. Next base: position 84,238,711 of record NC_092714.1, read on the forward strand.
ATGGCATTACCATTGCTGAATCCCCCACAATCAACATCCTTGGGGTTACCATTGATCAGAAACTGTACTGGACTAGTCATATTAATACTGTGGCTACTAGGGCAGGGCAAAGGCTAGGAATCCTATGGCGAGTAACTCACCTCCTGAACCCCCCCACAAAAAAGCCTGTCCACCATCAACAAGGCACAAGTCAGGAGTGTAATGGAATATGCTCCACTTGCCTGGATGAGTGCAGCTCCAACAACACTCGAGAAGCTCAACATCATTCAGGACAAAGCAGCCCGCTTGATTGGCTCACTATCTATAAACATTTGCTCACTCCAACATTGACTGACAGTGGCAGCAGTGTGTACCATCTACAAGATGCACTGCACAAACTCACCAAGGCTCCTTGGACAGCACCTACCAAACCCAAGACCACTGCCATCTAGAAGGACAAGAGCAATAGACAGATTGGGATTCCATCACCTGAAAGTTTCCTGCCAAGCTACTAACCATCCTGACTTGGAAATATATCCTTGTTCTTTCACTGTCACTGGGTCAAAACTTTGGAACTCCCTCCCTAACAGCATTCTGGGTGTTGCTACGCCACATGGACAGCTGTGGTTGAAGAGCTCAGCTTATCACCATCTTCTCAAGGGCAATTAAGGGTAGGCAATAAATGCTGGCCTAGCCAGCAATGCCCACATCTCATGAATAAATAAAAATAACTATCTGCTGTCCAGCGAAGATGACTTATCCAACACCAACCTCCTACCAATCTAATAGTCAAGATGCAACTAATCCCTCGCAGTCTAGTGGAGTAAACTTTCAATTTCCAGCAATCTAGAAGGGAGGACATATCCAATCATAAATCTTGTAGCAGTGACATCTGGGGCGTCATTCTCCGACCCCCCGCCGGGTCGGAGAATGGCCGTTGGCCGCCGTGAATCCCGCCCCCGCCCCCGCCGAAGTCTCCGAAGGGAGAAAAGTCGGCGGGGCGTTAATGGCGCCGCTGCCGCGGAGAATGTCACGGGTCTGCGCAAGGCAGCCAATTTTCGGCCTGCCGATATTCTCCTTCCGGATGGGCCGAAGTCCCGTCGACGTGATGACCGTTCACGTCGACGTGAATCAAACCTCCTTTTCATCGGCGTGACCCGGTGCTCCAGGCTCACGCCGACCAGCGAGGAGGTGAGTGACGGCCTGGGGGGTTGGCTCTGGGCAGGAAATGGCGTGGCCGCAGACTGATTGCGTGAGGAGAGGTGTGTCTCGGCTTGTGTGTGTGTGTGTGTGCGGCCGGGGGGGAAGGGGGGGGGTGGTTAGAGTAGGTTGGGCTCCGGGGGAGTGCCGGGAGGGGGTCCGTGCCGGGGTGGAGGTTGGGGAGGGGGTCCGTGCCGGGGTGGAGGTTGGGGAGGGGGTCCGTGCCGGGGTGGAGGTTGGGGGGGGGGGTCCGTGCCGGGGTGGAGGTTGGGGGTTGGGGAGGGGGTCCGTGCTGGGGTGGAGGTTGGGGGGGGGGGTCCGTGCCGGGGTGGAGGTTGGGGGTTGGGGAGGGGGTCCGTGCCGGGGTGGAGGTTGGGGGGGGGGGGGGGTCCGTGCCGGGGTGGAGGTTGGGGGTTGGGGAGGGGGTCCGTGCCGGGGTGGAGGTTGGGGGGGGGGGGGGTCCGTGCCGGGGTGGAGGTTGGGGGTTGGGGAGGGGGTCCGTGCCGGGGTGGAGGTTGGGGAGGGGGTCCGTGCCGGGGTGGAGGTTGGGGAGGGGGTCCGTGCCGGGGTGGAGGTTGGGGGTTGGGGGGGGGGTCCGTGCTGGTGTGGGTGATGGGAGGGCAAATGAGTTGGTCCACCTGGCCAGGTGCCAGCCTCCAACAGTTGGACCCATGCGGTCCATGCCACCTGGCTGGGGGGAGGAGGGGATATGGGCAATGATGACATGTCGTCGTTCCCCTCCCCCCCCACCAGGCCGTCATGTTTTCAGACCATCCAGCGATGTTGGCCGCCGTGGTGGCAGCCGCTCATGTCTATGTTGCCCTGGATGAGGAGGAGGAGGAGGAGGAGCGTGCCAGAGAGGCGGCGCAGGCTGCCGCAGAGGGGCAGGCGGCAGCCGCCCAGGCTGGAGGGACACCTGACCGACAGGACGAGGAGGGGGAGGAGGACGTCGCGGCCCCACGGCAACGGAGGCACCCGAGGGCGCCCCATGTGTACCGGCCCCGGCAGTCATACCAGGACCTCACGGACCGGGAATGCAGGAGGAGACTCCGGATGAGCCGGGAAACCGTGGCACACATCTGCCACCTGCTGGCACACCTGTCACCGCGTGGCACTGGCGGGGGACACCCTCTCCCCGTGTCCGTCAAGGTTACGGTGGCCCTGAACTTTTATGCAACAGGGTCATTCCAGGCACCGAGTGGGGATCTGTCCGGCATATCGCAGACATCGGTGCACCGGTGCATCCGGGCAGTGACAGATGCCCTTTATGCCATGGCGCACCGCTACATCCGCTTCCCCGTGGACCGGGCCAGCCAAGATGCCCGGGCCGTGGGCTTCTCTGCCGTTGCCGGGTTCCCCATGGTCCAGGGCGCGATCGATGGGATGCACGTCGCCGTGCGGCCACCTGCAGAGAACAGGGCCGTGTTCACTAATAGGAAGGGGACCTATTCAATGAACGTACAGGTGGTCTGCGACCACCGCATGATGATCCTGCACGTCTGCGCCCGTCACCCAGGCAGTGTACACGACTCATTCGCGTTGTCGCGGTCATCCATCCCCGGCATGTACGAGGGACGCCATCCCCGGCTGAAGGGCTGGTTGCTGGGCGACAGGGGCTACCCATTGCGATCGTGGCTGATGATGCCTATACGGAGGCCACGCAATGAGGCGGAGAACCGCTACAGTGATGCCCATGTAGCGACAAGGGGAGTGATCGAGAGGTGCTTTGGCGTGCTGAAGATGCGTTTCAGGTGCCTGGACCTCTCTGGGGGCGCCCTCCAGTATCGGTCAGATAGGGTCGGCCGCATCATTGTGGTGTGCTGCGTCCTGCACAACATAGCCCAGCAGAGGGGCGATGTGCCGCAGGCAGAGGAGGGCAGAGTGGAGGAGCAGCAGGAAGAGGCCCAGTCCTCCCCAGATGAGGGGGATGGGGGCAATGGTCAGGGCAGACGGGGTAGACACAGACGGGTGGCTGTCCACCGTTACCGGCTGGCCCAGCGGGCACGGGACAGACTGATAGACGCCCGCTTCACTGACTAGATGGGCGTGGGAATCGGGTAGTATGGCCACAGACCGCACACCATGACAACAGCCGACCACCCACACCCCCCACCCATCCACCCACCCAGCACCCTCACCCCCCTCCCCAACCTCACACACCCCACCCGCATGCACACCACCCCCCCACCCCCAATTGCCGATCCACCGGCGGCCCAACGGGCCGGGCTCACCCAGTTGCGGGTGGACGCGTGTCTATCGCAGGCCATGGAGAATGATGACAACCCGCCCTGCGATGAGCTCCTGGCTCTACATCGTTGGACTATGTCTGACCCATGGCCACAGTACCACCATCCACCCGGACCATCCCTGCATGCGGCTGTGACACTGCAGCGCACGGTCCCGTCCTCTGCCCGGGGGATGTTGATGGCGGCCCAGGGGGAAGGGGGCAGACTCACCTGGGGCTGAGGTAAGACCACCCCTCACACACACACTTGCGCTCAACGTACATGACACCCCCGCACACTTTGGACAGAGCACAAAGGCAGCTTCGGTAGGTGTAACATTGACTTTAATAACCAAAGGAGTTCATGCACGTGCCCTAGCGCCTGAAGCTCATCTGTGCCCTGCACCCGTGCCAACTTACTCAGTGTCTAATTGTTTGGCCTTACGGGCCCTTTGACTACGTCTACGTGGTTCCCCAGACGGTACAGCAGAACTGGAGGTGGACTCCTGTGATTCCTGCCCTCTGACACTGGATCCCTTTGGCGGCCGTTTCCTGGGGCGTCCTGGCCTAGATGGGCCAGGCTGCGGCCCGGGCGACTGGGATGGCGAGCTGCCAGCCTGTCCTGCCCGTTGCCCACCCGATGCACCTGGGACGGAAGGGGGGGGAGTCCGAGGTGTCGCGGTGTACCGGGACCTCCCCTACAGAGGGAGCCGGGACGGACCACACCACCTCCTCCTCCCTCGGGGTGCCCGATGGCCCCCAGGCCTCTACATGGGTGGGGGATGCGAACGGACTGGCCATCCGACGCGCCCCCGACATCTGGCGCTGCCAGTCCTGGAGGCCCGTGCTGGTATCGACAGGGGTCTGCAGGTTTGCAGCCATGGAGCCCAGGGGGTTGTCGAACCCTGTCTGCGACAGTGCGACGCCAGCTCGCACATGGCCACTGGCGCCGCTGCCCTCAGCGATGGCCTGCTGAGACTGGGCCATGGCCTGCAGAGACTGGGCCATGGCCTGCAGAGACTGGGCTATGGCCTGCTGAGACTGGGCCATGGCCTGCTGAGACTGGGCCATGGCCTGCTGAGACTGGGCTATGGCGTGCTGAGACTGGGCTATGGCGTTGAGCGCCTCTGCCATCTGGCGCTGGCACTGGCTCATGGCCTCCTGTGAGAGGGCAGCCGTTTCCTGGGCCACAGACGCCGCCTGCACGGAAGGCCCCAGGCCTCGCAAACCGTTCCCCATGTCTGACACCGTCGCACCCATTGCCTCCACCGCGGACGCCACCCGTGCGGTGTCAGCCTGGGTGGCACGCATGACCGGGGCCACTCCCAGCTCCTGGACGCGGGTGGAGTCCTCCACCTGCGACCGCAGCCGCCGCAAGCCACCCGTCACCCTATTCGCTCGTCTCCGTGTCAGTGGTTGCATCGGATCTTTGTGTGGGTGTGGTAACTGCAGGAACCCGGGATCCATCTGGGCGGCAGATGTTCGCTTGGCCTGGGCTGCCCTCCAACCGCCCGGTCCCTCTGCTGCTCCTACCTCCACCTGCTGTACCGGGACGGCTGTGTTGTGCGCACCAGTGAGTGTACCAGACGCCTCATCACTAAAGTGCCCAACCGTGGTGAGTGTTTCTGCGATGGTGGAGGGTGTTGGTGACAGCAGTGGCGTTGTGTCGTGCTCTTCGTCCCACTCTGAGTCCATGGCACTTTGGGGTGGGGGTTCGTCTCCACCCATCCACTCTGAGTCACTGTCCGGTATTTCGTCTTCCCGGGTAGGGGTGTCCTGGGTAGTGCTGTCCCGGGTAGTGCTGTCCCGGGTAGTGCTGTCCCGGGTAGTGGTGTCCCGGGTAGGGGTGTCCTGGGTAGTGGTGTCCCGGGTAGGGGTGTCCTGGATAGTGGTGTCCTGGATAGTGGTGTCCTGGGTAGTGGTGTCCTGGCTCGGATGTGACGGGGGCCTGTGGCTGCCCCCCTCATCGCTGGGTGGTCGCTCCCGCACGTGACGGGGGTGTCGTCTCCCTGTTGCTCCAGGTCTCTCCGTCTCCCGTGGTGTGCGAGGGGCATCCTGCGGGCGTCGCATGCTGGAGGGTCCGGGTCTCTCCGTCTCCCGTGGTCTCCGAGGGGCATCCTGCGGGCGTCGCATGCTGGAGGGTTCGGGTCTCTCCGTCTCCCGTGGTCTCCGAGGGGCATCCTGCGGGCGTCGCATGCTGGAGGGTGCGGGTCTCTCCGTCTCCCGTGGTCTCCGAGGGGCATCCTGCGGGCGTCGCATGCTGGAGGGTCCGGGTCTCTCCGTCTCCCGTGGTCTCCGAGGGGCATCCTGCGGGCGTCGCATGCTGGAGGGTTCGGGTCTCTCCGTCTCCCGTGGTCTCCGAGGGGCATCCTGCGGGCGTCGCATGCTGGAGGGTGCGGGTCTCTCCGTCTCCCGTGGTCTCCGAGGGGCATCCTGCGGGCGTCGCATGCTGGAGGGTTCGGGTCTCTCCGTCTCCTGTGGTCTCCGAGGGGCATCCTGCGGGCGGTCTGCATCTGCGGGGATGGGTGCCTGGACGTTTGGTCCTGCGATACACAATGAAGCATGCATGGTTAGACATCAGGCAGTGATCAGGTGATACGGGGGAGGGGGATATAGGGGAGGGGGGATATGGGGATGGGCTGTTGGTGGCTCACTTGCTCGTGGGGCCCCGACCTCTGCATCAGCAACCTCCCGGTCCTCAGGTCCGCCAGCCAGTTCCAGGGCCCTTTCCTCGTGTACGGTCAGTGGCCTCTCATCAGCGGGCCCTCCTCCAGTCCTCACATGCTCCCTATTGTTGTGTGCGCGCTTCTCCTGGGGGGGGGGGGGGGTGGTGGCAGGGGTAAAAGGCAACAGTGTTAGGCAGGTATATGAATGCACGCCATCGGTTGCGCGTGCATTGCAGAGGTTAAGGTTAGGGCTGGATTCACTTGGGGATATGGGGGATATGGGGGAGGGGGGATATGGGGGAGGGGGGATATGGGGGAGGGGGGATATGGGGGAGGGGGGATATGGGGGAGGGGGGATATGGGGGATATGGGGGAGGGGGGATATGGGGGATATGGGGGAGGGGCGAATATGGGGGATATGGGGGAGGGGGGATATGGGGGATATGGGGGAGGGGGGAATATGGGGGATATGGGGGAAGGGGGATATGGGGGATATGGGGGAGGGGGGAATATGGGGGATATGGGGGAGGGGGGATATGGGGGATATGGGGGAGGGGGGATATGGGGGAGGGGGGGATATGGGGGAGGGGGATATGGGGGATATGGGGGAGGGGGGAATATGGGGGATATGGGGAGGGGGGAATATGGGGGATATGGGGGAGGGGGGATATGGGGGAGGGGGGGATATGGGGGATATGGGGGAGGGGGGGATATGGGGGAGGGGGAATATGGGGGATATGGGGGAGGGGGGAATATGGGGGATATGGGGGAGGGGGGATATGGGGGAGGGGGGATATGGGGGATATGGGGGAGGGGGGGATATGGGGGAGGGGGGAATATGGGGGATATGGGGGAGGGAGGGATATGGGGGATATGGGGGAGGGGGGATATGGGGAGGGGGGAATATGGGGGATATGGGAATATGGGGGATATGGGGAGGGGGGGATAAGGGGGATATGGGGGAGGGGGGATATGGGGGAGGGGGGATATGGGGATATGGGGGATATGGGGGAGGGGGGGATATGGGGGAGGGGGGGATATGGGGGAGGGGGGGATATGGGGGAGGGGGGATTTGGGGGAGAGGGGATATGGGGGATATGGGGGAGGCTCACCCTGCCTGCTCTGACGAGGTCGTTCACCTTCTTGTGGCACTGGGTGCCTGTCCGTGGTGTTAGGGCCACAGCGGTGACGGCCTCTGCCACCTCCCTCCACAGACGCCGGCTGTGGCGTGGGGCAACTCTGCGGCCGTGCCCGGGATACAGAGCGTCCCTCCTCTGCTCCACCGCATCCAGGAGCGCCTCCACATCGCGTGACTCGAACCTCGGGGCTGAGCGACGGCCAGCCATCAAGTCGGGTGTTGCGGTCGGCTGTTCCGGTCGGGTGGGGGGGAGCTGCGCGGCCTTATGAGCCGTCACGCCGTGCAGCGCGTATGACGCTGCACGGCATGAACCACTGCGCAAGCGCGGATCCCGTTACGTCGCTGCTAGCCCATTTCGGGCCGCAGAATATCGGCCCATTTTTATGACGTGACGCAAGTGGGATTTGCGCCGTTTTTTGCGCCGATCGGCGGACTTTCCGCCGATAATGGAGAATTTTGCCCATGGCTTTTAATATTGTAAATGTAGGTCTAGATTTGAGCTCCTGGTGGGGAATAAACGAAGGAGGCAGAACATCTGCAGAAGGTTGGCCCCAGGTTAGGTACAATTAAAATGGCACTGACAAGCTGCTTGCTGTGAATGCGATGCAGCTCATGGGGTGTCAATTAGTGCATTATTGGGTGGTCTATAGACTAAGTCGGCACATTGGCTTTCCATGGACATACCAGCCAATCACGAGTAGAAGCAGGAAGCGCAGGGCAGCAGAAGCCCACACTGCACTTACAGAACCTGGATGAGTGTTCTTGGTGCTTTGAGGCCCCGAAGGAATTTTAAAAATTGTGTTTTTGTAGCTTCTTACTCTTCACTGTCATGTTCGGTTCGACATGTTGTGTGCAGTTTCCGCTCTAAATTACAACAGGGACCAATATGTGTCAAGTCACTTTAATTTGCATACAGTAATGTAACAGTTGTTTGATTCAGGTTCCTAATCAGGTCTAGACTGCCCAGTGGGTAGCTCCAGTAAATATGGAGGTGGAGTGATAACAGGGTAGTGAGTGGTGAACTGTGAATTTAATTCTGTTATCAGGGCCAGTGACCAATGGGCAGACCAAGTTAAACTTGGCCCGACAGCTGGCAACTAAAGTCAATTGAAAAGAGTCTTAAATGTTGATCTTTAGCTTGTTAGTTATAATATATGACAACTTGTGATGATGAATACCTTTCACGTCATAAATAAGTGTCACAGATATATTCTGCAGACAAAACGCTGATGCATGTTTTGTCATTCGATCCATTTCCTTTGTGACCAGATGCCTTTATTGCTGGCTTCAGCACAATGCAGCTGAGAAGTCCCAAATACCTGTGAGAAGCCTTGATCTCTGTGGGAGTTGTAACAACAGAGACAAAATACTAAATAGGAAGATACTGGATATTACAAGATAATGAGGCGATGTTATCGCTTTTTGTGTTGGTCTGAAAAAAACTCAAGTTTCTTTTGCTTCCTCTCAGAGGATGCAATCTCTTCATCAACTTCGGTCATCAGAGAGTAATCAGTTTATTTTTATAACAAATGTTCTATTCATTTTACTGACTGTTGTGGCTTTTTTTCATGTCCTGCCACTTCTTGCTGCTTTGTGTAATGTCAAGTGTTTTGGATGTATATAGTGACACCACTGAGTAATCTCACTAGCTCTGACACAATTGATGTAATTTTGCACAATTTGTCATTGATGCAGTGTCATAAAATAGTTTCCAGAGCAAGAAGTAGGGATCTGGGAAAAAGTTACCATTGTCATGTTGCTTTGACTGGTTGCTACCTTTTAGTTAGGTTTGTATTCAACTGTATATGCAGTATTTGTGAAAGTAACAAAAGCTCTTTTTTAATGTATTTAAAAGGCACTCTGCATGACCACTGGATGTCACAAATCGGTTTGCTGGTAAATAAGTACTTTTGAGATGTAGTCACTATTGTAATTTAGGAAACATGGCAATTAGTGTACAACAACCACCCAGAAACAGGAATGTGATAATGACCAAATAATCTGTTTTTGTGATGTTTGGTGAGAGATAAATAGGCCACCAGGGACAACTCCGCTCTCCTTACAAATGGAGTGTCATGGGATCTTTTACGTCCACCTCGAGCGAGGGGAGGATAGGACCATGGTTCAATGTCACACCTGAAAGATGGCAATTCTGATAGTGTAGCACTCCCTCAGCAGTGCACCTTGATACATTTGCATCAAAATAAATATTGCAGATAAATTACATATTATATGGAACAGCTGTTGTCATTTAAAGATTTTAGAAAGACTTTCTCCCAATGAGGCGTTCTGTGCTCAGTGGGCACCGGAGTGTCTGAGGTGCTTAATTGACCCTTTTAATCACATTTTTGGTTTGGCGTTTTAAGTTTCTCAAGGCAATATCCCTTTAAGGGGCTGCCTCGTTTTAATTTGTCCCTCAGTTTGTTTAATTTTGTTTATTTGTTTCAATTAAAATAGTTGAGACATTCTCTGAATTTCTTTTTCAAATGAATCAACTGAACAAAGGAAACCTTGGGCGGGATTCTCCGCGATCGGCGCGACGGCCCGACCCCAGCGTCAAAAATGGTACAAACCACTCCGGGGTCAGGCCGACCGGAACATTGACAATCCTCCGCCCGGAAGAGACTAGTAGCGGCGTGCCGCCATTCACGCCAGCATCACCCGTCAATGACGCAGCGCGGCACCATTGACGCTGTCTCGCACCACAAAAGACGCCCCCGTCAAAGACTCGGCAAAATGGCCACTGGCCGCGCAGCTCCGAGGTTCCAGGAGCGCAACATCAAGGCGCTCCTGGACGCAGTGGAGCAGAGGAGAGAGGCCCTGTACCCCAGACACGGCCGCAGGGTCACACCACAGCTCAGCCGGCGCATGTGGAGGGAGGTGGCAGAGGCCGTCAGTGCCGTGGCCGTGACAGCCACGACAAGCATCCAGTGCCACAAGAAGGTCAATGACCTAGTCAGGGCAGCCAGAGTGAGTACTCCCCTTCCCCCACCTCTCCCCCGATGGGCAGGACAGCCGAACCTGAAACCGATATGGCTGCACCCACCCATGCAGGCTGCATTGGCAGGATGGGGTGTGAACATATGCCAACATACGCGCAACCGCTGGTCCGCATGTATAATTCTGCCTAACACTGTTGCCCTTCATCCCTTCCTCCTCCTGCACCCCCCAACCCCCCCTTGCCAGGAGAGGCGCGCACATTACAACCGGGAGCATGAGAGGACCGGAGGGGGTCCACCTGAATTGTGCCCCCTCACCATTCACGAAGAGAGGGCCCTGGACCTTGCTGGCGGAACCGAGGACCGGGAGGTTGCGGATGCAGAGGTTGGGGGCGCATCACCAAGTGAGAGCCCCAACTGCCTGCCCCCCTTTCCCCCATCCCAGCTTCCCCCCTTCCCCATCCCCCTTCCCCCCTTCCCTATCCCCCTCTTTCCCCCTTTCCCCCCTTTCCCTCTTTCCCCCATCCCGCCTTCCACTCCCCTTCCCCCCATACCCCCTTCTCCTCCTTTCCCTCCTTCCCCATTCCCCCCCTGATGTGTTCTGTCCTCTGGGATAACACAGGCTGCAACTGGAGGCAGGTTTGACCAAAAGATACTCCAGACCTTGAAGTTAGTTCAATTTGATTTATTGAACTGGCAGCACAGTTAGCACAGTTCCCTATGAGTTTGACTCTCTGCTAACCTAAGTGTGGTTACTCTGTCTGACTGAACCAGACTAGCTCCTGGCCACGTGCTGGAGGTGTAATAGTGTACATACACCCTGACTCACTCAGTAGATGTTCATCAGTGGAAAGAGGCGGAGTATGAATGCCTCATGCCTTTTATAGTGAGGTACCACCCCTGAGTGTCCTGCTTGCTCATTGGTCATGCTCATTGGACATGTCCTGCTCCTTGGAGACTTGGGCGGAGAGATGGCAGATGGAGTTTAATCCGGACAAATGGGAGGTAATGCATTTTGGAAGGTCTAATGCAGGTAGGGAATAAACAATGAATGGTAGAACCCTCAAGAGTATTGAAAGTCAGAGATCTTGATGTACAGTTCCACTGGTCACTGAAAGGGACAACACAGGTGGAGAAGGTAGTCAAGAAGGCATACGGCATGCTTGCCTTCATTGGCGGGGGCATTGAGTATAAGAATTGCCAAATCATGTTGCAGCTGTATAGAACCTTAATTCGGCCACACTTGGAGTATAGTGTTCAATTCTGGTTGCCACACTACCAGAAGGATGTGCAGGCTTTAGAGAGGGTGCAGAAGAGATTTACCAGGATGTTGCCTGGTATGGAGGGCATTAGCTATGAGGAGCAGTTGAATAAACTCGGTTTGTTCTCACTGGAACAACGGAGGTTGAGGGGTGACCTGATAGAGGTCTGCAAAATTATGAGGGGCATAGACAAAGTGGATACTCAGAGGCGTTTCCCCAGGTTTGAGGGGTCAATTACTAGGGGGCATAGGTTTAAGGTGCGAGAAGCAAGATTTAGAGTAGATGTACAAGGCATGTTTTTTACACAGAGGGTAGTGGGTGCCTGGAACTCGCTACCGGAGGAGGTGGTGGAAGCAGGGACGATAGTGACATTTAAGGGGCATCTGGACAAATACATGAATAGGAGGGAATAGAGGGATACGGAACCAGGAAGTGTAGAGGATTTTAGTTTAGACGGGCAGCATGGTCGGTACGGGCTTGGAGGGCCGAAGGGCCTGTTCCTGTGCTGTACTTTTCTTTGTTCTTTGTTCTTGTTCTCGGTGTTCATTAGCTGCCTGTCGGTATATCATTATTTGCATGTTTGCATATCATGACATCTCCCTTTTTTTGTATGTTGTGTTGGCATGTGGAAATGTATACACAAGCGATGTCATAGACTAACATATTTACAAACGGTGGCATATGTGAAAGTATTTACATGTGAAGATAGCTGTCTAAGACGAGAAAACAGAACATAACAAATAACACAAGTGTTCATAAGTCCAGCCTCTGGGGCTTGCGTCTGATCCTTGTCGACCGCCGGAGAGATGGAGGTGGGGACGACGGCGTCTTGACAGGCAGGATGGAAGCCTGACTGGTGGCCCCGTAGCTCGAGGTATCAGGAGGTGGCAAAACAATGGACAGAAACGGTGAAGAAGACGGTCGCGGGCAGGCAACCTTGCGCAGTGCCTGTTTGTTCCATCGCACAACAGAAACATCAGCCATACGGACAACATACGAGTGGGGCGCAGCCTGTCGAACAATTACAGCTGGAGCAGACCAGCCACCATCCGGTATCTTGATCCTGACAGTGTCTGCCATGGATAACATGGGCAAATCAGTGGCATGAGCATCCTAGCCCTGCTTTTGCTGTTTTCGGACTGTCTTTTTCTCTGTTTCCGTCTGTTGTTTTGCCACCTCCTGATACCTCGAGCTATGGGGTCACCAGTCAGGCTTCCATCCCGCCTGGTTTCGGAGCTGCTGCACCTTCTGCAACACAGGGAGATGATCCGGGTTGGGCAAGTGTATCGCTGGGAGTGTCGTCCGCAGGTCTCTATTCATCAATATTAACATATTGTAAATATGTTAGTCTATGACACCGCTTGTATATACATTTCCACATGCCAACAGAACATACAAAAAAAAGGGAGATGTCATGATATGCAAACATGCAAATAATGATATACCGACAGGCAGCTAATGAGCCGGCGACATGCCAGTGGACAGTGGGGTCGCCCTGTACGCAAGCAGCGTGAGGTAGATGGCAGAAGCAGAATCCGCGGCCTTACAGATGAGCTGTTTCGCAATGTGCACCCCTTTTTCAACCTTCCCATTGGACTGCGGATAGTGTGGGCTGGAAGTGACATGTTTGAATTGGTACGACTTGGCAAACATAGACCACTTGTGGCTGCTGAAGCACAGGCCATTGTCATTCATGACAGTGAGTGGGATACCATGCATGGAGAAGGTCTCCTTAGAGGCCTTGATGACGGTCCGAGAGGTGAGGTCTGAGAGTTTCACGACTTCAGGGTAATTGGAGAAATAGTCAATAATCAACACGTAATCACGACCATTCGCACGAAAGAGGTCGATGCCAACCTTGGACCAAGGGGAGGTCTCGATTTCATGCTGCTGGAGCGTCTCCTTGCTCTGCGCTGGCTGGAAGCGTTGACAGGTCGCACTGTTGAGGACCACGTTCGAGATATCCTGGCTAATACCGGGCCAGTAGACAGCCTGCCTGGCTCTGCATCTGCACTTCTCGACGCCCAGGTGGCCCTCATGGATTTGGCGGAGCAACAAGCTCTTGAGACTGAGTGGAATGACAATCCGGTCCAGCTTGAGGAGGAGACCATCAATCACCGTCAGGTCGTCCTGTGCATTGTAAAATTGAAGGCACTTCCCTTTCTGCCAGCCATTGGCGAGGTGGTGCATGACACGCTACAAGAGGGGGTCTTTGGCTGTCTCCTCGCGGATACAAACCACCTTCTCATCAGTCGCCGGGAGGGTGCTAGCACACAGCTGCACCTGTGATGCAATCTGCCGGATGATTTCCAGTTGTTCACTAGGCAATGTGATGGAGCGGGACAATGCATCAGTGATGATGAGCTCCTTGCCAGGCGTGCACACTAACTCAAAGTCGTACCTTCTGAGTTTGAGGAGGATGCGCTACAACCGAGGCATCATGTCGTTCAGGTCCTTGTGGATAATGTGGACCAGAGGCCTATGATTCGTCTCAACAGTGAATGTCGGCAGGCCGTAGACGTAGTCGTGAAACTTGAGAATTCCAGTGAGAAGACCCAGGCATTCCTTCTCTAGCTGCGCATACCTTGTTTCAGTGGGCGTCATGGCCCTCGATGCATCAGCTAGCGGTGCCCAGGATGAAGTGGCATCACGTTGAAGCAGCACCGTATCAATGCCATCCTGACTTGCATCTGTAGAGATCTTGGTCTCCATGTCGGGGTCGAAAAAGGCCAAGACGGGTGCAGTGGCGAGCTTGGTTGTCAGCTCCAACCACTCTGCCTGATGTGCTGCCTGCCACTCAAAGGCAGTGGACTTTTTTACCAGGTTTCGTAGGGCCGTGGTGTGTGAGGCCAGGTTTGGGATGAACTTGCCCAGAAAATTGACCATGCCCAGGAAACGCAACACCGTCTTCTTGTCCTCCGGGACCTTCATGGCTTTGATGGCCTTGACCTTGTCTGTGTCCAGACGCACGCCCTGCTGAGAGATTTGGTCACCTAGGAACTTGAGTGTCGACATGCCAAAGAAACATTTGGACCTGTTCAGCTTCAGGCCATTGGCATGGACGTGGCTGGAGACGGGAAACATGCTGTTCAGGTGTTGTGGACCATATGATGATGTTGTCCACGTACACACAAACCCCTCCATCATCAGCTCCATGATACAGTGAAATATCTCTGATGCCGAGACAATGCCAAACGGCATGTGATTATAGCAGCACCTGCCAAATGGTGTGTTAAAGGTGCAGAGCCTTCTGCTGGACTCATCCAGCTGGATTTGCCAAAATCCATATGACGCATCTAACTTGGTAAAAAAACGTGCCTGTGCCATCTCACTGGTTCCCTTCGGGATGGGGTTCACGCATTATATTCTTATTGAGATCCTTGGGATCAATGCAGATGTGCAGGTCTACCGAAGGCTTGCTGCCGCATACCATTGAGCTGACCCAGTCAGTGGGTTCTGTTAGCTTGGAAATGATGCCCTGTTGCTGAAGATCCTTGAGCTGTGCCTTCAGGCGTTCCTTCAGTGGAGCCGGGACCCGGTGTGGTGCATGGACCACTGGCTTGGCATCAAGTAATAGCAGAATCTTGTATCGATATGGCAGCGTGTCCATCCCATCGAATACATCTGGATACTGAGCGAGGATGTATTCAATGCCGGCCTGAAGATCCTCATTGGAGGATGCCGTTGTGTAAACCCGCTGCACGAGGTTCAGCTGCTTGCAGGCCTGCGCGCCAAGTAGCGAGGCCTTATCTGGCTTGGCAATTTCAAAACAAAACCAAGCATGGGTGCTCCGGTTGGAGACGAGTAGATGGCAGGATACCAGTGCCGTGATGGCATTGCCGTTGTAGTCCAGGAGTCTGCAGGCTGCTGGAAGGACCTTGGGGGGCTTCTTGATTCGTTTGAAATCTGCCTGTGAGAGGAGGTTGTCAGAAGCATCTGTATCCAGCTTAAACTGGATGGGGTAGTGGTTGACTTGTATTACCGCACACCATTTGTCCACAGAATCCAGTGAGGATGGATTGAAGTTGTGATGAGTTGGATGTGGCATATTCACATTTGGTAATGATGCCCACACAGTAGGCGGAGTCCAGGCATTCGTCCTCTGGATCCGTTGTGCTGCCAGGATCAGAATGCTGTAATCATTGTTGCACACTCTGAACACGCTGTCGGCGGAATTGGGAACTCTCCCCCTGACTGGTGGTGCAGACCTGCACAAGGCTGCATAATGTCCAGGCTTCCCGCAATTTAAACATCACCTCCCTCTTGCAGGGCAGTGTTTCTTTAAGTGGACGTTGCCGCAGTTTGAGCAAGCCATGACGTCGGCGTCCTGACGCTCCGCGCATCGTCGCACATGTGCAGTGCGGGTTTCGGCCGCTTTGTTATCCCGTTCGCATCGCGCATGCGTGGTGCTCCGGGAAAAGGGCGACAAATGGCCGCTGTCATCAATGTTGAGGCGCTGCATCTGGGATGGCCTGCACACTCTCTGCCTCGTGGGAGGCAAGTTTCTCATTTTCAGCCGATTTGTACTGGGCATAGGGATTTTTGGCGTGCTCATGCACTGTGCATGTTTCAATCGCGACTGGCAATGTCATATGCTTGATTTTCAGTAGCTGCTCTCTCAGAGGATCAGAGTGAACTCCAAAAACGATTTGTTCTCTGATCATAGTGTCAGCAATATCACCAAAGTTGCAGGACAGCGCTAGCAGGCGGAGGTTCTTAAGAAGTAGTTGAAAAATTCACCTTTACCTTGTAGACGCTGTTTAAAAATGGAGCGCTCGAAGATTTCATTGGTGTCCACTTCACAGTGACTGTCAAACTTTCCAGGATGGTTTGAAACTTTGTCTTGTCCTGGCCATCGGTGAAGTGAAAAGAGTTGAAGAGTTCGATGGCTTGATCACCCGCTGTTGAGAGGAGAAGCGTCATCTTCCTTGCATTAGACGCACCCACGCGGTCTAATGCTTCAATATACAGCAGAAACTTTTGCTTGAATGTCCGCCAGTTGGCACTGATTTTGCTGGAGTTCCTGAGCTAATGAGGAGCCTGAATCTTCTCCATGGTGCCGGGATACATTCGCTGGGCGTCACGGAATAGACTGAGGTAAACCACCTAGATTAAGCAGTCTCCTGGTATCATGATGTGTTATGTATTCCCGCAGTTTAAACCAGACTAGCTCTTAGCCATGTGCTGGAGGTGTGATACTGTACATACCCCCTGACTCACTCTGTAGATGCTCATCAGAGGAAAGAGGTGGAGAGTGAGTGCCTCGTGCCTTTTATAGTGAGATATTACCCCTGAGTGTCCTGCCTGCTCATTGGTCATGTCTGTTCTCTGTGTTCATTAGCTGCCTGTCTGTATATCATTATGTGCATCTTTGCATATCATGACACCCCCTTCCCCCTTTCCCCATTTCCCGCTTTCTCCTTTCCCCCATCCACCTTCCCCCTCCTACCTCCCATACCCTCTACCCCTTCCCCCATACCCCCTTCCCCCTTTCCCCCCATCCCACCCCCTTCCCCTTTCCCTCTTTCCCCCATCCCCCTTCCCCCTTTCCCCTTTCCCCATTTTCCCCATTCCCATTGTCCCCATTCCCCTCATAACCCCTTTCCCCCCTCCTCCCATCCCCATCCCCCTCTGCGTGTTAAGCATGCCTGCTGTAATGTGTTTTGCAGGACCCCACACCGACCCACCCGTCCCTGCGAATGCCGACCGCCCCCACGACGTGCCAGGCCGCCCACGAGACAGGGACAGACCCGGCCCGTCAGGCATACGACGCCCCCACACTGCCAGGCCGCCCATGAGACAGGGGCAGACCCGGCCCGTCAGGCATACGACACCCCCACCCAGTGCCAGGCCGCCCACGAGACAGGGACAGAACCAGCCCGTCAGTCATACGACGCCCCCACCCTGTGCCAGGCCCCCCACGAGACAGGGACAGACCCAGCCCGTCAGTCATACGACGTCCCCACCCTGTGCCAGGCCCCCCACGAGACAGGGCCAAACTCGGCCCATCAGGCATACGGTGCCCCCACCCTGTACCAGGCCACCCACGAGACAGGGACAGACCCAGAGTGCCAGGCATACGACGCCCCCACCCTGCGCCAGTACGCCGGCGGGCCACACCCAGCGACGAGGAGGGCAGCCACAGCAACAGGCTTCTGTCCCAGTCGAACCGGGACACTGACACACACGACACAACCAGCCAGGAGACCCACATACAGGACACACCCACCCAGGACGCACCCACCCAGGACGCACCCACCCAGGACGCACCCACCCAGGACGCACCCACCCAGGACGCACCCACCCAGGATGCACCCACCCAGGACGCACCTACCCAGGACGCACCCACCCAGGACGCACGCACCCAGGACGCACGCACCCAGGACGCACGCACTCAGGACGCACGCACCCAGGACGCACGCACCCAGGACGCACGCACCAGGACGCACGCACCCAGGACGCACGCACCCAGGACGCACGCACCCAGGACGCACCCACCCAGGACGCACCCACCCAGGACGCACCCACCCAGGACGCACCCACCCAGGACGCACCCACCCAGGACACACCCACCCAGGACGCCCACACACAGGACACTGACAAACAGGGGACGGATGGACAGAAAACACCACCCCAGGAGACCACTGCTATCTCATACGTCCTCTGCCACCACAGAGACTCTCACCTTGTTGGACACTTTGGCGATGAGGCCTCTGGTACACTAACTGGCGCGCACAGCAGCAGGTGGAGGTAGGAGTGGCCGGGCGGTCGGAGGGCCGCCTGGCACCGGCAACCATCTGCTGCCCAGACGGGTTCGGGTTCCTGGAGTTACCACACCCATCCATAGACCCGATGCAGTCACGGACCAAGGGACAATCAAAGGGGATGACGGCCAGCTTGCGGCAGCTGCAGACGCAGGTGGGGGAGTCCACCCGCGCGTAGCAGCAGGGAGTGGTGCTGGTCATGCGTGCCACCCAGGCCGACACCGCACGGGTGGCGCCACCCGTGCGGTGTCGGCCTGGGTGGCACGCATGACCGGTGGAGGCAATGGGGGCGACAGTGTCCAGACATGGGGAGAAGTATGCAGGGCCTGGGGCTGTCGGTGCAGGCGGCGTCTGTGGCCGAGGACATGGCTGCCCTCTCACAGGAAGCCATGAGCCAGAGCCAGCAGCGGATCACAGAGGCGCTCAATGCCATGGTCCAGTCCCAGCAGGCCGTGGCCCAGTCTCAGCAGGCCATCGCTAAGGGCATCGGCACCCTTGCCCAGGTGCTGGCCGACGTCGCCCAGACACAGACTGGGATGGCCAACTCCCAGAGCTCCATGGATGCAAACTTGCAGACCCTTGTCGATACCAGGGTAGGCCTCCAGAACTGGCAGCGCCAGGTGCGGGGGGGGGCGTCAGACTCTGGATCTGTTCGCACCCTTGACCCATGGAGAGGCCCAGGTGCCATCGAGCAACCGGCGAGAGGAGGAGGTGCTGGGGCCCGCTCCGTGTCCCCCTGTAGAGGAGGTCCCGGAACACCACAACACCTCGGATTCCCCCCCTCACCCCCAATCCGTCCCGGGTGCATCTGGTGGGCAACGGGCAGAACAGGCTGGCAGTACGCCATCCCAGTCGCCCGACCCGCAGCCTGGCCCATCCAGGCCTGGCCGCCCCAGGAAATGGCGGTCAAAGGGGTCCCTAGTGACAGGGCAGGGATCACAGGAGTCCACCTCCAGTTCTGCTGCACCATCTGGGGAAGCACCTCGACGTAGTCATAGGGCCCGTGTTAGACACTGAGTAAGTTGGCACGGGTGCTGGGCACAGACTAGTTATAGGGGCTAGGGCACATGTATGGACTGCTTGTAATTGAAATCACTTTCACACCGACAGAAGCTGCCTCTGTGCTCTGTCCGAAGCGTGCGGGGGTATGGTGTGGGGTGAGTGCCAGTGTGTGTGTGAGGGGTGATAGGACATCGACGTCGGGTGAGTGACCCCCCACAACACGTGTCGCCCTCGCCATCCCCCCTGGCGGACGACGGGACCGTGCGCTGCAGTGTCGCAGCCACATGCAGGGATGGCCCAGGTGGAGGGTGGTACCGTGGCCATGGGTCAGACATTGTCTAACAATGTAGAGTCCGGAGCACACCGCAGAGCGGGTTGTCATCATCCTCCATGGCATGCAATAGGCCCGCTTCCACCGGCGGCCGTGTGAACCCGGCCCATTGTGCGCAGGTGGTTGTGCAATGGAGGGGTGGTGTGCATGCAGATGGGGTGAGGGTGGTTGGTGGTGGGTGGGTGGGGTGAGGGTGGTTGGTGGTGGGTGGGTGGGGTGAGGGTGGTTGGTGGTGGGTGGGTGGGGTGAGGGTGGTTGGTGGTGGGTGGGTGGGGTGAGGGTGGTTGGTGGTGGGTGGCTGGGGTGAGGGTGGTCGGTGGTGGGTGGGTAGGGTGAGGGAGGTAGGCTGGTGCCATACTGTGCCCATACCCAGCGATTTACCCCCCAAATCTGTAAACCGGGCGGCTATCAACCCGCCCCATGCCCGATGGCCCTGCCGATAACGGGGACAGCCGCCCAGTCCATGTCCTGTCCGTCTGCCCTGTACATTGCCCCCATCTTCCTCATCCAGGAGGCCTGACCTTCGTCACTCTGCTCCTCCCCCTCCCTCTCCTCTGCCTCCAGCACATAGCCCTGTGGTAAACCACTGTGTTCCTATATTAAGGGTTGTATGGTAGAACCTGCACTACAGGTTCACCTGGGCCCCTGCATGCTAGCTCCGCCCAGGAGGCGGGTTATAAATATGCGTGGCCTTCAGCTAGCAGCCATTTCGCTACTGTAGGAGGCCACAATTCAGACACTAATCAAGCCTCAGTTTGTATTCAACTTCGTCACCAGCCACATTGATCGTGCCTGAATTTATTAGTATCTGATTCAGAAAATGGACCTCCGGATTAAACCAGATCGACTGCAGCTGGATCCACACGCAAGCGACGCCAGAAAGGACTTTCAGCACTGGCTAGCTTGTTTTGAAGTATATCAACGCGGCGCCGACCCCTGTTCCAGAGGCTCAGAAGATTCAAATCTTGTACTCCAGACTCAACTCTAAAATCTTCCCGCTGATCCAAGATGCGCCCAATTACGCTGACGCTATGACTCGACTCAAAGAGAGTTATGAGCAGAAGACGAACACGCTCTTCGCCAGACATGCCTTAACTACCTGGTGAGTCAATCGAGGACTTCTGGAGGGCCCTGATCACACTAGTTCGTGACTGTGACTGCCAGGACGTTACAGCTAAGGAGCACTCAGATCTCCTTATGAGGGACGCTTTTGTAACTGGGATTGGGTCTGATATTATCAGGCAGCGGCTCCTAGAAGGGGCCACGCGCGACCTCGCAGAAACTAAAACACTAGCGTTTTCCATGACGGTCGCCCTGCGCAATGTACAGTCCTATGCCCCCAACCGCGCGGCCCACTCCTCCTACGCTTCATGGGCCCCACAGGCAGCCACCCCAGCGGGGGCGCTACCTACCCAGTACGCCTGCGCTACGCGCCAGC
This sequence comes from Scyliorhinus torazame, assembly GCF_047496885.1. NCBI lineage: Eukaryota > Metazoa > Chordata > Chondrichthyes > Carcharhiniformes > Scyliorhinidae > Scyliorhinus > Scyliorhinus torazame. The sequence goes on from NC_092714.1 coordinate 84,259,654, forward strand.
AGGTGATCTCCGGGGGCCCTGATCCTATTTTTGGGGCCAACAAAGACACCCCCACCAACGCTGCCCGGCCCGTGCTGCCCTTTGTAAGGCCTGCGGGAAGAAGGGCCACTACACAGCGGTGTGCCATGCCCGCTCAACGGCAGCAGTCACCCCCACCCCCCCAGGTCACGGACAATGGGCGCCGCTATCCTCCCCTCCTCCCAGGCCATGTGCGAGCAATGGGCGCCGCCATCTTCTCCCCCGTACAAAACGTGCATTTCATGGGCGCCGCCATCTTGCTCCACCCCTGCAACATGCGTTCCATGGGCGCCGCCATTTTGTGACCCCCAGGACCTCCGGGCGCCGCCATCTTGTCCACCCCGCAGCACATGGAGACCAACAGCGTTTCAGGACCCCGACGCAGCGGCCGCCTCACTACCCGACGATCAACCACGACTCGCATCCATGGTAATCGACCAGTCCAGACCACACACTTTGACCAACACATCCACCTGCGTGAAAGTCAACGGCCACGTGACCACCTGCCTACTGGACTCCGGGAGCACCGAGAGCTTTGTACATCCAAATACGGTAAGGCGCTGCTCCCTTAAGGTACACCCTACCAATCAAAATATCTCCCTGGCTTCCGGATCCCATTGCGTAGCGATCCGGGGGTACTGCACGGTCACGCTCACAGTCCAAGGCGTAGAGATCCACGGTTTTCGCCTCTACGTCCTCCCTAACCTCTGCGCTGCACTTATCCTTGGACTGGATTTTCAGTGCAACCTCCAGAGCTTGACCCTTAAATTCGGCGGATCCTTATATCCCTCACTGTGTGCGGCCTCGCGACCCTAAAGGTCGATCCTCCTTCCCTCTTTGCCAATCTAACTCCAGATTGCAAACGCGTCGCCACCAGGAGCAGACGGTACACCACCCAGGATAAGGCCTTCATCAGGTCCGAGGTCCAGCGGTTGCTTCAGGAGGGAGTCATCGATGCCAGCAACAGCCCCTGGAGAGCTCAAGTGGTAGTGGTTAAGCCTGGGGAGAAAAATCGAATGGTCGTGGACTACAGCCAGACCATCAACAGGTACACGCAGCTCGACGCGTACCCCCTCCCACGCATATCTGACATGGTTAACCAGATTGCACAGTACCGGGTCTTCTCAACGGTGGACCTGAAATCTGCTAACCACCAGCTCCCCATCCGTAAATCGGACCGGCCATACACCGCCTTCGAGGCAGACGGCCGGCTATATCACTTCCTTAGGGTCCCCTTCGGCGTCACAAATGGAGTTTCGGTCTTCCAAAGGGAGATGGACCGAATGGCCGACCGGTACGGCTTGCGGGCCACATTTCCGTACCTAGACAATGTGACCATCTGCGGCCATGATCAGCAGGACCACGATGCCAACTTGCTAAATTTCTCCGCACCGCTCCTCTCCTCAACCTCAAGTACAACAAGGAGAAGTGTGTGTTCCGTACAAACCACTTAGCCATCCTTGGTTACGTGGTCCAGAACGTAATTCTGGGGCCCGATCCCGACCGAATGCGCCCCCTCATGGAGCTTCCCCTCCCCACTGCCCCAAGGCCCTCAAACGCTGCCTGGGGTTCTTCTCGTATTCCACTCAGAGGTTCCCAAACTTTGCGGACAAGGCCCGCCCACTCATACAGTCCACTCATTTCCCCCTGACAGCAGAGGCCCAACAGGCCTTCGCCCGGATCAGAGCTGATATTGCCAAAGCCACAATGCACGCTGTAGACTAAACACTTCCTTTCCAAGTAGAAAGCGACGCATCGGACGTCGCCCTTGCTGCCACCCTCAACCAGGCAGGCAGGCCCGTGGCATTCTTTTCCCGCACCCTCCATGCCTCCGAAATTCGGCACTCATCCATCGAAAAGAAGGCCCAGGCTATCGTTGAGGCTGTGCGACATTGGAGGCATTACCTGGCCAGCAGGAGATTCACTCTCCTCACTGACCAACGGTCGGTAACCTTCATGTTCAACAACACACAGCGGGGCAAGATCAAAAATGACAAAATCTTGTGGTGGAGAATCGAGCTCTCCACCTATAACTATGAGATTAAGTATCGCCCTGGCAAACTCAACGAGCCCCCAGACGTCCTATCCCGAGGTACATGTGCCAGTGCACAGGTAGACCGACTCTGGCCCCTGCACGCCAGCCTTTGTCACCCAGGGGTCACTCGGTTGTACCACTTCATTAAGGCACAAAATCTGCCCTACTCCGTCGAGGAAGTAAGGACGATCACCAAGGACTGCCAGGTCTGTGCGGAGTGCAAACCGCACTTCTACCGGCCGGACCGCACGCACCTTGTGAAGGCAGTAAAGCCTCAGTTTGAATTCAACTTCGTCTCCAGCCAAATCGATCGTGCCTCACGCCCCTCTGCTGGGCTATGTTGTGCAGTTCGCAGCAGACCACAACGATGCGGCCGACCCAATCCGCCGGGTGCTGAAGGGCCCCTCCAGAGTGGTCCAGGTACCTGAAGTGCATCGTCAGCAGCCCAGAGCACCTCTCTATCACACCACTGGTCGCTGCATGGGCATCGTTGTAGCGGTTCTCCGCATCATTCTGTGGCCTCCGTGTAGGTGTCATCAGCCACGACCGCAACGGGTAACCCTTGTCGCCCAACAACCAGCCCCTCAGCCGGGGGGGGCGTCCCTCGAACATTGCGGGGATGAACGACTGCACCAATACGAATGAGTCATGTACACTGCCCGGGTGCCGTGTGCCGACGTGCAGGATCCTCATGCGGTGGTCACAGACCACCTGCACGTTCATGGAGTAGGTCCCCTTCCTATTCGTGAACACGGCCCTGTTATTAGCTGGTGGACGTACGGCGACGTGCATCCCATCGATCTCCCCCTGGACCATGAGCGTACTGGCCACAGCAGCGAAGCCCGCTGCCCGGGCACCCTGGCTGGCATGGTCCACAGGGAACTGAATATAGTGGTCCGCGATGGCATCAGTGCACCGATGACTGCGAGATGCCGGACAGGTCCCCACTCGGCGACTGGAATGACCCCGTGGCATAAAAGTTCAGGGCCACCGTAACCTTGACGGCCACCGGGAGAGGGTGTCCTCCCCCAGTGCTACGCGGTGCCAGGTGTGCTATGAGATGGCAAATATGGGCGACGGTTTCCCGACTCATCCGGAGCCTCCTCCTGCATGCCCGGTATGACGTGCACCGCCGGTGCACACGGGGCCTCATTGGGTGTCTCTGTCGCCGTGGCATCACCACCTCCTCCACCTCCTCCTCCTCCTCCTCGTCATGTGGGGCAGGCGGCCCTCCAGCCTGGGCGGCTGCCACCTGCCTCTCTGCAGCACGCTCCTCTGCGGCAGCCTCCGGTGCCTCCCAGGCACGCTCCTGCAATGGCAGCCAACACTGCTGGGTGACGCCCAAACATTACAGTCTGTAGGGGGTGGGGGGTGAGGGATAGACGACATGTCATCATTGCCCATGCCCCTACGCAGCCAGGTGCCATACGCTGCATGGTTGCGGCTGTTGCCAGCTGGCACCTGGGCGGGCAACACCCCCGGCACTCACACTCACCCCCCCCTCCCCGGCACCCACACACAATCCACCCCTCCCCGGCACTCACCCTCACCCCCGGTCCCCGGCACCCACATTCACTCCACCCCCACGGCACTCACCCTCACCCCCCCCTGCCCTGCTCGTACCCTCCCCGGCACTCACCCCTCTCCACGGCACGCACCCACCCCGGCACTCACCCACCCCGGCACTCACCCTCACCCCTCCATCCCTGACACTCACCCTCACCCCTCCTCCCCGGCACTCACCCTCACCCCCCCCTCCCTAGCACTCACCCCCCCCTCCCCGGAATCCTCCCACCCCCCCACCTCCCACCTCCGGGGCCGCCCCACCCCGGCCCCTACCTCCGCGCTGGTCAGCGTCAACCAGCACGACTGTTTGACGCCGTTAAATAGGTGGTTTGACTTACACCGGCATGAGCCGTGGTCACGTCGGCAGGATTTTGGCCTGTCCGGCCCGGAGAATCGGAGCAGCCCCGGGGCCCTTAGTGTCGTGCCGGTCCTCGCTATTCTGCGAGGCACGTGGCTCGATTCCCATCGGCGCAAATTTTTTTTGGGGGATTCACGCCACCCCCCGGCGATTGTCAGACCCGGCGGGGTGTCGGAGAATCCCGCCCCTTATCCACATCTGAGCAACTGTAAACATGAGTCCAAATATGGCGCATATGCTGGAAGCTTTATAGAATTCACCATAATATGAAGGTTGTTAAACAATGTCTAACTGGTTGAAGACAGTGTTCTGATTTCGCTTGTATTCCATTAGAGCAGTGACTACTCTTTAGAAATATTTGATTGGCTGTGAAGCTCCCTGGCGAAGTGTTTTTCAAACCTTTTTTCCCTGGGACCCACTTTTACCAACTAGCCAACCCACGCGACCCACATCGGCCGACTGCCCACACCTATCCTCCACCCCCACAAAGAAACTGCTCCTCCTCGCCACCTTCATGTGTACCCTACGCACCACCTTAAACTGGATGAGTCTTAACCTCACATACAACAAGAACGCGTTCACCCTTTGCAAGGCCTCTGCCCATGTCCCGGGCCGCACCTCCCCACCCAGTTCCTCCTCCCATTTGCACTTAATATCCACCACCGAAGCGCGCTCCCTCTCCATCAATTCTTATAAATATCTGACACCTTCTCCTCCCCTATTTTGTCATCTGATAACAGATTATCCTACAACACTGGAGGCGGTAGTACCAGCAAGGATGGCACCTCTCTCCTCCCGAAATCCCACACCTGCAGATACCTACAGCAATTCCCCTTGGGCAACTCAAATTACTCCAGGCTTGCAAATTTGTCCCTCATAAACAAGTCCCTAAAATACTCAATCCCTACTTCCTGCCACTCCAGAAACCTCACGTCCAGCCCCAATGGCAAATTAGCGCCCACAGCGAAATGCCCTCCAGTCTAAAATGTTGCCTGCACTGCCCACATACCTTTAACGCTGACACCACCACTGGGTTCATGAAGTACATGACGGCGGGAACAGCAGAGGTGCCAACAACAATGCCCTCAAACTCTTTCCCCTGCATAACGCCGCCTCCACCCACCCCCAGACCGACCTCTCCTCCATAGCCCATTTCTTCACCATCACCAATACTTGCCGCCCAACAATAATTTACCAATTTCGGCAATGCCAACCCCCCGCCCCCGTTCCAAAAATACCCGCATCACTTCCCTGCCCAAACAAACCCCCAAATAATCCCAGTGTTCTTCCTAAACAAAGATTTGGGACAGAGATAGGGTGGTTCTGGATCACAAACAGAAACCTGGGCAGCACCATCATTTTCACTACCTGCATGGGTCAGCCAGCAATAGTGGCAACATACCCCAGCTCTTAACATCCGCTTTCATTTCCTCCACCAATCGAGACAAATTCAATCTACGTAGCTGGACCCAGCTCCATGCCACCTGAATGGACCTGGACGGCAAGATAGCACAGTGGTTAGCAGCTGTTGCTTCACAGCACCAGGGTCCCAGGTTCGATTTCAGCTTGGTGTCAATGTCTGTGCGGAGTCTGCACATTCTCCCCATGTCTGCGTGGGTTTCCTCCGGGTGCTCCGGTTTCCTCCCATAAGTCCCGAAAGACGTGCTTGTTAGGTGAATTGGACATTGTGAATTCTCCCTCTGTGTACCCGAAAAGCCGCCCGAGTGTGGCGACTGGGGGATTTCCACAGAAATGTCACTGCAGTGTTAATGTAAGCCTACTTGTGACAATAATGAAGATTATTTTTATTTTTTTTTACATTTAGAGTATCCAATTAATTTTTCCAATGAAGAGGCAATTTCGCATGGCCAATCCACCTACCCTGCACATCTTTTGGGTTGTGGGGGTGAAACCCATGCAAACACGGGGAGAATGTGCAAACTCCACAAGACAATGACCCAGAGCCAGGATTGAACATGGGACCTCGGCGCCGTGAGGCAACCGTGCTAACCACTTTCTAACCATGCTGCCCTCATAATGAAGATTATTATTACCTCCGTGCCTAAATCTCACCCCACCGCCCTAAATGGCAAATCCCCTAGTCCCCTTTCTTGCCCTCTGGCATTGATCGTGAACACCTCACTCTTTCCCATGTTCAATTCATATCCCGAAAACCAGCTAAATTCCCATAAATAAATAATGCAGGAGGAGGCTCCGGATGAGTCGGGAAACCGTCGCCCATATTTGCTGTTCATCAGATCCGAGATATATAATAAATCGTCCGCGTATAGCGAAACCCAATGCCCAGCAGCAACGCGCCCCCCACCCCCCGACCCCCGTTCAAAGACTCTCCACTCCCTTGACTCTCTAAGCCCCATTGCCAATGTCTCTATCGCCAAGGCGAAAAGCAATGGGGAAAGTGGGCATCCCTGTCTCGTCTCTCATCCCACAATGTAGCCCAAAGAACCGCAAACTCATTTGGTTCTTCCGAATGCTCGCAACCGGCACCTAGTCCAACAGTCGGGCCCAATCCAGAAACCCAAGCCCAAACCCAACCGCCCCAGCACCTCCAACAAATATGTCCACTCCACCCGATCAAAAGCCCTCTTTGTCTCCATCATCTCCACCACCACCACCACCTCCACCTCCTGCCTCACCAAGGGTAGCATAATCGAATTAAGTAACCTCTGCATATTTGCCGACAACTGTCTTCCCTTCACAATACCAATCTGGTCCTCCCCTATCACCCCTAGCACACAGCCTTCAATTTGCGATGAAAGCACCTTCGCCAACTGCTTAGCATCAACATTCAGCAGTGATATCAGGCAGAACAATGCACTCTGTTCAGGGTCCTTACCCATCTTTAAAATCAGGGAGATGGACACTTGGGACAGTGTGGGGGTAAGATCCCCCCCTCTCCCTAACCTCATTATACGTCCTCACCAGCAGTGACCCCAGCTCCACCCCAAACTTCTCATAAAACTCTGCTGGGAGCCTGTCCGGTCCCGCGGCCTTCCCTGCCTGCATCGCCCTCATGCCATCCATCACCTTTAGCCCAATCGGGACAACTGGCACCTGGACCCACTCCCCCTCCACCTTGAGAAACTCCAAACCATCCAGGAACCACTGCATCCCCTCTTCTACAGTCGGGGGCTCCGACCTGTTCAGCCTCCTATAAACGGCCTCAAGTGCCCCATTCACCCCTTCCGGGTCTGTCACCACCTTACCCCTCTCGTCCCTCATCCTACCAATCTCCCTCACGACTGCTTGCATCCTCAAATGGTGGGCCAGCATCCTACTCGCTTTCTCCCTGCACTCGTACGCTGCCCTTCTGGCCCTCCGCAACTGCCCCACTGCTTTCCCCGGGGACACTAACCCAAATTTCACCTGGAGCCTCTGTGTCCCCCTTAACAACCCCTCCTCGTGTCCCACCGAGTGACCTTCAGAATCCCATCTACCAGACTTGTCCTCTCCTCTGCTCCAGCGTCTCCCTGTGCGCCCAAATTGAAATAAAGTCCCCCATGTCTACCGCCTTGAGTGCCTCCCATAGCATGGTGACTGTGACTTCCCCCATGTCATTCAACTCCACATAGCCCCGGGTGACAGCCCACACCTGCTCACCCACCCACAGATCCACTCAATGCGCGTGTGGTCTGAAACCACAATCGCTGAATGCTCCGAGCTAGCCTCCCCGCCAGCAGCGCATTGTCCATCATGAAAAATTCAATCCGGGAGTACACCCGGTGCATAGGGGAGAATTGTGAAAACTCCTTCTCCCTCAGCCTCCTAAACCTCCACGGGTATGCCCACTTATGCATTCCATGAACCCCTTCAACTGCCTAGCCACCGCCAACATCCTCGATGACGTAGGGCTCGACAAGCCCAGATCCGGATCCAGGAAGGTATTGAAATCTCCGCCCAATATCAGCCGACCCGTATCCAGGTCCGGAATCTTCCCCAACACCCACTTCCATAGAGTCCTCATCATCCCAATTCGGGACAGAAACGTTTACCAGGACTACCGCATTCCCTCCAACTTCCCACTAACTATCGCATATCAACCCCCCCCCCCCCCCCCGGCTACAATGCTACCCATTTCAAAGCAACCCTCTTATTAACCAACACTGCCACCCCCCTCGTCTTCATATTCAGCCCCGAATGGGACACCTGCCCCACCCATCCCTTCCTCAGCCTTGTCTGATCACCTAACTTCAGGTGCGTTTCCTTCAAGAACACAACGTTTGCCTTCAGACACCTCAAATGCATGAATGCACACAATGGCTTAACTGACCCATTCAACTCTCGCACGTTCCACGTAACCAGCCTGATCTGGGGGCACCCCACCCCCTACCCTGTTGATCAGCCATACCCGTTTTTGAGCCAACCCCCGGCCCCCATCACGCACCCCTCCAGGCCCGTCCTCGAATGTCCACGGCCATCTCTCCTACCAAAGTGCCCCACACCAACCATTCCCATGAAAGCAACCCCCCCCCCCCCCCACCCCCGCTCCTCCCCTCCACACTCCAACAAAGAACCAACCCCAGCCCCCCAGCGTGATATCTTCCACCTGGCAACATCCCAACTTCACTCCCATTAACTACCTCATCCAGCCCAAGGCCTCTGATTTCCCCTCAGTCCACCTGCACCCCCAATTCTCCCAGCCACCAACAAACAAAGAGAAACAAAAGGCACACTCACCATCTCCGTTCCCCCGTCGAAACCCATCCCAAATTACCCACCCCATGCACTTTACAACAAACACAAAGGTCCTCTCCAAAGTTCAATGCTGTCACACTCCTCCCAGTCCATTGTCCCTCATAAAGTCCATCGCCTCCTCTGGCGAGTCAAATAAAACTCCTACTTCTGATGTGTCACTCACAAGCGGGCAGGGTACAAAACCCCAAACTTCAACCCCCTTCTTCAAGAGGACAGCTTTCATCTGGTTGAACCCGGCCCTCAACTTTGCCTGCTTCGTACCCAGGTCCTGGTAGATCCACAGCTCACTCTCTTCCAAGGTGCATTTCTTGGTCTTCCTTGCCCATTTCAGAATTTTCTCCTTGTCCACAAAACGATGCAGCCTCAACACCATCGCCCTCGGTGGCTCCGCCACCTATAGAACATAGAACAATACAGCGCAGTACAGGCCCTTCAGCCCACGATGTTGCACCAAAACAAAAGCCATCTAACCTACACTATGCCATTATCATCCATATGTTTATCCAATAAACTTTTAAATGCCCTCAATGTTGGCGAGTTCACTACTGTAGCAGGTAGGGCATTCCACGGCCTCACTACTCTTTGCGTAAAGAACCTACCTCTGACCTCTGTCCTATATCTATTACCCCTCAGTTTAATGCTATGTCCCCTCGTGCCAGCCATTTCCATCCGCGGGAGAAGGCTCTCACTGTCCACCCTATCCAACCCCCTGATCATTTTGTATGCCTCTATTAAGTCTCCTCTTAACCTTCTTCTCTCCAACGAAAACAACCTCAAGTCCATCAGCCTTTCCTCATAAGATTTTCCCTCCATACCAGGCAACATCCTGGTAAATCTCCTCTGCACCCGCTCCAAAGCCTCCACGTCCTTCCTATAATGCGGTGACCAGAACTGTACGCAATACTCCAAATGCGGCCGTACCAGAGTTCTGTACAGCTGCAACATGACCTCCCGACTCCGGAACTCAATCCCTCTACCAATAAAGGCCAACACTCCATAGGCCTTCTTCACAACCCTATCAACCTGGGTGGCAACTTTCAGGGATCTATGTACATGGACACCTAGATCCCTCTGCTCATCCACACTTTCAAGAACTTTACCATTAGCCAAATATTCCGCATTCCTGTTATTCCTTCCAAAGTGAATCACCTCACACTTCTCTACATTAAACTCCATTTGCCACCTCTCAGCCCAGCTCTGCAGCTTATCTATATCCCTCTGTAACCTGCTACATCCTTCCACACTATCGACAACACCACCGACTTTAGTATCGTCTGCAAATTTACTCACCCACCCTTCTGCGCCTTCCTCTAGGTCATTGATAAAAATGACAAACAGCAACGGCCCCAGAACAGATCCTTGTGGTACTCCACTTGTGACTGTACTCCATTCTGAACATTTCCCATCAACCACCACCCTCTGTCTTCTTTCAGCTAGCCAATTTCTGATCCACATCTCTAAATCACCCTCAATCCCCAGCCTCCGTATTTTTTGCAATAGCCTACCGTGGGGAACCTTATCAAACGCTTTGCTGAAATCCATATACACCACATCAACTGCTCTACCCTCGTCTACCTGTTCAGTCACCTTCTCAAAGAACTCAATAAGGTTTGTGAGGCATGACCTACCCTTCACAAAGCCATGCTGACTATCCCTGATCATATTATTCCTATCTAGATGATTATAAATCTTGTCTCTTATAATCCCCTCCAAGACTTTACCCACTACAGACGTGAGGCTCACTGGTCTATAGTTGCCGGGGTTGTCTCTGCTCCCCTTTTTGAACAAAGGGACCACATTTGCTGTCCTCCAGTCCTCTGTCACTATTCCTGTAGCCAATGATGACATAAAAATCAAAGCCAAAGGTCCAGCAATCTCTTCCCTGGCCTCCCATAGAATCCTAGGATAAATCCCATCAGGTCCCGGGGACTTATCTATTTTCAGCCTGTCAGAATTGCCAACACCTCTTCCCTACGTACCTCAATGCCATCTATTCTATTAGCCTGGGGCTCAGCATTCTCCTCCACAACATTATCTTTTTCCTGAGTGAATACTGACGAAAAATATTCATTTAGTATCTCACCTATCTCTTCAGACTCCACACACAATTTCCCATCCCTGTCCTTGACTGGTCCTACTCTTTCCCTAGTCATTCGCTTATTCCTGACATACCTATAGAAAGCTTTTGGGTTTTCCTTGATCCTTCCTGCCAAATACTTCTCATGTCCCCTCCTTGCTCGTCTTAGCTCTCTCTTTAGATCCTTCCTCGCTACCTTGTAACTATCCATCGCCCCAACCGAAACTTCACACTTCATCTTCACATAGGCCTCCTTCTTCCTCTTAACAAGAGATTCCACTTCCTTGGTAAACCACAGTTCCCTCGCTCGACGCCTTCCTCCCTGTCTGACCAGTACATACTTATCAAGAACACGCAGTAGCTGATCCTTGAACAAGCCCCACTTATCCAGTGTGCCCAACACTTGCAGCCTACTTCTCCACCTTATCCCCCCCAAGTCACGTCTAATGGCATCATAATTGCCCTTCTCCCAGCTATGGCCACCTCCTCGGCACCCTGTGCACCCGATCCACCTCTAGGGGCCGGTCGAAGGTCCCACCCCTTCAACCTCTCTGGCATGCTCGCCACATACTTGCAGCCGGCACTCAATCGATGCCCTCAGGCATCCTGACGATCCTCACATTCTGCCTTCTGGAGCGGTTCTCAAAGACCTTCAACTTCGCTCTTAGCCTCTTCTGGCTATTCAGCACAATCCCCATCTCTGCTTCAAACGAGGCCAGCCATTTCTCATGCTCCTTCACCTATTCTTCCACCTTCTCTATCGGCAGGCCTCGAGCCTCCTGCCTCTATCCATTCTCTCAATCGCAGCTCTGAGCGGCTCCGCCACCTTGGCCAAATCCCCCAAAGCTACTTTTCCCTGCTGCTGGAATTTGTTGTTCAAAAACTCCACTCCGTTGTCCACTAGACAAGCAGCGCTGCCCCCTTGCCCTCTGCCATCTTCACCTGTGGAGCACCACATAACCTTCTTGCTCCAGCTGCTTTCCCTTTCTTGTGGCACTTCTCGTCTGCTAATCCATATACCAACCTCACCGGAAGAGTATTACTTTCCCTGGGCACTCCACTCACACACCTTTTGCCCTCAAAACAACCCCAATATAGGTGGGGAAGGACTGAAAAATTCCACCTTGAGCGGGAGCCACCAAATGTACAGCACTCACTCCATGGCTGCCACTGGAAGTCCAGTTTTATTCATTCTTCAAATATATCATCCAGATCCACCTGATGAAAATGTTTTCTGCCATAAACATTGCATTCTCAGTCAGCTCTCACTTTATGGTCTAATTAGTTTCACTTTCCCAATTCCAGGTGATATCATGATGAGTCACCATGATCTTATGAAAATACCTTTAAATAAACACAAACATTCTCAAAACCAACAGATGATACTTTTTAGAATAGAAGAATCATAGAATCCCTGCAGTGTAGAAGGAGGCCATTCGGCCCACCGAGTTTGCATCATCTCTCCAAAAGAGCACCCTACCTCGGTAAAATCCTCCATCCTACCCCCTAACCCCACCTCAGGGCAATTTAGCATGGCCAATCCACCTAACCTGCACATCTTTGGTCTGTGAGAGGTGTAGTGATATGTATATGTAGAGACATATAAAGGCTTAATGACTACATCTTCGTGTAACACAACCAATAGATGGCAACACTAAGTTCCTGTATAAATATGAGAACTCAAAGGATCTTGGGGCGCTTCAAACCAGGAGTGACTAGACAGCAGAGTGTTTGAGCGATAGATCACGGCATAGTTGCACGTGTAGTTTAAAATAGTTGATACTTTATTCAGAATTATTTGATTACTAGCATTAGTTCTGTAGAATGTGCGAACTCAATATTAATCAATTTGTTATTCATTAAATCTATTTTGCTTAAAGTTGAATTTTGGTGGTTTCTTGAGAATCACACCATCAGACCATTCTGGATATATAAAGCAAAGAATAACGATAAATTACCAAAGAGTAATTTAACAGGAGGAAATTGAAGTACCCGGAGGAAACCCACACTGACACGGGGAGAAAGTGCAAACTCCACACAGTCACCCTAGGTGGGAATCGAACCTGGGTCTCTGGTGCTGTGAGGCAGCAGTGCGAACCGCTGTGCATCGCGCTGCCCCCCAGAAATTTAATTTCTGAAATTAATTCTTAGTTACATTCAAAGCGGCATAATTTTAATCCCAGATAATTTTTCTATAAGCATTTTCTTAATCCTGTTGAGGGAGATTAATTGCATTCTTACACAAATTTACCTTTGTAATACATGGTTAAATGACACAACGGCTAAGGGACCACTCTGAAGTACAACAAATCTTTCTGCTCAAGAAATGGTGACATTCTCTCCCTGAAGAATGTTGTAAGCCGTCAGTGGACTAAATTCTGACAGGCTCCACATCCACAGCACAAATTGCTTCAAATTTGGCAACTGGGTCAATAATTTTCATTTGGCAAGCACCAGAATTGAAAATGTGAGAAAAAATGTGTCATTTTTGAATTGTTGAGACATTCATTGCCAGAGGACACTGTTTTTGAGTTTGTGCTTGACCTATGTTACTAGGGCAGTAGCTGTGTGTGTGCATGGTTACGAAATGGAAGATCCATCTTTGGTACTGAATTGTATCTCATACAATCTAGCAGTGTTGCAGCCTCCAACTATAATTTTCAAACTAATTTAAGTTCAAATAAGCATTTTCTTTCCATTGTGGCTCTCAGCATCTGATGAATCAAACAGATTCTTTGTCTCCTCTCATTCAGATAATTGGGGTTCAATGCACTTGGACTATCTTTAGATACAAGATGCGCAAAGACTGTGTTCTGTCCTCCTGTCCTACATCTGAATAGGCAGTAAAAATAGCAAGCCCTTTACCGAGGACACAAAGTCACCTCCTGTCCTGCTCTCTTTGTCCTTTCAGTGGTTACTTTATGTCAGTTTATTCCAACTATATTTTGCCTGATGGTGTTTTATGATTTTTTTTTTGATTAGCAGTTGGAACATATGCAGATCTGTAAATTAAAAACAAAATATAAACGGTGTTCCATAATTGTCAATTTGTGAATTTTATTGTTGAATATTAAATATTAAAAATTCAATATTTTATTGTTAAATATTAATATTGTTGAATAAAATAATCACTTTGCAAGAACAGATTTGTTAGGCATGAAAGAAAAGTATAACCTAATTTGGTCATCTTCATTAAAAATAACTAAAAATAGAGATATCTGTGATTTGAGCATGTGAAAGCTCAACATATTCACAAGCTACTCCTCTGCTATTTTTGAAAGTTGATGGCTGCAGCACATTTACTGAGGTTGAAAAGAAACATAGGTAATTATATTAGCCATAAGGTATCATACCCAAGATAAATATTATGCTTTCTTGGATACAGAGAAATCTGTTATCCATCTGTGAATGCATTGGTTGCCATTTTGTCTATAGAGCACAGAAATGTAGCTTACACATTAGGTAAAACATCATTTTGTATGTCTTAATCCCAACCATTGTAGAGTATCTGGTAGCTTAATTGGATAGTAACCATAATAAAAGGACTCAGATTTGATTTAAAAAAACGTAAGCTGGATCGATGCTTGAAGGCAGTATTTATTTGTCCAGTATCTCAGATAGCTGTACTCTCTGTCCAGATGATGTATGCTTCTTGCACAAACAGGGTATTGATCTCACAGGATATGGTAGTGTTGGGTTTGTTCTTCCTTGTCAAATTTAACCCACCTTTCTTTTCTGAATTAATTGGCAACAAATTTATCATCAAAGTAACAATGAGCGGATATGCACAAATCACACAGCAGATTCAGTCCAGGGCTGTGCACTCTTTTAGACATGAATATTTGGAGATTACTGTCTCAGATGCACGACTCCACTGTTAGTTTCCCAAAAATAGCATTTTTCTGTCTGACTCACCATTGATACATATCGAATAGCTCAAAATTCCTTTACTTACATGATAGGTACGGACTAAAAATGCCTGGGAAAGTTAGGACTTGTTCGTTTCAGTCTAAGTACCCTTCTTAACAATACAGTATATCTTAATTACTGTCAGTAAACCTCTCTGGCGCTGAAAATGAAAATTTTCAAGTGTGGTGTATTATTCCTTCAGCTTTTAATTGCTGCTGGAGATTTAAATAAGAAATTCATTTTAAAATATTTTCCCTACTTTTCTCACTCTCTTAATCCAATCTTTACCTTTCTTAATTTTATTTTCAATACCTGATTCAGCATTCAAACTCTTCAAGCTGACATCCCCTAGCTTAGACATTGAGCTATTGATTATCAGATCTTCAGTATGATTCACTAAGGAGATGTACAGTTGTTTTCCCTCTTCACATAGGTCTCCCATGCCCTGTAGTGAGAAACACTTATACTTAGAACAGGTTGCTGTGAAAAAAACTCATGAAAAGTGAATGGGCAAAGACAAGGCTTACAAATATCAGGGAGCATGATTCACCTTGATGGGAATAATCATTGAAAGCTCATTGAGCTAACAGTAGAGATTCAGTGCTAAATAATCCTTTCAATGTACCTTCGCCTGAAAATAAGATTGAAACAAATAATTATGCAATACCAGAATAGAATCTAAAGTAAACTGGTCCGAAAAGCAAAGATTGCATGTGATCTGTGTGGCTGCACTCAATAGTATGTACGAGTCAGTTGCAAATGTCTGGTTATTTCACCACCTTCTATGGTATTTTCTTGTTTAGTCCGGAGATGTCGAGATGGGAGTAATGTATTTGCAATGATTTTGTTTTGAAGCCATCTCCTGGGCAAAGGTGATATTGTTAGGAAACTGTTGTAAAACCTTTCTCTACTCTATGTTTCCTTTTTAATTCCTGTCCTGGCTCCCTTTAATCTACAATATTCATGATAGCTGCTGTAAAATAAAATATCCCTGGTCAAATGGACTTGCCCAGTACTTCTCTTTCGGGTTCTGGGCAGAGCTCATGATGTTAATTTGTTAGACTTCGCAAGTAGCCAATTAGAGAAGCTAAAATCCTGAGCCATCCTCTGTTGTTGTTTGTGATTGATGCAGCCATTCAGAATCTTCTGGAAGAAAGGCTAGTCATGTGAAGTGCTCGATTTTGTCCTGAATCCTGTGAAGCGTTCAGCCTGGAGGCAGCTGGAAGGCACACTCTCGCTCTGCTATCTCTCTCTCTCTCTGCCATCTTTCTCTCTCTGCCACGCAATTTTAAAAACTCCTAGTCAGATCTGCGAAGGCACTCCTGTTTAAAAGTCTGACAGCAGTCAGAACTGTGAAGGGAAACCTCTGGAGTGACAATTGCAAACAGTTTCTCAACCAGGTCTCTGATTCTTTAATCCTCTGTCTGAAAAGCTGGGAAGAACTTAATCTGAGAACACTCTTTGTGATACAGCCGGAATTTCTGTGCAGAGATCAGGCAAATAGAAGACACTGTAAAATTATCAGGCTTAAAGTTCCAGTAATATTTCAGGGAGACGGGGGCTCCATCTGGTGGTCGGAGGTCAGAATTGCACTGAACTGATTCTCCTGTGTGAGCTCCATCTGGTGGTCGGTGGTCAGAATTGCACCAGCCTGAATGTCTTATTAGTGTCACAAGGAGGCTTACGCTAACACTGCAATGAAGTTACTGTGAAAATCCCCTAGTTGCCACACTCCAACGCCTGTTCAGGTACACTGAGGGAGAATTCAGAAGGTCCAATTCACCAAACAAGCATGTCTTTCAGGACGTGTGGGAGGAAACCAGAACACCCGGAGGAAACCCATGCAGATACGGGGAGAATGTGCAGACTCCACACAGGCAGTGACCCAAGCCGGGAATCGAACCGGGGTCCCTGGCGCTGTGAAGCATCAGTGCTAACCACTGTGCTACCATGCTGCCCTAATATGAACAATTTCTTCAGAGAGTTACATTCAGAGAAGACTGGTGCCTACAGAGACCACAACTGTGGCAGGGAAGATTCATCTCAAATCTTTTCCTTCAATTCCCATTGTTTTAATTCTTTCCCTCCCCTTATCGTGTTTCTGTGTTGTGTGTGTCTGGGTGGCGAGTGGGATGGGGTTTTGGGAATAGGTTGACTAGTAGACTGTAGTGCAAATTATTTCCTTTGTATGTTCATCTTTTACTCTTATTATAAATAAACAATTTGTGAATGTTTTACTTATAAATCTGCTGTCGGTAACTCATTGGAGTAGTCAGGGGTTAAAGATCTCAGGAATACATGAATTATTGGATAATTCACTTATGTTGGGACTCCGGGGTCTGTGGGGCTTGAACTGACCGTGCACTTGCCCAGCGTGTCATAAAAATATGGGGACAGAACAACAATGTTGCCAGATGAACAAATAGCTACGTTGAAGTATGGGTGAGTCAGACCATTTTGCCCACCAATATCATTCTTCCATACATACACACAAGCCATTCATTACAACAACATCCAGCTACTACTTCAATGATTGCCAAGTTCTTTGCTGTTATTATTCTGCTCAGAAGGCTTTTCCAGATATTGATTACTCTTCTTGTAAAGAAATGCGTCCTGATATTAAATAACACATCCTTTTGAGGTATAAAGTCATGGGTTGAATTTTAAGAGTCACCAATGGTGGGGAAAACAAATGGTTAGACCCATAAATTAGACTACCAAGCATTGTACGCATCACCAGTCTAACCACCTCAGCCCTGCTATGATTTTACGGGTGGCGTGTAAACTGTCATGGGAGTCACTTGCCTGTAGCCCAAGTGAGATCCTTATGTGGCCGATTAATCACCAATCATGGGTCTCATCCCCCTGCCACTCTGATATAATGACCAGTGGGACCATCCTGTCTCAATATACTCCCCTCATTGGGGCCCATCAGCCTGGCCCCAGAGAGATCTCAGACTTAGCTCAATGGCCGGATCCATCGCTGAACACCACCGCCTATCCAACCTGTAGTACCAGCGGTGGCCACTATTTCTGCTTGGTGTTGCCGGTTTACAGAGTTGATGGCATCCAATTGGTCCATTAGTCGGGACTTCCTCTTCGAAGGTTGAGGGAAGACCCATCTCATATTAATGAAAGGGCCATTGCCCCCCCCAAAAAAAAATAGCGGGGCAAGCCGGCCAACTGAGCTGGGCTTACACCCAAAATTTGCACTGGGGCGTGGGCAGCCCACCCTCAGCCTATAATTCAGCCCCATGTTTTGTAATCATTTAATAATAATAATATGAATAGGTATATAAGTGTTGGGCATGTGACTCTGTCCTTTTATCTCAGGTAAATTAAAGAAAGCAATAGAAAACATAACATGAAACTGAGGGGGAATTTAGTGTGTGGAGCACGTTTTGGCAGTAATGGGAATGTGATCAACCCATGTAGATCATTGAGACATGCAGCCAACTTGTAGTTGTGCAGCTGTTCACCTGATCAGGGAGTTTATGACTATGAGAGACCAACACAATTTCATGAGAGGTGACCTTATTGAGACACATAGGATTCTCAAGGGGCTTGACAGGGTTGATGCTGAGAGGATGTTTCATCATGTGGGAGAGTCTAGGATCAGAGAGCATGATCTCAGAGTAAGGGGTCACCTATTTAAGACAGAGATGAGGAGGAATGTCTTTTCTCAGAGGGTAGTGAATCTGTGGAATTCTTTACCACTAAGAGCTGTAGAGGCTGGGTCATTAAGCCTGAGATAGACAGATGTTTAATCAGTAAGGGAATCAAGTGTTATGGGGATAAGGCAGGAAAGTGGAGTTGTGGATTATATCAGATCAGCCATTATATCATTGAATGGTGTAGCAGATTCGATGGGCCGAGTGGCCTACTTCTGCTTCCACGTCTTATGGTCTGTCTGCATTACTTAAAGCCAGCCTGCACCTCTTAAAGGGGGCATTTTGGACTGGGGTAGGTGCTGGAATTGACCCCAGAAGAGAGTATGAGTGAGAAGAAGAATTAATTATTGCACCACACGACTGAAAGCGGGTTTGAAGATTTTCAGATACTGTGATAGAGGGAGTGCAGAGAAGGAGGGGTGCCATTGATTTTCAGGAAAACAGGAAGCCCAACAGGCAAACTTGGAGAAAGCAGTTGGAGCACATAGCTGTGATGGCTAAAGGCAGAAATCCAGCCCCAAGGACTTAAGCGCAGTACAAAATGTTCAGTGGCCTCCCATGCATGGTTATTGTGATATACATGTGCCTTTAAGGAAATATATCTCAAAGTGCTGCCCATCACTGGTCACTGCAAGAGAGGATGAGATATATAATCACATGACTCTAGACATAACACAGTGGCAGCTATACAGATTAGATCCCCCCCCCCACCCCGTTAACATAGTCTTATATAGCCTCATGTTCAAATAAAGAATCTACATTATTGTTTTACCAGTCCTTCTTTTATGATTGATAGTATGTTTGCAATAATCAGGAGGACATATAAGGTCAATAAGTGCATCTTGAAGTGCAATATCCCACCAACATTACCGGCAACTTCACACACTCTTCATTGCATCACGGTCCCATCACTCACCTGCCAAAACTCTTTATAAATCATGATATTTCGCACATTCACAGCTTCATCTCACCTTCACATATTTACAACTGCTGAAAGTCTCACATATGCATCACACAGTTTGCACACACTGCCAATTAGTCAACCATGCCAAACATATTTTATCACATTCACTGACACACTTCTCTCCCTCTCCTGCAGGACCTGGCACAGCACTAAAGGCTGCTGCACCAAAGACAGGCTAACCCTCTGCGGGGGATGGTGCTCATCATCACTCAGACCGTGGCAAGCAGAGGTGCGGAAACCATTGAAGTTTATGGCATGCTCATACTGAATTCTCTGTCTCACATCCCACTTCACCCTCATCCACAATCTCTTCTGATTTACAAACTACAGATGGTGCAGCCATGCCCCTCGCACTGCCTCAGCATAACTCTATAAATGTGCCTATCTCTTTTCTGATGCCCAAGAACTGCCAACTGCAAGCAGCGGTGGAAGAAAAGGAGGAGGTGTGGGGTTGGGGTTGGGAAGAAGAAAGTCCGTGGCGAAGAAAAACACCATCAGACGATCCCATACTTGAAGCCACCAGCTCAGATGAAGGTATCTGTCTGTCTTTGGAGATGATCGATTGTACCCGGAGTTCATGTCACTTCAGGGCTGAACATCGTTTGTTGTAGCTGTAGAGGCCAGTTCATGATTGGCAGTCCCTTCTGCAGCTGGCACAGATGAATGGAATTGGCCTCAGGCAACTGATGTTTATTTCCTTCCTCTTTTCCACCATCTAATCGTTTACTTTGTCCGCTGATATTTCCACACCCTTCTTGACTGCTTGTCCCCAAACACTGCGGCTAACAGTGAGGACTTACCATGCATCGAGTCATATCCCGGTCAATCCATTGGTCTTGTAATGATAGCAAGTTCACCATAGAACATGTCTTTCATAATGTCTATGTCATCCATTCGGCTCACATAACCCAACCAACAGAATTGCTCCTGACTCAAGAGACCAGACATGTTGGAGATTCCATATCTGGCACTCCATCTTGCCAGGGACTGCTCTCATGCCTAAGATAGCAGAGGTGGAAGCTGATCAGCCTCCCTTCTTGGTTTGCACAAGTTGTCTTTGCTTCAGTGCTCTAAAAGGAAGGAGCTGACACACAAGCATCCACAAAGAGCAATGCATTTTCCGTTAGTTTGCTGTTGGCTCACACTTGACTTCTCAACTTTGAGATGACAGAAGCGCCTTTAGCAATCCTGGTGCTAATTTTAGCATCAAGGGACAGGCTGCTGATATTTGTTGATCCAAGGCAAGTGAAGCTGACAACGACCTCTAGAGTGAGGTTGTCGATATTGATGGTAGGTGGAGTCTCTATGTCCTGGACCATAGCCTTGGTATTCCTGATGCTGATTGTAGTGCAGACACTTTGCAGGCCTGAGAGAACCAATATGCAAGCTGTTGCAAGTGAACTTCAACATGGGAAGCCAGCACGGTGTCATCAGCAAACTGTAGCTCATGACTAGGACATTATGCACTTTGGTTTTGGCACGCAGTCCTATCAAGTTGATCAGTTCAGGCATGCAGATAGGTACCCTTGAGTCACTGAAAGTGTACACTACTAGCATCAAGAAAATCTTATGCCATAGAGATTGACACCAGGACCAGCCCTGCTTTACCCCACTGCTGACCGTGAAAGCATCTGATGGTGCTCCATTCCAACTGATGAAAGTGCATGTTCTCATGGAATTGAAAAAATTATGCCCAAGAGTCCAGGCTGACAGTCTATTTTCCACAGCAGTTTAAAGACTCTGCCTCTGCTGACAAGATTGAAAGTCTTGGTGAGGGCTATGAGGGTAATATAGAATTGTCTCAGCTCTTCCCAGCACTTCTCCTGTAAATGACAAAGTGAAAGGTACAGATCAACTGTGAATGTGGCAGCTGGAAGTCACACTAGACTTGGGGCAGATGAGTGACACCAGGGTCTGCAATCTGGCCAGGGCACCTGAAGCACAGACATTCTTCACCAATAATAACAAGGAGATGTGTCAGTAACTGTTGCAGTCACTGCGACTTCATTTGGTTTGTACAAGGTGGGCCAATTTGGCTGCTGCTGGGACTGTTGCTTTCTTGATTTCATACATCCCGCGAGCATCACCAGATTCAGCAGCAAAGCATATGCTGTTGCAAAGTTTCAACCAGTATTGATTAATGCAGTAATAAAAGCAAAATATTGCGGATACTGAAAATCTGAAAGAAAGCAGAAAATGCTGAATAAACTCAGCAGTTCTGACAGCATCTGTGGAAAGAAATAGAGTTAATGTTTTGCGTCAAACTGACCCAAGCAGTCTATTGAACTTCTGTCAGCTCTGAAAGCATTTGGGCTTTATCTGCTGGGTCCTCTCGAGGGCTCTCCTCTTGGTTGTAGTAACTGGCTCCATTTCAGTCCAATATACCTCAAACCAGTCAGCATTCCTCTGATTTATTTTACTGTATGCAGTGAGCAGAGTTGGCGGTGGTACTGTGTAGATGACCCCACTTTACTACTGAATTCTGACCTTGGGCATTGTTGTCTGAAAGAGCCTGATCGAGGATTTTGAGGAGCTCCTGGATCCTTTCTCATTCATGTTATGCGAGAGTGCCTTTAAGAATTGGATGTTGAAGAAATGTACCTTTTAACAAATGGAGCTGATCATATTACTGAAGTGATGTCAGAGGTTGTGGGGAGCTGAGCTCTGCTTTTGGTTTCAGTTTGAGGAGAAAGCTGGGAGTGTCTGTATGTTTTGCTGAGAGCAGCTGAAAAGTGCCTGGCTGGTTTGCTGAGAGTGGCATGAAAGGAGAAAGCCAGTTTGAGGAGAAAGCTGGGGGTGTCTGTATGTTTTGAAAAGAGTTGCAGGAAGAAAAACACAGAGCTGATCTGTGGATGTCTGCAAATCCAAAGACTATAAGTATATTGAATGTAACCTCATGTCTGTTGTTAAAAGTGAAGTCTTGTGGATGTTGAAAGGAACATTTTGAGGGATTATTTAGTGTTGTATTATTTTCAGGGTTATCTTTGAAGTAAGGGGTGTTAAGTGATCCAATGTTTATTTAAAAGGTTAATTTGAGTTCATGGAGTAAACATTGTTTTGTGTTAAAAACCACGTGTCCATAATTGTAATACCACACCTGGGGAACAAGGCGTGTGCTTCAAAAGCAACAATCCATTAAAGGGGGAGGTTGGTTGAACTCCATGATATATTTTGGGGTTCTGAAAACACCTCTCCCATAACATTCAGATCCCACAGCAACCTTTCTTCTTGGAGTGATATAGTTTCTTTGGCTGAAATCCTGAGTTTGTCACCCACTAGTGAATGGTCAGTGTCACAGTCAGTGCTGTGATAGCTATGAGTGATGAGAACACTGTTGAGGGTGATATGTCTGGTGAAGATAAGGTCTAGCTCTGCCTCACACGGCATGTTGTGGTACAGATTAAAGTGTTTGTCACACGGTGTCCCTGGTCACAGCATAACACCAGCAACCTCTACCCATTTTCATTTGTCTGTTGATTCCCTGGTGCCCTCTACATGTTTCCCAAGCTGTGTAGGCGGTGCCCATCTTTGCAAGAATTATCCTGGAAGCTACAGTCACTTAGTCCTGTGAAATCTGCTGATGGGAGCATCAAGTGTCTCCTAGAATTGTCCCATAATATCTGTGGCGAAGGAAAGTGTTGGAGTGCAGATGCACATGAGGTTAACTGGGCCCATGCTTGTTGATGAGGAAAGTATGGGAAGTCTCTTTAAGCCTCCTGCGGTGGGTCAGTCATCACGGGTAGAGTGGTATTTTTACTGTGAAATCCACTCCATGTTCTCTTGGGGCAGCACGTAGCATTGTGGATAGCACAATTTCTTCACAGCTCCAGGTTCCCAGGTTCGATTCCGGCTTGGGTCAGTGTCTGTGCGGAGTCTGCACATCCTTCCCGTGTGTGCGCGGGTTTCCTTCGGGTGCTCCGGTTTCCTCCCACAGTCCAAAGATGTGCAGGTTAGGTGGATTGGCCATGATAAATTGCCCTTAGTGTGCAAAATTGCCCTTAGTGTTGGGTGAGGTTACTGGGTTATGGGGATAGGGTGGAGGTATTGACCTTGGATAGGGTGCTCTTCCAAGAGCCAGTGCAGACTCGATGGGCACAATGGCCTCCTTCTGCACTGTAAATTCTATGATAATCTACGATAATCTCCTGCAAGAAGAATGTGCGGTGTTTCTTTCAGCGATCCATTTTGAGCAAGCCAAGTTTCTTGCTGCTCAGCAATGTCCACATTGAGCCTTGTAAGTAGCTTGGGGATCATAGTTGTATCGCATGCATTATCAACCCGCAGATCGTCATTATAAGGCCAGAACACATGCTCCTTATTTTACAGCTTGTGATGTGAAAAACTGGTGTTTTTTTATTATTATTAATTTACAGGATATTGCCATCACTTGCTAGACCAATATCTATTGCCCAACCTTAATTTCCCATGAGATGGTGGTGGTGAGCTGCCTTCTTGAACCGCTGCAGTCCATGCGGTGCAAGTATATCCACAGTGCTGTTGGGGAGGGAGTTCCAGGATTTTGACTCAGTGAAAGCGAAGGAATGGTGAGATATTTCCAATTCAGGATAGCGAGTTACTTGGAGGGGTACCTCCAGGTGGTGGTGTTCCCATCTATCTACTGCCCATGTCCTTCTAGATAGTAAAGTTTGTGGGTTTAGAATATGCAGCATAAGGAGCTTTGGTTAGGTCCTGTAGTGCATTTTGTAGATTGTAACACTGCTGCCATTGTATGTCGGTGGTGGAGAGAGTGAATGTTTGCGGAAGGGGTATCAATCAAGCAGGCTGCTTTGTCCTGGATGGTGTCAAGCATCTAGAGTGCTGTTGGAGCTACATTCACCCAGGCAAGTGGAGAGTATTCTACCACACTCCTGACTTGTCCCTTGTAGATTGTGGACATGCTTTGGGGTGTCAAAGAGGTGATTTACTCACTGCAGAATTCCCAGCTTCTGGCCCGCTCTTGCAGCCATCGTATTTATAAGGCTGGTCCAGTTCAGTTTCTGGTCAATGGTAGCCCCCAGGATGTTGATAGTGAGGGAAACAGTGTTATTGTGGTATTGTCCCTGGACTGCCAGAGACTCAGGATAATGTTCTGGGGACCTGGTTCAAATCCCACCATGACAGATGATGGAATGTGAATACATTAAAAATCTGGAATTAACAGTCTAATGATGTGCGTGAAACCAATGCCAATTGTCGTAAAAATCCAACTGGTTGACTAATGTCCTTTAGGGAAGGATACCTGTCATCCTTACCTGGCCTGGCCTCTATGTCACTCCAAATCCAGAGTAATGTGGTTGACTCTTAAATGTTCTCAGGGATGGGCAATAAATGCTGACCCAGTCAGTGACACCCACATCCCATGAACAAATCTTTTAACAAATTAGCGATGGTAATTCCGTTGAAAGTCAAGGGTGATGGTTAGATTCTCTCTTATTGGAGATGGTCATTGACTGGCACTTGTGTGGTGTGACTGTTCGAGAGACGTAATGATCTCTCCCACAATTGGAAGTAACCCCTAGTGCACATGCTCTATGCCAATCGTTCAATCAATCAAGCTTATAACCAGTAAGTGTTTCTTTCCATGTTGTGCCAACGTAAGCCATTAAGTTGGAATGTCCTCTCCAGAGCACAGGCCTGGGAAAATGTTATGGGGACCACGAGTTTCCCAAACATCAGGGCCCCTCTCTTGACATTGCTAGTATTGTCCAAAGGGTGAAACCAGTGCTGTTTGTTCCCAGCTCTGTTACAGGAGTTGCTGGAAAGCTACCGGATAGATGACAGATTACCAACCACACAACTCCACTCTGCACTTTCTACCAGGGCTTACTTCCTCAGCCTTTTTCTTTCCTAAGACATCCAAAAAGACAGGGGAGCTATTTACATTGCTGGGAGTCTGGTTCGTGGGCACCAGGACATAACCACATGCTGGTGGGCCTGTATGGGATGCATCCAGGGGTCAGGTCTCCTCCAGTTCCCTTGCAGTTTAGCCGGGGTCCACAAAGTACCTTGTTTATATATGTCACCACAAGGATATTGATGAAGAGGTATTGGTAGGAGAGGTTACACCTTTAGCTCTCTTTTCACAATAGCTATGACTTCCTGCTAAGAGCCCTGCTTCCTACTGTTGAATGCATGGTCAGCCTTGTGCGGTTAAGAGATGGCATTGGGTGGAGCATTGATGCCCAAAATGGCATCACTGACATCAAATTCGCATTACACGCTGATTGTCATCATGATCTGCCTACTCTTCATCGGTGACTGAATGATCCCCGTTTGTATGCGATAGCCTCACAAAAGTACAGTCTGGTGTGGCCAATACTAGAAATGTGCATCTGTACTGCAAAACGGAATCTGTAGCATTGAAAAACAATTGGAATGCTTCTAAATGTTGGAGATTTATTTGAAAGAAATCAGTCAATCCTTAATGATCAGATTTATAGCTTTGTTTCAATTATTGCAACTATTTTGTTTCAAGGCAATCACAGTGCAGAGAATATTTCTAAATTGTGATTGGATTGCAAAGCTTAGGTGGAATGAACAGCACAATGCTCAAGAGTATTTTCCCTTTTAAAGCAGAAAACAGCTGCACTGGAAATTTGTCTCTGGTCTTATTGGCAACTTCAGGCTTACTTTTAACTTCCTGCGCTTTGGTGAGGTTCTAATGCGGTTGTGATCTTCTTCATAATTGTGGGAAGACCCATAGATGGGGCAGCTCAGCCATTTCTCTGAAGCAAGTGGAGGAAGCAAAAACAGGTATCCTCTTGCACCCAGGTATGAAGTTGACCACACAGCCTGATATCCCTGATTCATCGGGCGGCACTGTGGTGCAGTGGTTAGCACTGCTGCCTCACGGCGCTGAGGTCCCAGGTTCAATCCCAGCCCCGGATCAATGGAGTTTACACATTCTTCCTGTGTCTGCGTGGGTCTCGCCCCCACAACCCAAAGATGAGCACGCTAGGTGGATTCGCCACACTAAATTGCCCCTTAATTGAGAAACAAAAATGAATTAGGTATTCTAAATTTATTTTTAAAAAGATATCCCGGATACACACTGTGCTAAATTTCATGAGCTGGACTCAATGAAGCTGCATTGGAAAATTCAAGCCTTATCTAAATGGAATAATCATGTTAAATCGGTCCCGCTCCAAATTTCAGGATTTGCTGTTAAACTTTAAAACATATTTTTTTCTGCATCTAATAGTTACATGGCTACATGACTGACCCAATTGCTTTTGTTACAGCAGGTATGCACTTACTACCTGAGATTCCACTGCAGCTGAAGTTTTTACTCTCTCATGAAATTGTTTCCCTTCATCCAACTGCAGCCCAATCAAAGTTGCTCAAGGATTTCCTGTCTTCAGAACTCTGGAATTTGAAAGTCAGCAGCAATTGTAAACACCACTACACACATAGAAATATTCGTGGAGTCATGCTGCATTGGGACAATTATGACAAATATTTTTGAGTAGCTTTCCAACCACTGATTAGTCACTGTCAATCGTTCCACTCAGAATTTTTTTTGTCTATGAAGTAACCAAATAAATAACAGGAAATAAATCATGGCCAAGGTTTCTGATTGCTCAATATTGTGGCTTGGATAGGGGGCATGCTGAGCCAAGTGGGAAGGTTGGAGTTTAGCATAGGGGGTATATGAGAGACCATGGAGGGCGGGCAGGATCAGAAAGAGGATCTTTTGAACTTAGCTTTTAAAAGGTCCCCTCATGCAAACGAGGGCTCGTGACTCCTCTGAGGAGCTGTGAACCATGAGTCTTTTAAAACCTAGCCCGATTCTAGGAGTGCCAGATGTGGATCTATGGCAGGAACCAGCCCAAACACCTGAAAATCAGACAGCCCAGGAACAGGATCGGGAATCATGACCTGCCACCATTTTAAAGAGTCCCTGAGTCATCCTAACTGGTTGAAAATCCAGGCCATGCTCTCAACCAGACCCTCATTTTTTTAATTAAAGCTTCCCTGTTAGTAAGCTATCTTGCTTCACCTCAAGTTTAAGCAATCAAGTACAGTTAGAGATCAGAGTACATACTGACACAATCAAACACAGATCAATCAAACCATTGAACACTACCATGTCTAGCAATGTCCACAGCCCAAGAAATAATTTGAAAAATAAACAAATTTCCCTATCTTTCAGCTACCATGGCACTTAATCAGATTCCAAATCGCTGCTCTAGACACAATGGTTTAAGAAACAAATTGACATAACTGTATACATTTAACACTACAAGATTGAACTGAAAATCAAGCTTAGATAAAGGCCTGTGTCCCACATCAAATAGGGGATTTAATTTCTAAGTAGGCCCGATCAGATATATTAGCTGCTGAGGCTCTATCAATTCCCAAATGCTTTTTAAATTATATCTGTAAGTAATGCCAGAGTCAATTTTTCAATTCTGAAAAGGTCAGGAATTTAAATTTCACATTATTAGTGTATTAGAATGTCAGAGCAATATCAGCCATAATGTGTTAATAAATAAATGTGCTAATAAAAAGATAATAGTATTTTAAAAATAGACAAACTGGCAATTGACAAAATATTGTGAGGAATATCAGATAACTGTCTACATGTCCAGCAGCTTTAATACAGTAAATTAAATGTGCTTTTCTCTCCATATTTGTACCATACGTTTGGTAAAAGCAGAATATTCACCTGCAAACTGCTAAATGATACATTTATACACAAGTGAATTGAACCAAATAACCATATGTGTTTGTACTGGAAAGCAGTGATAAATCTGCAGTGCTTAAATCTGGATGTCTACCAGAGACCTGAGGCTTCCTCCATATTGAACCTTGTGTCTCCTTTCCATAAAAATCCAGCGATTTGGTCAGCTGCCATGCTGAGCCAAGTCATTGGCAGGCTGGGTACAAGGTGAATGAAAGGGGTAGGGGCAACAAAGGTAAATCTCATTTGAACTTGGTCTTTTTTCATGTAGTAATTCCTCTGTTCCATCTACTTCAGCTTCTACCATCCTGGTATTTGCAGTTGGAGTAGTTACCTGTTGCAATCAATCTCTTAACAACAGACCCAGAAATGGCATGCAAAAAGCTCCAGTGGTGCAATGCTTAAGGGAGCATAGGTCTTAGACCAGTATTTGGCTCCCAAGCATGTTGCAGTTACCACTTCACATGTCTCAAATTCTTTATTAACTCCATCCCTGCATCCTCCTAGTTCCACATTAGTTCGAAAAACTAACTTCATCAGCTGCCTCCAGCTGCCTTTTAAAAGACCCGAGTTAAGTCTGAGCATGTACTCTGCACAATATTTGGTGAATTTGTTATTGCGTCATAAAATGGGCATTAGGTTCCTGATGAGCATATTCATAGAGCTTATCATCTAATTAAGCTGGACACTTACTTCCCAAAGTAAATCACTTCCTTTCAGTTCGAGTAATGTGGCTGCTTTAGTTTTTGCACAAACAGCAGAGTGAATTCTGGGTCTCGGGCCCAGAATCATGGGCAGCAGGTTTTGTAGTTGAACATTCCAGAAGGCTTCTTTGATTACCATCTATTTAGGGATGGTGTGCTCCTATTGAACATGCATAAGTTAAAGGGTCACCAGCAGCCTCCACAGC
Source organism: Scyliorhinus torazame (assembly GCF_047496885.1). NCBI lineage: Eukaryota > Metazoa > Chordata > Chondrichthyes > Carcharhiniformes > Scyliorhinidae > Scyliorhinus > Scyliorhinus torazame. The sequence continues at coordinate 84,288,561 of NC_092714.1, forward strand.
AGCTGTACTGAGATTTGGGGGATGCTGGCATGCAGGAGCTGCTTCTTGTTACAGCACCTTGGCCTAGTGCATGGTACATTCCAGCCACACAGGCCCTGGAGTCCCAACATAAGTGAATTAGCCAATAATTTGTATGTTTTCCTGAGACCTGTGACCCTCGGCTGCTCCAATGACTTACAGGCACCAGATTTGTAAGTAAAACATTTGAAAAAAAAACTGTTTATTTATAATAAAAGAAATAAACATATCATGGAGATAACAGAACAATGGTCTCCTAATCTCATAATTCCCCAAACCCTGTCCCACCCCACCCAGACACAAACAAGACAGACACACGGTGGGCTAGTAGGAAAGATTGAAAAATAACAGGGTTTAAAAGGACTGAGACAAATCTTTGCTGCTGAGGTGGTAGTCTTCATAGTCAGCGATCTTGAAATCAGCGATTGGTTTGGATCTTCTAGAATCTTCCTTCAATTTGACCTCGCAGGCCACAGGAATTCCTCTGGAGACTCACGTTCACCTGTACATGCCACCACTCGATTGACCCTCAGTCTCACTGAGATAGTATTCAAATTCACTACATGAGAGTGTAAAAGAGGATTTTATGTCTACTCTGCCTCTGGAATGCTTGTATGCTCTTTTTCTGGGCAGTGATTTGACTGTGGTATAGAGAGAGTAAAAGGCCAGGACTTCAGGACCCATTTTGGATTCTCAGGAGAGATATCAGCCTGGGCTTTTCCCAGCTTTTCTCACAGAGGTTTAACTTGCACAAGCCTGGCTGTAAAGAATGCTTGCAGCATTTAAATCAGGGGTTAAAACTTCACAGGACTGATAGTTCCAGACCTGCTCACTCCGACCGAGATACCAGAGAGAGAAGTTCCAGACTTTCTGGGAGAGATATTTTGCAGGCTTCTGTCCAGCTCCTCTCAGAACAAAAACTGAAAGCAAAAATGGACCCTGCCTTCTGCTCCAGAATCTTCTGAAAGGCTCTATCAATCCCAATCAAAAAAAAAAAATGTCCTGGAGTTCCAGAAGACTGGATTGGCTGCCAGCCAAATCCATCATAATGACATCACGAGCTATGCCACAGAGTGCATTGCACGAAGGGGTGTGCCAGGCCAGGCCAAATAGCAGCTTGCAGAGGGATAGGGGTGGGGGGGGGCGGGGGGGGGTCAGTTCAAAACTACAATTGTAATTTAATACTGTAATTTTAAAAACAGCCAGCAGGGCAGGCATTAAAAGGGAACCAGGATCAGACAAGGATTTAAAAGAGGTCCTTTACATTCTGAAGAAAATGAAAGAGACACAGGGAGCATCTGTCCATTTAAAGTTGTCAAAATCTCCTATCCAGCAAATTCCTTACCTAGACCAATGTCACTAATACACGCCTCAATGGCCTGTTCCTGTCAACGTCTCTGCTTATGGTTGACATTAGACTTGTCACTTTCCCTGTTTATATTACTGTGTGCATGACAACTGCAGACCACAATGACTGTCCGCTCTTCAATTGCCTCATTTAAGTTGCAAACATTGCATTTGACCCATCTGTTGCAAATAACTACTGCAAATGCAAACTTCCTCTCAATTTTCTCCTTAAATCGTTCAATGCCTTCTCATGATGATTTCTAAAAGTCTCACAACCTACCTGTGGGAAGGGGGGGTTGTAAGTTGTCAGGATATCAATACAACAGTTTTTCCCCCCATTTTTCCAGCCCCTTCATCACCAAACCCACCTGCATTGGCCAAAGACCACCCCCGCCCCATAACTGAACCATTTATCTAAGGTTTTAATATTTAACAAAGGAGGTATTGATTTTTCCAGAATATTTGCCAATCATTATCTATAAGCCAAACAATATTCTTGCAACAACCTAAGACACCATTTTAATCCCTACCTCTGTTTGAAATATACACATTATGACTTTAACATGCAGGTCTCATATTTTTACGTACAACTGGGTTAAATGCCTCCACCTTGGGTGTTATCACTCAATTTTAATTAACCTAAAATCATTCCTTGGAGAAACGAATCATTTATGAAGTGTGTTCAAAAATTCAAAGTAAAGAATCATCAATGTAACATGTTAAAACTGCCTGCACTAATTTCTTATCCTCTGCTCCTACTGTTGTGAATCATCACTGCCTTGATTTACAAGCCAAGTGACCTAGTGCTCACCCTGTCAATGATAGTTCAGTGAGGTTCTTCAGAATGATATTTCTCTGATGTGGTGAATTGATTGAGCACAAAGGAAAATTTAACTGCAGATGATTCTGACAAGTGCTAAAGCCCTTTGTGTTGCGATTTACACCAGACACTGATACGTGGGGAGAATTACTAAAAAGCCATTTAACAGAATACATAAAACATGTTTGTAGAAGCTTAGGAATGGAAAAGGAACAATTCATGCGACTGAGACTCTCACGACTGAGTCTAAATAATTGGGATCAAAGAGCAACAATTTTCATGACAAAAGTATTTATATCAGATGGTTACTTTAGTGGAAACTAATTGGGACTAATTGAACAAATTAGAATTAACAAGACAAATGGAATTGAAGTTCACAGTTGAAAGTTACAAAACTTCATTCTCTGTAATTCTTTATGAATAAAGGAACAATTTATGACATCAATTTTATTTTGAACTATTCACATGCAAAATAATTACATAGTCATAGGAAACATATAAGTATTTTGAAATGCTTGGTGTTTCTATTTGGTCATGGAAAATCCTGATACGATATGAAAATGATGCTGCTAATTTCTATTTGTCTTTAGCAATCGTTTCGCGGCTGTGGATGTCAGATGCGATGTCTGTTTCAGCAAATAAATTAGAATGAAAACAAAAATAACATTCTTCCAACATTGTCATAATATATATTAGAAAAATAACAGATATGCATCAATGATTTCAAAGCTGATGTGGGTGTCGGCTGGTGGCTATAAGCGAGTCACGGTTTAATTTGATTTGAGAGTTTCATTGAGAATGCTGTTTTGTAATCACTCCTGGGTGTGCAAAATTGTCTGTCTAAATGTTTCTCTTTGAATTATTTACTAAAGGGCCTTCAACTGCATTTCACACACAAGTATTTATACAGCATAACCAATTGTGAAATTATCAGATTCCGCCCGCAATTCTGAGTACCGAACATTCACAGAATCAGCTGAAGGACGAAGCTAATTGTAATTGCGGATATATCGAGAACTCACTCATCACTCTCTGATTTCTTTTGCTTTTGTTTAATTAAATAAAACACAGTCTCAAGGTACACTTCATATACTGTACTTATGTTTTCTAGTGTCTGAATGGAAACAATGCTAAACCAAATTAAAGATCAGAATCACTGCTTCTTTGTAAAGACAAAGATCACCGAGGCTCATTTCAGCAGGCCAAAAGTTTTTTTAAGAGAAAAAAACATCTCGATCTAAAATCCCTCAATTATATTGAATAAAAATGCTCTTAATTTTCACTCTTAAATTTCTGGCATGATCTGCCTCCTTCGATAACCTGGTCGACATGTTCAATATCTTCTGTGATCAGCTCCATCTAAACTTTAATTCTTCCAGTTGAGCAAATTTCTTATGTGCTGCCTTAACTTATCCCCATTCATGCATTTAGTGGGCAGCACAGTAGCATTGTGGATAGCACAATTGCTTCACAGCTCCAGGGTCCCAGGTTCGATTCCCGGCTTGGGCCACTGTCTGTGCGGAGTCTGCACATTCTCCCCGTGTGTGCGTGGGTTTCCTCCGGGTGCTCTGGTTTCCTCCCACAGTCCAAAGATGTGCGGGTTAGGTGGATTGACAATGCTAAATTGCCCATAGTGTCCAAAATTGCTCTTAGTGTTGGGTGGGGTTACTGGGTTATGGGGATGGGGTGGAGGTGTGGACCTTGGGTAGGGTGCTCTTTCTAAGAGCCGGTGCAGACTCAATGGGCTGAATGGCCTCTTTCTGCACTGTAAATTCTATCTATGCAAACCCTTGCAAACCACTCTTCTTGGTTGGCATTGCCTTGTTTGTCCAAATAGAATTCTGTTGCCTCTTCTATGGGAGTTATGATATCAGTGTTGTCATCCGATGCAGCTCATTGACTATGCTCTGCTTCATGACTTTTGGTACTCTTCTCAAAGCACAAACTGTTGGTGATACCAAGTCAACTGGTCTCATGTGGTACATTACAGGTGGCTTACCAATGATTTCGCAGTTGATAAGATGATTGTACTCTCTCATTTCTGGGTCCTGGTGTTGCAGAGCATGCACCTCTGGACCAAGTTGGATAACCCCCAGTGTCTGTTCCTGAAGACACTGGTTTGGTTGCTCTGGCTGACCTCCAGTTCATTCCTTACTGATTCTCCCAACCTTGGAGGACAGACCAGTTACAATGTCACTCTTTTTTTAAAAAGCTGCTGTGATTTTGATCTGCAGCATTTTGCGAAAGTGATTCCACTTCCTACATTTGTTGCAGCATTTTCAATATGCCAAACATGCTGCTCTGTTCTGAGGATGATGGTTACCACAGTTGGGGCAGGGTGTGCCCTGCACCGCAAAAACTTCCAGTTTCCCGCCTAAACTCCTTGCTGCTTTTTTCAGACTTCTTTTTGCATGGAAATGCAAATTTGCTGTTTGTAGTGTTCAATCTTTCTCACAGCAATTACTTGCAGAGTAAGTCGCTTTGTAGACCCCACAGACTTACCATTCAGGTGTTATAAAAACATAATTGATCAGTGACTAATTAAGTTACTATTGAGCTATTTTGCTGGTAGGGACAGCTGGTTTTCAAACAGTCGTGCCAGATTGGCCAAACCCACATTTGCTCGCTAAGATTTTCAAAGTTACATAGAACATAGAACATTACAGCGCAGTACAGGCCCTTCGGCCCTCAATGTTGCGCCGACCTTTGAAACCACTCTAAAGCCCATCTACACTATTCCCTTATCATCCATATGTCTATCCAATGACCATTTGAATGCCCTTAGCGTTGGCGAGTCCACTACTGTTGCAGGCAGGGTATTCCACACCATTACTACTCTCTGAGTAAAGAACCTACCTCTGACATCTGTCTTATATCTATCTCCCCTCAACTTAAATCTATGTCCCCTCGTGCTAGACATCTCCATCCGAGGAAGAAGGCTCTCACTGTCCACCCTATCCAATCCTCTGATCATCTTGTATGCCTCAATTAAGTCACCTCTTAACCTTCTTCTCTCTAACGAAAACAGTCTCAAGTCCCTCAGCCTTTCCTCATAGGATCTTCCCTCCATACCAGGCAACATTCTGATAAATCTCCTCTGCACCCTTTCCAATGCTTCCACATCCTTCCTATAATGCGGCAACCAGAATTGCACGCAATACTCCAAATGCGGCCGCACCAGAGTTTTATACAGCTGCAACATGACATCATGGCTCCGAAACTCAATCCCTCTACCAATAAAAGCTAACACACCGTACGACTTCTTAACAACCCTCTCAACCTGGGTGGCAACTTTCAGGGATCTATGTACATGGACACCGAGTTCTCTCTCCTCATCCACACTGCCAAGAATCTTACCATTAGCCCAGTACTCTGTCTTCCTGTCATTCCTTCCAAAATGAATCACCGCACACTTTTCTGCATTAAACTCCATTTGTCACCTCTCAGCCCAGCGCTGCAGCTTATCTATGTCCCGCTGTAACTTGCAACATCCTTCCGCACTGTCCACAACTCCACCGACTTTAGTGTTATCTGCAAATTTACTCACCCATCCTTCTACGCCCTTCTCCAGGTCATTTATAAAAATGCCAAACAGCAGTGGCCCCAAAACAGATCCTTGTGGTACACCAATAGTAACTGGACTCCAGTCTGAACATTTCCCATCAATCACCACCCTTTGCCTTCTTCCAGCTAGCCAATTTCTGATCCAAACTGCTAAATCACCCTGAATCCCATGCCTCCGTATTTTCTGCAGTAGCCTACCGCGGGGAACCTTATCAAATGCTTTACTGATATCCATATACACCACATCAACTGCTTTATCCTCATCCACCTGTTTGGTCACCTTCTCAAAGAACTCAATAAGGTTTGTGAGGCACAACCTACCCTTCACAAAACCGTGTTGACTATCTCGAATCAAATTATTCCTTTCCAGATGATTATACATCCTATCTCTTATAAACCTTTCCAAGATTTTGCCCACAACAGAAGTAAGGCTCGCTGGTCTATAGTTACCGGGGTTGTCTCTACTCCCCTTCTTGAACAAGGGGACAACATTTGCTATCCTACAGTCTTCTGGTACTATTCCTGTAGACAAAGATGACTTAAAGATCAAAGCCAAAGGCTCAGCAATCTCCTCCCTAGCTTCCCAGAGAATCCTAGGATAAATCCCATCTGGCCCAGGGGACTTATCTATTTTCACACTTTCCAGAACTGCTAACACCTCCTCCTTATGAACCTCAAGCCCTTCTAGTCTAGTAGCCTGAATCTCGGTATTCTCCTCGACAATATTGTCTTTTTCCTGTGTGAATACTGATGAAAAATATTCATTTAGCCCCTCTCCTATCTCCTCGGACTCCAAGCACAACTTCCCACTACTGTCCTTGACTGACCCTACTCTTACCCTAGTCATTCGTTTTGTCCTGACATATCTATAGAAAGCTTTAGTATTATCCTTGATCCTACCTGCCAAGGACTTCTCATGTCCCCTCCTGGCTCTTCTTAACTCTCTCCTTAGGTCCTTCCTAGCTAACTTGTAACTCTCGAGCACCCTAACTGAACCTTCATGTCTCATCTTTACATAAGCCTCCTTCTTCCTCTTGACAAGTGTTTCGACTGCTTTAGTAAACCACGGTTCCCTTGCTTGACCACTTTCTCCCTGCCTGACAGGTACATAGTTATCAAGGACACGCAGTAGCTGTTCCTTGAACAAGCGCCACATTTCCATTATGCCCATCCCCTGCAGTTTTCCTCTCCATCCGATGCATCCTAAGTCTTGCCTCATCGCATCATAATTGCCTTTCCTCCAGATATAACTCTTGCCCTGCAGTATATACCTATCCCTTTCCATCACTAAAGTAAACGTAATCGAATTGTGGTCACTATCACCAAAGTGCTCACCTACCTCCAAATCTAACACCTGTCCTGGTTCATTACCCAGTACCAAATCCAATATGGCGTCGCCTCTCGTTGTCACATATTATCGTATTGATTCACCAGCGTGCCTCTAGAGTTTTATTATGTTCTTCACAGGCAGGCAAATGTTCTCAAACGTTTTTCAAATTATTTCAGGTTCTTCTTTCTTCTCCATTTGAAATACAAATAACTCAAATTTCTGGAGGTCCTCGGGGCCTGCTAGAGTAAAGTGTAAGCTTGTACCTTTTTTGTTGTCTCCGATAATCTAGCAGCATAATATATATGCCACTCCTTTACAAATTTGGCCCAGTTGTCCAATGTATTTTCATCGAAGACAAACAGGTCGATATGGCAAAGTCCTTGTGTCATTCTGCCAACCCCTGACACCATGTTCCAATTGTAGCTGTTCCAATACAGCTACAACACTGGTATCTACCCGGCAATGTGGAAAATTGCCCAGCAGTGTCCTGTACACAAGAAATAGGACACATCCAACACAGCCCATTACTGCCCTATCAGTCGACTCTCCATCATCAGCAAAGTGATGGAAGAAGTCATCAATAGTGCTATCAAGCGGCACTTATTCAACAAAAACCTGCTCATGTACACTCATTTTGGATTCTGCCAGGGTCACTCAGTTCCTGACATCATTACAGCCTTGGTTCAAACAGGGAGAACAGAGCTGAATGCCAGAGGTGAGGTGAGAGTGACTGCCCTTGACATCAAGGCAGCATTTGACTGAGTATGGCATCAAGAGCCCCGGCAAAACTGGGGCCAATGGGAATCAGGGGGAAAACTTTCCGCTGGTTAGAGTCATGCCTGGCACAAAGGAAGGTAGTTGTAGTGACCTCCCTTCCATCATAAGTCAGAAGTGGGGATGTTTGCGGATGACTGCACAATATTCAGTACCATTCATGACTCCACAGATAATGAAGCAGTCCATGTCCAAAGGCAGCAAGACTTGGACAATATCCAGGCTTCGGCTGACGGGTGGCAAGTTACATTTGCCTCACACAAGTACCAGGCAATGACCTTCTCCTACAAGAGAAGATCTGATCACTACCCCTTGACATTCAATGACATTATCATCATTGAATCCCCCATAATCAACTTCCTTGGGGTTACCATTGATCAGAACTGAACTGGACTAGTCATATTAATACTGTGGCTACCAGGACAGGTCAAAGGCTAGGAATCCTACAGCGAGTAAAGTCCCCTCCTGACCACCCCCCCCCCCCCCCCCACCAAAAGCCTGTCCACCAACTATAAGGCACAACAGTGGAATACTCTCCACTTGCCTGGATGAATGCAGCTCCAATAACACTCAAGAAGCTTGACACCATCCAGGACAAAGCAGCCCGCTTGATTGCTTCCCCTCCGCAAACATTCAAACCGCAGCCGTGTGTACCATCTACAAGATGCCACTGCAGTAACTCCCCAAGGTTCCTTAGACAGCACCTTCCAAACACACAACCTCTACCATCTAGAAGGACAAGAGCAGCAGACACCTGGGAACCCCAACACCTGGAGATTCCCCTCCAAGTCATTCACCACCCTGACTTAGAATTCATTCCTTCACTGTCGCTGGGGCAATATCCTGGAACTCCCTCCCTAATAGCACAGTGGATGTACCTACACTTAAGGACTGCAACGCTTCAAGAAGGCAACTCACCACCACCTTCTCAAGGGCAACTAGGCATGGGCAATAAATGTTGGCCTAACCAGCAATGCCCAAATCCCATAAACAAATTAAAGAAATGTTGAAGTGCTGGATTCCCAAAGACTGGTGACAAAGACTTGTCACAAACAATAGTCGATTCACTAGCTGAACTGCTATCACACGCTTGTACTCTGCCCGCGCTCTGGGAGGAATCAAAGAACAAAGAACAAAGAAAAGTACAGCACAGGAACAGGCCCTTCGGCCCTCCAAGCCCGTGCCAACCATGCTGCCCGACTAAACTATAATCTTCTACACTTCCTGGGTCCGTATCCCTCTTTGCCCATCCTATTCATGTATTTGTCAAGATGCCCCTTAAATGTCACTATCGTCCCTGCTTCCACCACCTCCTCCGGCAGCGAGTTCCAGGCACCCACTACCCTCTGTGTAAAAAACTTGCCTCGTAGATCTACTCAAAACCTTGCCCCTTGCACCTTAAACCTATGCCCCCTAGTAATTGACCCCCATACCTGGGGAAAAGCCTCTGACAATCCACTCTGTCTATGCCCCTCATAATTTTGTAGACCTCTATCGGGTCGCCCCTCAACCTCCGTCGTTCCAGTGAGAACAAACCGAGTTTATTCAACCGCTCCTCATAGCTAATGCCCTCCATACCAGGCAACATCCTGGTAAATCTCTTCTGCACCCTCTCTAAAGCCTCCACATCCTTCTGGTAGTGTGGCGACCAGAATTGGACACTATACTCCAAGTGTGGCCTAACTAAGGTTCTATACAGCTGCAACATGACTTGCCAATTCTTATACTCAATGCCCCGGCCAATGAAGGCAAGCATGCCGTATGCCTTCTTGACTACCTTCTCCACCTGTGTTGCCCCTTTCAGTGACCTGTGGACCTGTACACCTAGATCTCTCTGACTTTCAATACACTTGAGGGTTCTACCATTCACTGTATAATCGCCCACGCTTCTGTCACCTGACCTCTGAAGTACGTGATTGCGTGACCACTCGGTCCACATGGTTGATTTATAATATTGATTATATTCAGTGTAGCACTTTTAGTTAGAACAACAAGCAGCAGGTGTGAAGCCAGATTAGTTTGCATTGTCAATTGGAATGATAATTAGTAAACAATGAGAAAAATTGCTGTGTATAATTTCAATTAATTCTTGCCATTCTGAAAGAAATTATGTTTTTATAACACCTGAATGGTCAGAGATGTGCTTGTTCATTGCCCTCAGTAGGAGGCTTACCTGAAGCAGACATGTGTGGGCCTGGAGCTTCCTCATCAAAATGAAGGCATTTCGACCAGAATACTAGCTTTGAATGATAATTACGTGGGCTACCCTGCATCCTTACAGTTTTCCTTACAGTCTTAAAGAGCTGCTTCCTCTTTCTGTCTCACTCTCTCTGTTGTTTTCTTCAACACACCTCAAAAATCTGTAACCTCCACAACTCTAAAGGACAAGGGCAGCAGGTGCATGGGAAGCATCATTATTTCCAGCCAAACTCCCTCCTGATTTGAACATTATTGTTTTTTTCACTGGTGCTGGATAAAATTCTTTTAACTCTCCAACAACATTGTGGAGACAATTTCACCCCGTGGACTTCAGAGGTTCAAAAAAAAAAAGATTCAAGTGGATGGACAATAAGTGCCCACTTTGCAAGCACTACCGCATGCCATGTATGAATAAAAATTTGTGGAATGCCTAAGTGATGTCAGTAATAGCAAAAAAAGAGGTGGTTAGCTTGCAGTTCCTTGCTTGAAAGCAGACTTTCCTTTAGACTGACATTATTTTCATTGGTTGTGTGTTTGAAAATGGATGAATTTCTGCTAAAGATGTTCTGTTCATTCTATTATTTCATATCAACTAAACTAGTTGAAATGAAAATGAAAATCACTTATTGTCACAAGTAGGCTTCAAATGAAGTTACTGTGCAAAGCCCCTAGTCTCCACATTCCGGCACCTGGTTGGGGAGGCTGTTATGGGAATTGAACCGTGCTGCTGGCCTGCCTTCGTCTGCTTTCAAAGTCAGCGATTTAGCCCTGTGCTAAAGGCTAAACAACCCCTTCATTTGATTGCAATCATTGTTGGTCTTGCAAATGCTTTTCAGTACTTTGTAGATAACAGAATGCTCGTAGTGACATGTAAAGATTACTTTGGCTGAAATTCACACGAACACTTGTTACAATATGAAGGAATACTATCAATTAATGAGATTTAAGGCAGAAAATGGAAAGTAATGAGAGGTTCAAATAGTAATTATGACAAAAATGCAAAGGCTATCAGCAATGTTTTTTTATAAATATATAAAGAGTTGAGTGATAGATCAGAAAATGTGGACCCATTAAAGATTGATGCAGACAAGGCAATAATGGATAATAAGAAAATGACAGAATCGTTAAAATAATACTTAGTATCCATTTTTCATGGGGAACAGAATACATTACCATTGGTACAATGGAACTAATAATAAGTTACTTACAGCCAGCTAAATATGTGTTGAAAAAAAATGTAGTGGAGAACATAGTGGGACTTAAGGAACTAATCTCCAGGAGCCAATTGACCCCTGTGCATTAAAAGATAAAAGGTGGGGAGATGATCAGTCATAATTTCCCAAAGTTTCCTATGGGTGGTACGGTAGCACAGTGGGTAGCACTGTTGCTTCACAGCTCCAGGGTCCCGGGTTCGATTCCTGCTTGGGTCACTGTTTGTGTGGAGTCTGCACGTTCTCCCTGTGTCTGTGTAGGTTTCCTCTGGGTGCTCCGGTTTCCTCCCCCAAGTCCCGAAAGACATGCTGTTAGTTGTCCCGCAACTGCTGGAGCTACAAAGGCAGAGTCGCGAACATCAGCAAGGGATGACAGCATCTCATCTTGGACTGCAAGGCTGACTGGAGGAGTCCCATTGCCTTCTGTCTGAGAAGATGGTGCTGTCACTCCGACACAATGAGGCTCACACTGCGACGGTGACATCGCAGTGGAGATGCTGGCGCAGGATGTGCACTCCATGTTGGGGGATATCCACTCCATGGTTCAGCTAATGACCTCCATCGCTGTGGGCATGATAGCCAGGGTGCAGGGCTTCAATTGCATAGCGCAGGCAATAATAGGAACCCACGAGTGTCAGTGCCAGAGGACGGCGTGGCTTCTAGATCTTACTCCAGATGCCCCTCTCTCCCATGGAGGAGTCCAGGGGCCCCTGTCCAAACCAAAGGGAAGAGGATTGGCAGGAGTGCAGCCTGGGGCCTTTCACGCAGGAGACCCTGGGGCATCCAGCTAATTGGATACTCCCCTTCCTGTGAGCGACACACCTGCAGGCCCACACACCGAGGAAGGCAGCAATGTCACACCCGTGCAGCCTGAAAGAAGGCCCTGTACCTCAAAATCCAGGCCTCTCTGGAGGTGTCCACTAAGGTCTTCTCAGGCAGCAGGGTGTGCAAGTCAGCAGGACACCTCAACCTCAGCTGTGGATCCTAGATGTATTGGGAGGGTGTGGAAGAGTAATAAACAGTAAGCATGAGTAGAGATTGTATTGTAGCACTTCAATTAAACGTCACATTGTTCACCCATACAGACCCTCACCAATGTCATGTCATGGCAACATGCTCCGCGAACCCCCGCGCACACTCGGTGTTTCATCCCTGTGGAGTGTGTGAAGGGCAGCGCTATGTCTCTCCCACCTCCCACACTGACAACGCAGTAAAGAATTGCCACTGCTGACACAATTGACTTGTCAAGGAAGGGTCAGGGAGCTGGTCAGGCTTCCTCGTATGGCAGGGGAGTCACACCTGATTCGTGTGAAGACTGAAATTAGCATGTCAACCTCATGCTGAGAGGGCACCCTCATTCCCTCCAGCTCACAAGGGCTGAAGATTAAATGATCCATCAATCTGCAACATCCTTCTAGCCTGACACTAAACACTGATAGTCAAACCCACTGGTTTGACCTTCTATTCAGCTCATCCCCTTTGTCTTCACACTGCTGCCTGAATGTGGGGTTCATATCTCAGAAGTCATCCTCTCCCCCATTGAGAGATTCTTCAGGACTCCTGAGGCAGCGGAGCACCACTTTCCTGAGTCTCCCACTCTGCCCTTCTGGCCTGGATTTTCATGGGATACCATCCAAGAATCTTAGTCACCCGCCCTCTCCCAATCTCCTCCCAGCCACATTCCTGCTCCTGTTCTGGAAGGGCACTCCCTCAGCAGCGATACAAACACAAGCCCAGCAAGGAGGATATGGGAAGCGTTGGCTGTTAGCCAGTTGCCAGACATCTTTAAACGAGGGGGCACCCCCACGTGAAGGGAAGGTATGGCCTGCAAGTGACCCTTCCCCCCGAGAAGGCAATTCTGTACCCACCTCGGGCAGCACGGTGGCGCAGTGGTGCTTGCTGCCTCATGGCGCCGAGGTTCTAGGTTCGATCCCGACTCTGGGTCACTCTCCGTGTGCAGTTTGCACATTCTCCCCATGTTTGCATGGGATTCGCCCCCACAACCCAAAGATGTGCAGGCTAGGTGGATTGGCCACGCTAAATTGCCCCTTAATTGGAAAAAAAATGAATTGGGTACTCTAAATTTATAATAAAACAAAAAATTCTGTACCCACCTCGGCCTGGAGTTGAACTTTTCTGGGTTACCCACATCCTCTCTGTTGCCCCCTCTGCCATTAGCACCTAGGAGGAAAGTGTGACCTAAGCGCTCACCTCCAATATCCCCTTAGGAGGCAGGGTCGCCGGTTCATGTTTCAATAAAGCTGTTGTAAATGGCGTCACTGTGACATCACAACGGCACCTGGTGAATATTCAATGAGTGGGGGGGGGGAGAAATCCCAGAGTCAGTGCTTATCAATGGCATGCTAATGTATTAAAAGGTGGTTCCCGAGCTCCAGTGGCGTTTTTCACATTACTCCGCTGGCGAGTTGGTTGAAAATGGGAAATTGCGATCTCGCTGGCGGGATTCACGTTTTCCAATTCTCTCCAGATTTTGCGCCCACATCAGTGATCCCATGCACGGCTCACACAGGCTCAAAATCACCTCTCATGTTGAATCCAATATGACTCTTCTTTGGAACTGAGTAAAGTCAAGATTCTTTTTTATCATGCTAATGGTTCTGGAACCTCTCCAGAGTGGCTCTGGATACTGGGAAGTTTTCAAGAGAGGTTGATTTTTATTAAATAATAATATCAAGGGATAGTGACCTAAGGCAGGTAAATGGAATTAAGGTACAAATCAGCAATTATCTAAAGAAAATGTCGGAACTAGGGCTGAATGGCCTTGAGGAATTGAATAACCACCTTTTGTCCCATAGTTGGGGGGTTTCTAGGCCCCTGGGGTGCATATTGGGAAGTAGGTAGGGGTATGGGGTGTAAAATAGGATGGGAAGGCATAAACATCACCTTTCTACCATCACTGGCATTTTAACAGTGATGATGATGGTGGTAGATTGATTCCCCCCTTTTCCCTAGATAATTTGAAGCCCTTAAGTGGCCACCTAAGGGCCTTTTCTCACCGCCATTGGTATTTTACTATTCTATATTTCACCATCTGGAGAGACTGTCGAGCATAGGAAGGATTTTCCTGGTCAATTTCCTGTAGTCCAGCCAGTGAGGGTCACCAAGTTGCCCACCACCGAAGGAGTCCCTCTTTCTGCCCTCAAAACTGAGACTCAGGGGCTACCTGACTGAATCATAGAATTTATCATAAAATTGAATGTACAGTGCAGAAGGAGGCCATTCAGCCCATCGGGTCTGCACCGGCCCTTGAAAAGAGCACCCTACTTAAGCCCACGCCTCCTGCCTATCCCCGTAACCCAGTAACCCCACTTAACCTTTTGGGCACCAAGGGGCAATTTAGCATGGCCAATCCACCTAACCTGCACATCTTTGGACTGTGGGAGAAAACCGGAGCACCCGGAGGAAACCCACGCAGACACGGGGAGAAAGTGCAAACTTCACACAGACAGTCACCCGATGCCGGAATTGAACCCGGGTACTGGATCTGCGAGGCAGCAGTGCTAACCACTCTGCCACCATGCTGCCCCATGATGAGCCCCACAAATTCACTTTAATTCCAGTGTCTCCCCGATCATCGCTGGTCTAAGCCAGTTGCAGTCCCAACTGCAGCCAGCGGCACAGTGGTTAGCACTGCTGCCTCACAGCGCCAGGAACCCGGGTTCAATTCCAGTCTTGGGTCACTGTCTGTTTAGAGTTTTCACTTTCTCCCCATGTCTGCGTGGGTTTCCTCCAGGTGCTCCGGTTTCCTCCCACAATCCAAAGATGTGCAGGTTAGGTGGATTGGCCATGCTAAATTGCCCCTTAATGTCCAGAGATGCTCTGGTTAGGTTATGGGATTATGGGGATAGGGCGCGGTGGACACTCATAAATGGACAGAGTGCTCATTCAAAGGGTTAGTGCAGACTCGATGGGCTGAATGGCCTCCTTCTGCACTGTAGGGATTCTTTGATTCTATGCAGCCACAGATTTGGGTGGCATTGCTAAGAATGAGGAGCAGCAGCTGTCTGATTCACCAGCATCTCTCAGGGTGGGACCTCATCCCTTAAAGAAACGGAGCCATGACAGCAGGCATATCATTGCACGTAAGATGCAATCAGGGCATCTATGATTGGCCAAGGTGGAGTTGCCCCTGAATTTCCAGCCAATGAACAACACTGCAGCTGTCTCTTAAATTCCTAGCTCACGTTTCACTGACTAGTGATACTCAACCCAAGAAACCTTCTGGTCTTAAAACCCCAAAGTTGACAGCAGGCATTTAATCTGCAGATCTCCATCCAGTTATGGTGAGTGTTTGTTATACTTTTCCATTTCTCTTGAAGAGATTTGACCTGATGTATTTTCTCTTTCCATGTACTGATCAATCTGCTGTGTACAATCTGCAGTTTGTATTGAGTCTTTTCCTCTGAGTATTGTTTGCTTTAACTTCAAAAATGTTTACTATCTTGAAAGAAATATGGATTTTAGCAATTTGGCTCTAATGTGGCTGTGAACCTGTCAAAGTGTTGTTTTAGCTATATTTGGACTATGCTAATTCATGTTGGTGATAAACACTGAATGTGATGTGTCTTCAAACACAATCACAAAATGATTTCATGATATACGGTAGCTAGATTTCTAAAAGAACAGGAAAGTTATCTAATTTTGCGATTCATTGTACAGTATTCTTTTGGTTGGCAGCTTATCAACTAAATATCTGAATACACTTTAAATGTGTTCAATGATATAAAAATCAATTTTTATGGTTTCTCTGCACCAAGTAGAGGATTGTGAGGGAGAAATTCAGTCTAGTAAATATAACACAAAGGATGTTGGGTTTGTTCATACTCCCTTTAAGTGTTCGCATGGGAAAACATGAAGGAGACAAATCCCAAACTCAAGCAATTGTTCTCGATGTAGATATGATGACATTTATTGTTGCAATATCTGAAATCTTCATTTTCAGTTGTGAGAAAGCACATTGAATAATAAATGTATTTCATAAAGTGGGGTTACTGGGTTGTGGGGATAGGGTGGAGGTGTGGGCTTAGGTGGGTTGGTCTTTCCGGTGCGGACTCAATGGGCCAATGGCCTCCTTCTGCACTGTAAATTCTATGATACTATGATAATGTACTTCGAGCAGCTATAGCCCTGGGATGCCTGATGTCAGTTTGTACCATCTCAGCTTGGATGACAACAGTCTGGTAGATTAATTCCCCCTTATCCCTAGGTCAGTTGATGCCCTTAAATGGCCACCTGAGGGCCTTTTCACACCATCATTGGTATTTTACTAGTTCTATATTTCACCATGTGGAGAGGCTGCCGAGTACAGAAGGGATTCTCCTGGTCAATTATCCTGTAGTCCAGGGAGGGTCACCAAGTTGCCTACCCCCACCAAAACATCACAGACAACATCAAGGGCACTGTAGGTTGCCTGCCCCCTTTCCTGCCCTCACACTGAGACTGCCCTCACCAGGTCTGCCTAACTGGCTAGGATGAGCCCAACAAATTCACCTTTATTCCAGGGTCGGCACCCATTTAAACCAGGTGCAGTCCCAGCTTTGGGTGGCGCTGTTAAGACTGAAGAGCAGCAGGCATGGAATTTGCCATCCTGAGAGAGGACACAGGTCTTTTCACTGTTGCTACTCAAAATAAGTGCTGCAGTGGGAAATGAAATCACTCCAGACAGGTATTTAGGTTCAAACTGGTCTATTCTAACACACTTCCTCCGTGCCCCTAACAGACAAGAAGCTCTTTTTCTAAAGTGTCTATTTGTAGTACAATCAATGTCACATGTTTAGTAGGAATTCTCTTAACAAGGTAATTGCCACATACTGATTAATAGTATATGAACAAATGTCACTCCTGCCTCTCCAGTAATACTCATCATAACAGAAATATTGGATAGGATTGATACAAAAATCAATGACAGCATCAACTAGTGCACGCTATCTGCTTTCAATGAGGTTACTCCGATGGAGCGGTGGGTCTCTGTAGAAACAGAATAGGTAACAGGATCATTAGCAGTTACAATGTCTAACATGGTGACCTCCTGGTAACTGATCGCAGAGCAGTACTGGCAGGGGCATGTCAGTTAATCATCTGGGCATTAGCCTGCCCAAGTACGAGGTATTCAGGAAATCAGTGTAATAACTCAGAGATAAATTAGCATGCCTTTAAAGGGGATTTAAAGCCCAAATGCTCATATAACCTGGCCGGCATGAACTGAATGGGGGTGGGGTTCATTAAAATGGTGGCATGTCTGATGCGTTTAACTTTGTGCAAAATTCCAAAGTTGCCTCCTGATGGTGTCATCAATGTGGTGATATTCCTGTGCACAGTTATTCCTGTGCACAGTTTTGTACTTCGTGGTCCATCAATGTATATAGTTACCAATGTGCCCTCCAACCAACTGGTGGTGATGGAGACCTACCATGTGACTCAAAATATCTGGCAGTTTGTAATAAGTCGTACTAGAGAACAGTCGCACTAGAAGTTGCTCCAGGAGAATTCACTGAACTAATTTATTTTGTTATTGTTTGTGTCATAGTTCATTAGTTATCTTTCCACTTGTTCATCTTGTAGCACCACAACCCTCTTGAATCTTGCCACAAAACCTACCAGGAATTAGCAGAGTGATTAACATAGGTTTTGTTCATATTTAGTTCTGAATTCTTGTAGGCCAGGATATGTCAAAGTCTTCCTCTTGGGACTCCCTGGGGTCTCCTCATCCCATAACTTGCCTTCCCCTCCCATCTTCAGAAGCTCTTGGAGACAGATCTTCCCAGCACTAACTTATGCCAGACTACCATTGACCTGGCTCCCAACGGTCTCCACCTGCCAGCAACAGGCTGGTGGTCATGAGGTCAGTCCCCTGATTTAGAGAGGAAGAGTAATTGGATATATTTAATTGAAGTCAGAGATTAAATTAGCCTAAATCAACCTTAACTCCTCCCAAGTAATTCCCACCTGCCTGACAACCTGACCACCTTGAATGTGCTTTGAGTAAAAATTGGATCTTTCAGTCTTACCTTGTCTGAAGTGACCCCCTTGCCACAGAAGCTAAGGAACCTTGCAGTCATCTTTCTGAGGGAATAGGTCACCCAGTAGTTAGAAACACTACCCTAGGGATAGCAGTCACAGTGTAGGAACCTGTAATTAAGGTAATCGTACTTCGGTGAGTCGTAGGGGAGAGAAAGGCCAAGGGTTTGCAGGTTGGCAGATCCTGGGCAGCAGAGGCCAATATTTTCCTTGTGGGGCTAGAAAGGCGTGTGTGCTTCTCCTGGCTTCATAAACTCCAAGGACCACCTGAAAGATCCCTGTATTCATGTCACTGAATTGAATGCGACAAGGCTCGCCTTGCTCAGTTGGTAATTAAAATGGCATCACAACCCTATGTTATATCACATTTATCTGCCTCAATGTGTGATGCCTCTGCCTGATTCAGGCAGCTGTTTCATGGCCAACCAACAAACAACTATGTGGATATCACCATGGGACAGGAATGCAGCACAAAATTGACATGCTCCATTTTAATTCCTTCTCCTCCTAGTTTCTATCAGGTTGGGAGGATGGAGTTAAATTTGTCCCTCCTGTGCATCTTGTGTTCCACTGTATTGAACAATACCTATTTTCTCAACACTGTAGAGTACTTACTGTTACAGAAATATATAATAGAACCTGTTAGAGGGACTAAACACATGCTGGTGCATAATATTTTGAAAGGAAGTCAATTCCCATTAAAACTGGAGAGCAAATTATTTCCATCATTATTTGCAAGGGAAATGGATATTTGTTTTCACAGAATATAATTTGTTCTGCTCAGTCAGTAATACACCAATCAGCAATATGATTAGTGCAGTAACCACTTAGCAACGTCCCCTTGCACTATTTACTGTTTTCCATCCATATAATTGGTACTGAAGTACATTGAACAATTTTAATAATGACAACCTTTGGGATTAACTCAAAGACCTCCCAGCTGAGGTGCAAGTCTGAAACAGCATTAGGTTTGGCTGTTAGGTCGTCACTATATATAAATAGCTTGGTGCAAAAAATACACTTTTTTAGTGGTATTGTGTCTATTACTTTCTTTATTGTTGGACATCCACGCAGTTTTAAGATGTGTTTTCCTGGTGGTTTTATGAAAGTTGCATAGAACCTTTGTGGGGAGGGTCAGAAACTAAAGGTCAGATACGATAGTCATTAATGCATCCTATAGGGTATTCAGGAGAAACACTTTTACCACAGGAGAGGTCAAAATGTGTAATTGAGGTAAATTGTACAGATACATTAAAAGGTGAAGCTAGTTGAGGGAGAAATAAATCAAAAGATATGGCAATAGAGTTTGTTTTAGGCTGGGAGGGGGCATAAGTGAAGCATAATTCATGGAATGAACTAGTTGGGTGAAATGGCCCAATAATAATGTGGAGTTGGATTCCGAGCAGTAGACTGAAGTTGTGGAACCCCAAAGAGGTTTTAGTACATCAGAATTTTCACTCTCAACATGGGTAACAAGGTATCATTTTACTTCTAGTTTTGCATCTTCAAAATGTATCAGCACCTGCATGACATAATCTCAAATATTTAAAGGAACAATTGAAAGATGGAATTTTGAGGAGTTAAGAGGTTTTAGAAAGAGAAAACAAAGTTGGACTCAGAACATTCAAAGGCTATGCCCATGTAACAACAGGTTACTCAATGCAGTAAGGAATAGGAAGGATATCCACTTCCTCAGCAGTGGGAAGTCCACTGTGTCCTTTGCCTAATAAAAACAGTAAAACTAATCTAACAAGACATTATGGGATATTATCTGCCCAGCAACTGGTAGAAATCTCCCGAGCAACATTAGTATTCAAAAGGCTGGGTGAGATATGTCTTTCTCAGTAATGGCATTAGCAGACATCGAGATAGAATCAGGTGTGAATCACCTATTAGTAGAAATAGCTTATCTAGATGATTGGGATGTGAGTTAGGTATACACATGTTAATGTCTAAAGTCAAGGAATATGAGAGGAGCAGACAGGCAAATACACGTGATTACATAATCAAAGGGGAACAATAGTATCTAGTGATTGGAGCTCCCCTACCATCATGGTGCCCAAACCAGATGGAACACAGAGACTGTGCATGGGCTACGGTGGTTGAATGTCGTAGCCAAGAGGGATTTGTTTCCTATTCCATGTTTGAAAGACTGCGTCGTAATCGTGGGACGTTAGAAATTCATCACCAGAATAGACTTGCTAAAGTGCTATTGGCAAGTACCTTTGACTGCGAGGGCAAAGGAGATGTTCGCTTTTGTCAATTCAACATTATGCCATTCAGGATGAAGAATGCCCCAGCCATTTTTAAGTGGATCACTCGAAGATTTAGTCACTGTGCCATGTACGTTGATGACTTAGTGGTATGACTACACCACTAGAGGAACTGTTTGATCGCTTAGAAGAAGCCAATCTCATGATGAACCGAGTGAAATGCAAATTTGCTAAGGGCCAAATTTCATATCTGGAACATATAAGGGGACATGGTCAAATAATAATAATAACAAATGACACCATGAAATGCAATTTAAGGCCATTTAGGACTTCCCAGAACCCAGCAACAAAAAAGAGGTTTTAAGATTTCTGAGCATGAGCGGATTCCACCTTAAGTTCATGCCAAACTTTAGCATTGTGGTAGCACCAGTCACTGACCTCTAAAAGATGATCAAGCTCTTAAACTGCCAAATTATGTTGCACCATTTGATATTAATAATCTTTATTGTCACGAGTAGGCTTACATTAACACTGCAATGAAGTTACTGTGAAAAGCCCCTAGTCACCACATTCTGCCGCAAGTTCGGGTACACAAAGGGAGAATTCAGAATGTTCAAATTACCTAACAGCACATCTTTCGGGACTTGTAGGAGGAAACCGGAGAACCCGGACGAAACCCACGTAGACACAGGAAAAACGTTCAGACTCCGCACAGACAGTGATCCAAGTCGGGAATCGAACCTGGGACCCTGGTGCTTTGAAGCAACAGTGATAACCACTATGTTACCGTGCCACCTATTGCTACCGTGCCACCCATTAGTTATTATTTACCAAGCTGTCCCCCCCCCCCCCCCACCACCCTACAATGTGAGTCTACCATGACAACAAGAAACTTTGACCAGCTTTGACAGAAGCTCAGACAGAAAACCAGCTTTGACAAAGGGTCATCTGGACTTGAAACGTTAGCTCTTTTCTCTCCCTACAGATGCTACCAGACCTGCTGAGAATTTCCAGCATTTTCTCTTTGACAACAAGAAACTTGATCACTTCCACCTACACTGTCTACCACATATCACTGCCATCATCTGGCAGGAGAGAGTGCCTAACACCAATGCCCTCAAACACTGCAATATTGAGGCCACAATCAAAAAGGACTAGTAGCAATGGTCGAAAACCTCTCTCCCATCTCCTCAACTTTCACCTCCAACAGCAAGTGATCTCTTCAGGGACCTCTTTGTCACAAAGATTGAGACCAACCAATCAGCTGGGAGCGGGCATATCACTCCATTCCCCTAGCCCACCTGACTAAACTTCCCCTGAGGTTCCCTCATACTTTCTCTCCTATTCCATCCCTCCACCAAATGTCCTCTCCACATTCATTTTATCCATGAGACCCATCTCCTGCTTGCCACAAACTCTATTTCCCAGCTACTGTCTCAATCTATCTCCTGCCTGTGGCAGATCCAGACTTTTAGCAACCTTGGTGTCGTATTTGGCCCAGGGTGAGCTTCTATCTATGCTTCTGCACCAGCACTAAGATGATCTTTTTCCACCTCCATATCCCCTGACTCTGGTGATCAGCTCATCTGCTGTTGAAACCTTCATCTATGCCTTTGTTATGTCCAGATATGATCATTTCATGCACTTCTGATTGGCCTGCCATGTTCTACCCTTCAGAAACCCAAGTGCATCTAAAACTCCATCCCTATCGTAGTTCACACTGTTCAGATCACCAATAATCTTGTACTCACCAACCTACACTGGTTCCGATTAAGCTACACCGCAATTTCAAAATTTTCATCTTTAACTTAAAATCCCTCTGTGGCCTCCCCCTCCCTAACTCTGTAACATCCTCTATCCTTAAAAAAAACCCTAGATATCTCTGCTCCTCAAATTCTGACCTCCTGAGTATCCCTGATTTTGAATGGCAAGTAACATTTATTCCACACAAGCGTCCAACAATAACTTTCTCCAGCAGTAAAGTGTCCAACAATCGCCCCTTGATATTCAATAGCATTTCAATCAAAATATCCTCACTTTCAACATGCTGGGATTACCATTGACCAGAAACTTAACTGGATCAGTCATCTTCATAACTTCGCTTACGTCCTGACTCCCCACAGTCAGTCTACCATTTTCAAGCACAAGTCAGGTCTGTATTGCAATCTTGGATGAGTGCAGATCCAAAAACACTCAAGACGCTTGGCAACATTCAAGACAAAGAAGTTCACTTGATTGGAAGCCCCCACCACATTACATAGTTGCCCCATCTACCACCAGCACACAGTAGCAGTAGTGTGTCCCATCTACAAGATGCACTGCAGGATTTTCCGCACAACCAGTCGTGTGTTTCTTGGCGGCAGAAGCATTGGCTTACAATGTGATCTTCTGGTCCCACTGTTGTCAATGGGTTTTGCCATTGAATGCACCCCTTGCTGCCGGGAAACCCGAGGTGAGGGTGCGCCATCGTCGACACCTGAAGATCCCGCCAGCATGTACAGACAGAAAATTCCAATCATTGTAACGACTCGTTAAGGCTCCTTCCATATGCAACTTCCAAAACCACAACATCTACTACCCAGAAGAATACGGGCAGCAAACATGTGGGAACACCACGACCTGTGAGTTCCAAACCAAGTCTTGTATCATCCTGGCCTGGAAATATATCAACGGGCAGCACGGTGCAGTGTTTTGCCCTGCTGCCTCAGGGCGCTGATGTCCCAGGGTTCGATCCTGACCCTGGGTCACCATCTGTGTGGAGTTTGCACATTCTCCTTGGGCTGCGTTGGTCTCACCCCCACAACCCAAAAAGATGTGTAGAGTAAGTGGATTGGTCATGCTAAATTGCCTCTTAATTGGAAAATAAAATAATTGGATACTCTAAATTTATAATAAAAAAGGAAATGCTCCTTCATTGTCACTGGGTCAAAATCTTGGAACGTCCTCACAAACAGCAGTGTGGTGGGCCTGTCCCACACTCACTGCAACGGTTCAACGTGGTTTTCACCACCATCTTCTTAAGCAATGTTAAGTACACTACAAACTTGTACCTTACAGAACCAGGAAAGACTCCGAGTTTAAATGAATAGCCTTAAAATGTCCAATTGTGCAGGCATTATCGTGAAAGGAGGGGAATGTTTCTTGTGGATTAAATTCCCTTGATTACTTAATGTTGCTGTCAATTAAGTTATGACAAGGGTTCACTAGCCACAGGAAAATATTTTTGTGTTATTTAAAAACAAACAAAGATGGAATGATTTAAGATGCTGACACTGCTATCTGTTCTCTTACAAGTTACCCTGGTAATGTGCTTCGCTCCTGACAAGCTCGAAAAATGACTGCAAATATGTTTGAATACGTTTTACAGGAGATCACAGACAATTGAATAATAATGGGCTGGATTCTCCATTGGTGGGATCCTCCCTTTCGCCGGCAGCACACTCACGCCTGCGGATTCCCAACAGCTTGGGGGTGCCCACAATGCAAAATTCCATCAGCCGGCTGCTGGGACGGGGAATCCCACTATCGTTGGGGCGCGCCGCACCAGAAAACAGGTATGGCAGGACAGAGAATCCCACCCCATGATATGACAAATGTGAATAAGTGTGCTTTCCATGTTTGCTTAATTTCATTATTATGGTTATTCATAAAACATTTGCTTTGTGTGTCTTACACTTCACAGCAACTACAGTCTCACCTAGTAATAAACATGTGGTGAATTTTACTATATCAGTTATTAGCCATGTTGAGGCAATGAAGAAATTAGCATGATGCTTATCGGGGCAGCACAGTGGCGCAGTGGTTATTTCTGTTGCCTCATGGCGCCGAGGACCCAGGTTCGATCCAGGCCCTAGGTCACTCGCATTGTGAAGTTTGCACATTCTCCCCGTGTCTGCGTGGGTATCATCTCCACAGTCCAAAGATGTGCAGGTAGGTGGACTGGCTGCACTAAATTGTCCCTTAATTGGAAAAAAATAATTGGGTACTTTGAATTTATTTTTAAAAAGCATGATACTTATACATACCACTAATGCCTCAAAGTCAAAAGATGGTTGAAGTCCTACTTGGGCATGGCGGCACGGTGGCACAGTGGTTAGCACTGCTGCCTCATGGAAGCGAGGACCCGGGTTTGATCCCAGCCCCGGGTCACTGTCCATGTGGAGTTTGTACATTCTCCCTCTGTCTGCATGGATGTCACCCCCACAACCCAAAGATCTGTAGGGTAGGTGGATTGACCACATTAAATTGCCCCTTTATTGGAAAGTTTTTATTTTTTACATTTTCAAAAAGTAAATTAAGAGTACCCAATTATTTTTTCCAATGCAGTAAATAATGAGACACTCATTTGAATACTACAGTATTCAGGACCATTTAAAATGGAGATAACTGTATTCAAGAAATACAATTACAGAAAAAGGCTCTTCTGTCCATCATTCCTCTGATGGTGCTGGATCTAGATCATGGTGATCGACTGTTATCCCATTTTCCTGCTCTTTATACATACCCTTGAAGATGGAAAATCTTAAAGGGTATGTATAAAGAGCAGGAAAATAGGATAACAGTAGATAACCATGATCAAGATTTAGCACCAGCAGAGGAATGATGGACAAAAGAGCCTTTTTCTATTCGCCATTCTCCAGAACATGTGATCTTGGTCCTGGTCTCCCCCCCCCCCCCCCCCCACAAGAAAAAACATTGATGGCCAAGATTCCTCATTTCTGTTGGTGGAGTAAGTGAGGTTAGAAGGAATGCTCTCTATCTTTTTCATGGCATATGGGTTTCCAGAGGTCATGGTGCTTATGGAAAACAATGAGATGGTTCAAAATAGATTCAAGATTCTGAAAAAGGGTTTCATGACATTGAGTCTTAGGTTGGGAAGTAGGATCTCTGGCATATCAATCTCAAGGTTACTCCTCAGTGTCACGCATTAGATTGAAGAGGAAAAGAAAGATTAAGATTATTAATTTGTGGTTGAATATGTGTTGGAAATGTGGATGAGAAAGGAGAGTTTGATATTCCCGAGCCTCTGGGACCACTTTTACGGCAAGGAAATTCTATACAGGTGGAATGCCTTCAAATTATTCAGAGAGAAGCAAGATAGCCACAAAGATCTAACAATCTCTCTGGTGTGGATTTCATCTTTTGTGTTGCTGAGAAAAGAGACAACCTGTTGAAGCTTTTAATCCTGCACTCATCAGGACAGATTCGCAAGAATACCAAATCTCAAAGGCAAACAATTTAAACTGCATGGAGAGGGTGCTGCTTGATTGTCAAGTGAACGCTGATTGTTAGAAATGTTGCCTTAGAAAATGCACCAGGAAAGAGTTAACTGCTAAATTTTGTTTAAATTCAAACCAGGCAAGTCAACCCTGGTCAAGGCATTGCCATGGGAATGAACCAGGAAATGCTGTTCCCAGGCATTAGTTTAATTGAAAATGAAAAAGATGCAATGTGTGGATATGTTCTTTCTGATTGCAAAGGACAGGGTTCTGCATGTGAATATATGTAGCTTCTAGCACGTGTAAGTGAGTCACATTGTGAACTTGACTGATGACCTTAAAGTGGTGTCAGTGTCATTTCTAGTTCAATCATTATTGTTCAGCAAATTTTGTCCAATTGGAGAATCCCATCTAATGTTGGACTGTTCTAAGTTTTGCTGGGCTGGTTGAGTATGCTGAGTACTTGTCCTGGTGCGAACAGCCGAAGGGATGCACTGTTTGATATGATCCACCAGTTGCTGGGACGTACGGACTACATACCTGACATTACAACTGCACTGAAATTTGTACACCACATTACTCATTCGTGTGGTGGGCAGAACATCTTTGTGGCGTTATGGCAGTACCCTGTTGATGGTGAATATCGCTCTTGTTGCTACTGAATGGTATGAGCATGAAATGTATAACTTCACCGATTGCTCAAATATTTGAGACACTGTGGGTGGGATTCTCGGTTGGCCGAATCCAAAATCAGGAAAGGCGATTGGGCAGAGAATCGGTTTTGACGTTGAAATTGTGGCGGGCGCCGGGTTCAAACCAAATTGTGATTTCCCCGGTGCATCCACAGTGGCGTCAATGTGTTCCACTCCCCACGTACTGTAAATGCCGTTGGCAGATCATTAGCGGGCCTGACACAGTATTCTCTGGGGCCTCCGCGATTCTCCGCCTCCACTGGGGTGAATTCCCGATGGCGAGGTTCCCTTGTGCTTTTAAAAATCGGGAAACAGGCTGATGAAGGAGAGAGAGGATGTAGGATATACAGAGGCACAACCGTGGACTGCCAGGCCGGACACTGACCAGGTTGGCAGCGGGTTGCGGGGCTGGGGGGGAGGGCGTGGGGCTGGGGTGACCCCCAACAAGTCTGTGGCGGAGTCCAGGCTCAGACTGCCGTTACCGCAGTCTTCAAGCAACCATCTTGCTGTGCAGCTCACTGACCACCCACCGTGGTTTGTGGTTCTGCGGAGTGGCATCGGCCATATGAGTGCTGTTGTCTACTTTTCTGGCCTTACGGACCCTAATGTTATGCCTAGGTGGATCCCCAGATGGTACATTAGGAGTGGAGGCGGGCTGCTGTGATTCCCGCCCTATGACCTGTGACGCCTTTGGCGGCCGTCTTCTGGGGTAACTGGGCCTGGATTGGCCTGGCTGCTGCTTTGGTGTCCTAGGTGGTGCCGCCCTGTTCTGCCCACTGCCCACCAGATGCACCAGGGACAGGAGCGTGAGAGTCCAAGGTGCTGCGGTGTCCCCGTACTTCACCTGCAAGAGTCGCCAGTACGAGCCCCTTCACCTCCTCCTCCCTCGGCATGCCCAATGGTGCCCGGGCTACTCCAAGGGACAGGGTGAGAGTGAATCTAACCCCTGAGCTCCCCCACCACTAGGTGCGCTGCCAGTCCTGGAGGCCTACTGTTGTCTCGACCAGGGACTGCATGCTCGCGGCCGTGGAGCACAGGGAGTGGACCACCCCCATCTGGGACTGTGCCACCGCATACTGCGACTGTACCATCACCGTCTGGGTCTGTGACACGTCAGCCAGTGACTATGCCATCTCCCTCTGGGACTGGGCCACTTCCCTCTGTGTCTGTGCCACGTCGTCCAGTGCCTGGGCAATGCCACTGACGTTCTCAGCCATGGCTCGTTGAGACTGGACCATGCTCAAGACGGCCGCCAGGTGACCCTGGCACATGGCTATCTGTAATAGGGCAGCTCTGTCCTGGGACTCGGCAAACCACCTGCACAGAGTGCCCCAGGCCTTGGGCATGTCGATCCACAGCTGAATCTTTTGCCCCCAAGGTCTCCACCATGGACGGCACCCATGCAGTATTGGCCTGGGTGGCACGCATGGTCAGCACCACCTCCTGCTCCTGCACATGGTTGGACTCCACCTACTGCACCAGCAGGTGCTCGGTGCTCGTCGATAACCCCTCATAGTCCCTGGCTCTGCGACTGCATCTCCACGATCGATGGGACCGTCCATTCCAAAAGTCCCAAACCCATCTGGACGGCAGCTAGTCCTTGGGGTCGGCCTACCCTCCTACTGTTCACCCTCGGGAGTTCCTACCTCCACCTGATTTATCGGAGCATGTATGTGGTGCACACCAGATTGTGCTCCAGGAACCCTTCACTAAGGTGCCCAACCGAGGTGAGTCTGCCTGGGATGGTGGAGGGTTGTAGGTGGCCTGACGGGAAATCTGTGTCATGCCGGGACTGAAGCTGTGTGTTGTCCTGGGGTTGAGGGCTCCTGTCCGTGTCTGTGTCGTCCTCGTCACTGCTCGGCACCTGGAGTTCTGGCTGTGGCTGGGTTCGGATGCAGCGGACACCAAAAGGGCCCGCCCCATCACCAGCAGCTCCTGCAAGACCAAAGACGAGACATAATTGCATCGCGGGCCGTGGGGTGTGGGAGTGGTGGGATGTGTTGGGGAGGGGGGTGTAGGAGTGCTGGTGGTGGTGGAGCAAAGCCTTGGGTGTGATGTGGGGGTGGTGTGGGGGTGGGGCTGCTGTGAGGGTGGTGTGAAGGTGGTGTGACGGTGAGGGTGGTGTTCGGGTGGTGTGGGGTGGTGGTGGGGTGGGGGTGACACCTGTGCCATGGGGAACTGCAACTCAGCGGGGTCTCACTTCCTCACCAGATGCCGACCTCCACTCTGGTTACTGCCTTTTCTTTGGGCCAACCGACCACATCCAGTGCCCTCTGTTCTGCTGCGGTGAGGGGCTGCAGGTCCAGCAGTCCCCCTCCAGTCTTTTTCCTGACGGTTATGAGTGGCCTTCTCCTGGAGCTGTGGGGGGGACACAGAAAACGCAGTGTTAGAAAGTCCAACACATGCAGCCCAGGGGGTGGGTAGCTGGTGGATTCAGTGGTCAGGGCACCTGGCAATGGTGACCGGTATGGTTCCTGGCATGTAGTGCAGCGTGAGGGTTTGGCCACACTCTGGGTAGGGTGGGGCTACGGGTGTGTGGGATGGGGGTTGGTGCTAGGGGCACAGTGCTGCCTACTCACCCTGAGGAGGTTGTGCAGCTTTTTCCAGCACTGCAGGCCTGTCCAGATGGTGTTGCCCATGGTGCTGACAGCGTCTGCCACCTACATCCAGGCCCGGCGAACAGCTGTGGCTAGCAGCCTCCATCCCACCCTGTGGTACAGGGTCACCCGCCTCTCCTTCATGGTGTACAGCAGGATCTGACCCCGGGGGGTGCCCCCACGGTGGCCTGGCCCGCGATCGGGGCCCACCGATCCGCGGGCGGGCCTGTGCCATGGGGGCACTCTTTCCCTTCCGCCTCCGCTACGGCCTCCACCATGGCGGAGGCGGAAGAGACTCTCCCCACTGCGCATGCAGTGGGAAACTGACAGCGGCCGCTGACGCTCCCGCACATGCGCCGGGAAACTGTCAGCGGCCGCTGACGCTCCCGCGCATGCGCCGCATTTCCGCGCCAGCTGGCGGGGCAACAAACGCCATTTCCGCCAGCTGGCGGGGCGGAAATCCCTCTGGCGTCGGCCTAGCCCCTCAATGTTGGGGCTAGGCCGCCAAAGATGCGGAGCATTCCACATCTTTGGGCCGGCACGATGCCCGTCTGATTGGCGCCGTGTTTGGCGCCAGTCAGCGGACATCGCGCCGTTGGGGGAGAATTTCGCCCATAGTCTCAGAAGTGGAGAATCCGGCCTTTTTACCTTTCCAGAGGAATCTGAGCTAGACTGGGCACTTTTCAGGATTAGATGTGGTTCATGATTTTACATGATCTGATTTGAGTGGGGTAGCCATTATTCTGCAGGGTGGCTTTGATATACCCTATTCTGGCAACAAGTTTGCATGATGACCAAATGGCTGTGTCTCTATCAATGAGGTTACTGATAGTGCGTGAAACTATAGGAATCCCAATGCATATATTCACCAATGAAAGTGGTCTAATGGGAGACAGAAGGAGAGAATCCATTTGCAGATTTCTTAACCAGCACGATGAGCAAATGGCATAAAATGTACTGATTATTCAACACTTTTAAATATAATTTGAAAGATTGCAAAATAAATGATTGGGATCTACATAAGTTGGAGGTTGAAATATCATAAACAAATATAAACACAAACAAAGATACGTACATATGTTAAAATAATGGAAATAATTGATGTTCTGAAAATATAAAAATTAGTTTTTCAGGGAGAGAGAGAATTTTCAACAGTAATTATTAATTTATTGTGCCATTTAAAACACAGTAACACTTCATTCAACAAGGAGAAATTATTTCAAGGTTTTTTTTAACTGTGACATGAATAGCCGAAGAATTTTTACCAGTTCAGTGATTTCTGTTTGATTGCTATCTGGGGGAACATCAACATCGTACCCCAGGGGAAAACATGGAATCACTGAAAACAATTTCTGCATTTCCCTGTTTAACTGCACACGTTGCTTAGATCCCCATAGAGGCTGGTTACTTTAACAAAATGAAAATCAAATTTCCAGGTTGCGAGTTAAAAGGATGACACAGCAAGATTTCACATTTTATGACTTTTACTGTAACAAACAGGTTAAAAGCACGATTTGTCCTAAAAAAAAAAATTGTTACAGGAAACTTAGGCTGTAATTCTCCATCTGGGAGACTAAGGGCACATTTCAATGATCCCATTGCATCCAGTGTGAATCCGGGTGCAATGGGTGAATTGCACACAAGTCCAAAATTGAGCTCTGAGGGCGGCACGTGGTGCAGTGGATAGCACTGGGACTACGGCGCTGAGGCCCCGGGTTCGAATCCCGGCCCTGGGTCACTGTCCACGTGGAGTTTGCACATTCTCCCCATGTCTGCGTGGGTTTCACCCCCACAACCCAAAGATGTGCAGGTTAGGTGGATTGGCCACGCTAAATTGCCCCTCAATTGGAAAAAAAAATAATTGGGTACTTTAAATTTCTAAAACAAAATTGAGCTCCATGCCAAGTGCCAGAACGATTGTATGTTATCCGACATACCGCCCCCCTCCACACAATCTGGATCTCGCCCTCATTGGGCAAGACCCAGATCTGCATTTTCAAATGAGCCATACAGCTTATTAAAATAACCGGACACCGGATTCACCTCGCACGCGGGACTCACCGGGACTTCACAAACATGGACCAGATGTAATGGCACCTGGGGGATCTCCCAGGCCATTGGAAACTCCAGCTGGGCGGGAACAGGGCACAGTGGCACCCTGACACTCCCTGTGAAACCTGGGCACCATGGCACTGTAAGCATGGCACCATGCCAGTGTGCCAGGGGCACTTCCAGGGTGCCAGGCTGACAGTGCCAGGGTGCCCAGGTG
Organism: Scyliorhinus torazame; assembly: GCF_047496885.1. Taxonomy (NCBI): domain Eukaryota; kingdom Metazoa; phylum Chordata; class Chondrichthyes; order Carcharhiniformes; family Scyliorhinidae; genus Scyliorhinus; species Scyliorhinus torazame. Next base: position 84,319,852 of record NC_092714.1, read on the forward strand.
CCAGGTATGCCCTGCCAGGGGTCAGGCCCAGAGGGGCCTTTCTAGGTAAAGGCAAGTGTTCCCTGTGGCCTCACCATGGTAGAGGGTGAGGGGGGGGTCAAAGGAGTATGGGAAGCCTGAAAGGATGTGGCGGGGCGGAAGATCAGGGCAGCCAGAACAAATGGAGCTTCGATCTAGTGGTAGTGTTCTGTCTGGTGATTGGCTGCACTATGTTGTGTGCTTACTGGTCATCCAATCACTGCCTGTGTGCATCTCATTATATACATGAGTGGATATTATGATATCTCCCTCTTTTTTTTTAGATAAATAAATACGAAGGTGTGCGTGCGTATATATATATATATATATATGCCTGACGAGATACAAAAGGTGTCTAAATGAACATACATACATAGGAAGGTGTCAAAAGTGCAGATACATGGCAAACAAAACAATATTTACAGAGGTTAAATCGATGAAGTCACAAAATGTACAAAAGTTCAGTCTGCAGATTCAATCTTTGTGGTGGGCGACAAATTCTTGTCGATCGCCGCAGAGGTGGATCAGGAGCTGCCTGCATGTGGTGATCGCATGGGCCGGCAGGATTGCTGGTAGATTGATGGCCTCATGGCAGGGTACGTCCGGAGGAAGCATCATAGACGACGGGGCACTTCGGTCAGATAGCGGGTGTGGAAATCTTCGCAGTGCCCGTCTGTTGTGCCGTAGCAGGGAGCCAACAGCCATGCGGACAAGGAACAATCTTGGGGTCACTTGTTTGATCACAACAGCTGTGGCTGACCAGCCTTCCTCAGGCAACTGGACACGAACATGATCAGTTGGGGCCAGCTCGGGTAGATCAGTGGCATGAGCATCGTATGAGGCCTTCTGTTGGGCCCGTGACTGCTGCATTTTCTGTAAGACCGTGAGGTGGTCAAGGTCTGGAACATGGATGGCTGGAACTGTGGTCCTCGGAGTGTGATTCATGAGCATCTGCGCTGGAGACAACCCAGTGGACAGTGGGGTTGCCCTGTATGCCAGCATCGCCAGGTTGAAGTTGGAGCCTGAGTCTGTAGCTTTGCACAGCAACCGCTTTACAATATGGTCCCCTTTCTCGGCCTTCCCGTTTGATTGTGGGTAGTGGGGACTGGAGGTTATGTGACGGAAGGTAGAGGGCTGTGCAAAATCAGACCATTCTTGGCTGTAAAAGCAAGGACTGCTGTCGCTCATTACCGTGAGCAGAATCCCATGCCTGGCGAACGTTTCTTTGCAGGCGTTGATTACCGCCTTCGACGTGAGGTCGGACAGTTTCACCACTTCTGGGTAACTGGAGAAGTAGCCGATCAGGAGTACGTCGTCACACCCCTTGGCGTGGAAAAGGTCTACACCTACTTTGGACCACGGAGAGGTCACAATCTCGTGTTGTTGCAGCGTTTTCTTCGGTTGAGCTGGTTGAAACTTTTGACAGGTAGGGCAGTTGAGGACTGTGTCGGCAATGTCCTGGCTGATGCCCGGCCAATAGACCGCCTCCCGAGCTCTGCGTCGGCATTTCTTGACATCAAGGTGACCCTCATGGAGTTGGCCCAGCACCATAGCCCGCATGCTCTGAGGAATTACGATCCTGTCGCATTTTAGAAGGATTCCCTCACCACAGTTAGGTCGTCTTTTACGTTATAGAACTGGGGACATTGTCCCTTCTGCCAGCCATTGCTGAGGTGCTGCATCACATGCTGCAGCAGAGGATCCTTGGCCATCTCCTCACGAATTTGGACCACCCATTCATCAGAGGCCGGAAGGTTGGTGGTACACAACTGCACTTGCGCTTCGATGTGGCCGATGAAGTCACTTTGTTCACACGGTGTGGTAATGGACCTGGATAGGGCATCTGCAACGATCAGCTCTTTGCTTGGCGTGGAGACAAGTTCGAAGTCGTAGCGGTGTAGCTTAAGAAGAATTCGCTGTAACCGAGGTGTCATGTCATTTAAATCCTTCTGGATTATATGGACTAGAGGCCTGTCGTCCGTTTCTACTGTGAATTTTGGCAGGCCGTAAACGTCGTCGTGAAACTTGACTATCCCTGTCAGGAGGCCCAGACACTCCTTCTCAATCTGAGCGTACTTTTGCTCAGTGGGCGTCATGGCCCTGGATGCATACGCCACTGGAGCCCAGGACGAGGAGTCATGTCGCTGAAGGAGCACCGCCCCAATGCCGTCCTGGCTTGCATCAGTCGATACCTTGGTTTCCTTGGTTGGGTCGAAGAATGCTAGAACCGAGGCTGTGGTGAGCTTTGCTTTCAGCTCACACCATTCCTCTTCATGCGTGGGCAGCCATTGGAATTTCGGCGACTTCTTGATGAGATGGCTGAGGGCCGTGGTGTGGGATGCCATATTTGGAATGAATTTTCCGAGGAAGTTGACCATCCCGAGGAAGCGGAGGACCGCCTTCTTGTCCTCCGGGGTCTTCATGGCGTTGATCGCCGAGACCTTGTCGGCATCTGGCCGCACGCCCTGCTGCAAGATGTGGTCACCCAGGAACTTAATGTCCGATTGACCAAATGAGCACTTGGCCCTGTTGAGCTGGAGACCATGTTCATGAATGCTCTGGAATACCTTCTTGCGGCGAGTGATGTGTTCCTGGGGCGTTGTGGACCAGATAATTACATCGTCAACATATACTCGCACCCCCTCGAGGCCCTCCATCATCTGCTCCATGATGCGGTGAAATACTTCGGAGGCAGATATGATCCCAAAAGGCATCCGGCTGTAGCAGTAGCGACCGAACGGGGAGTTGAACGTGCACAGCTTGCGACTGGACGCGTCCAGCTGTACTTGCCAAAAACCCTTGGAGGTGTCGAGCTTAGTAAAGAATTTGGCATGAGCCATCTCACTGGTCAAATCTTCAAGTTTTGGTATCGGGTAATGCTCCCGCATGATATTGCGGTTTAGATCCTTCAGGTCAATGCAAATGCGAAGCACCCCTGATGGCTTCTTTACGCAGACCATGGAGCTGACCCAGTCTGTTGGCTCTGTGACCTTCAATATGATGCCCTGGTCTTGGAGGTCCTGTAATTGTGTCTTCAGACGATCCTTGAGTGGTGCCGTCACCCGGCGTTATGCATAAATTACAGGGGTGGCGTTCGGTTTGAGCAGGATTTTATATCGGTATGGGAGCGTGCCCATTCCATCGAATACGCTGTGGTACTGCGTGATAATGTCATCTATGTCGGCTTGCAGTTTCCCATCAGGGAAGGCCGTCGTCGGTGATGGTGACATGGTGTGGACTCGCTGAACCAGGTTCAGGAGCTTGCAGGCTCAAGCACTGAGCAGGGACGTTGAGCAGGCCCGACGATTTCAAACCACAGTGTTGCCTTGATCACCTTGTTGGATACCCCTAGTTGACAGGAGCCACTGGCAGCTATGGCATTGCCATTGTAGTCAAGGAGCTGGCAGGCCGGTGGAAGAATGCTTGGTCTGGCGCAAATTTTGAGAATTAGGTTCGCTGATGTGCCAGTGTCCAGTTTAAATCGGATGCAAGCCTTGTTAACAGTGAGGACAGCACACCACTCATCGTCGGGATCCACACTGAGGATCAAGAGCCGTTTCGCCGTTGTGGTGGAAGGCAGCGCACGTGTAGTTATGATGCCCACCCGGTATGGAGACTTGAGGCACTCAGCCTCAGAGTCTGTTGGGCTGTCGGGATCGGAATCTGGCATGCCTTGTAGTATTGAGCGGATACTTTTGCGCCGCAGCTGGGATCGCTGGCTGCTGAGTGGTGGAGCAGATCTGCAAAGGGCTGCATAGTGGCCACGCTTGCCACACTGTAGACACCGGCGTCCTTTTGCCGGACACTACCACTTTAAGTGGGTGGGGCCACAATTCAGACACGTCATGACGCTGACGTCAGCGCGTCCCGTGCGCCATCGTGCATGCGCAGTGCGGCCGGTCGACATACGCACCTGCGTAGTCGGGTTGTCGGCCTCGTCGTCCACTCAGTCGTGGCGCGAATGCGCAGGGACCTGGGAAAAGCGTGCGAAACGGCCACTCTCCTCGATGCTCAGGCCTTGCATTTGTGCAATGGCCTGCACCCGCTCTGCCTCGTGGGAGGCCAGCGTTGCAGTTTCTGCCGCCCTAATGTGGGAGTAACGATTCTTAGCATGCTCATGGACAACGCACGTCTCGATAGCGACAGAGAGGGTCAACTGTTTGACTTTCAGGAACTGCTGCCGAAGGGAGTCGGAGTGGACCCCGAAAACGATCTGATCCCGGATCATGGAATCAGCCGTCAAGTCATAGTCACATGACTGCGCTAGGATGCGGAGATGGGTCACGAAGGACTGAAAAGGTTCATCCTTACCCTGAAGCCTCTGCTGGAGAACGTACCGTTCAGAGCTCTCATTCACCTCACTGTCGCAGTGTCTGTCAAACTTCAGCAGGACTGTTTTGAATTTCGTTTTGTCTTCGCCGTCAGTGAACGTAGATGTGGATGGCGTGGTCCCCCGTGGTGGAGAGAAATAGCGCGATTTTCCTGGCATCCGATGCTGCTTTGGGTCGGAGGCCTCGCTGTACAAGAGGAACTTTTGCTTGAAGATTTTCCAGTTGGCGCCGAGGTTGCCGGAGATGCGGAGCTGCGGAGGAGGCTGGATGTTTCCCATTTCACTGGTTTTGTAAGGGCCCCGGAGAATCCAGCACGAGTTTTAAGGATACAAAATAATAAAGTTTATTTACTATAACAATATATACATAGCAGTAGCAGTGACTTCCCTTGCTACCTTCTCCTTCCTCCTGGTTCCTGGACTGGCCAGCTTATTTATAGTAGGAGTTTCTCCGCCCCCCTCATTGGGGAAGTTCATACTCCCATAGGATTGTGGGATAGTCATTAGTCCCCAGCTAATCGTCAGTAGGCAGGTTATAACATCCCTCCCCCCCAAAGTCCAAGGAATCCACCGTAGGCCCTGGCGAAGGAAGGCGTCGAATTCGTTTGGCTGCAGGCCGGACGCCATTTGCACGCGGCGCTGGATCAGGCGGCGTATAACGAGACCGAGACCGGCGCTTCCGTGATGAACGGCGCGGTTGTACATCCACGGTCTGTGGACCCGAGGATTCCCCCTCTGATTCATCCTGTGTCTCCATCTCGGAGTCAGAGTCTGCTGCCTCCGTCATGTCAGCGTCTCTGTCCCCATTCGGTCCCGTCATGACCTGCGCAGGCTTTGAGTGAGGCACCAGTGGAAGATTTGGAGGACTACCTTCCCTTGTTTCTGGTCTTTGCCGCTGTTGAACTGAGCTCCGGGGGCGGGGAATCTTTTGCGGGGATGATCTTCTGGACCGGATGTGGTCTACATGTTTTCGCTGGAGACGACCCTGGGCTTGCACTTGGTACGATATAGGGCCCGTTTGGCGAAAGATTACCCCAGGAACCCATTGGGCACCACCAGCAAAATTCCGCACGAATACTGGGTCACCGGGCGCAAACTGGCGAATCGGACGATGCTGAGACAATCCCGGTCCCTGCCGTTCTTGTGTGCGGCGTACTTTTGCGCCAATGTCCGGGAAGACTATACTAAGGCGGGTGCGAAGTCTCCGGCCCATTAGGAGTTCTGCGGGAGCTACCCCAGTCACTGTATGGGGGGTGGTCCTGTACGTAAACAAAAACCGAGCCAGTCTCGTGTCCCCAGGACCGCCGTCCGCGACGGGGTCGGCGCCTACAAGTCTGACACGGACATGGCTCCTCATCCATTGGCTCTGGAGAAGGCTCCCTTCGGGGAGGAATGTCCGATGGCCACTGGCGTCGGTCTGGTCGTTGCCTCGCCCAAGGTACCGCAGGAGTGCGGGGGGACGTTTTTGGGCGGAAAGTGTTTCGCCCCAAGGCATGCACTTCCATTCCCTGTAGTTCCTGTACTCCTCACTCTGCGCTCTCTCGGGACAAGACTATTTGTATTGCCTGTTGAAAAGTCAATGTTGGCTCCGCTAACAACTTTCTCTGGGTGGCCGCATTGTTAATACCGCAAACCAAACGGTCGCGTAACATTTCTGACAAGGTCTCACCATAGTCACAGTATTCCGCAATCCCGCGTAGCCTGGATAAAAAATCGGCAAGGGATTCTCCAGGGGTCCTCTCAGCGGTATTAAACCGGTAACGCTGGACTATCGTGGACGGGGTTGGGTTAAAGTGTTGCCCCACTATATTCACAAGTTCGTCAAACGTTTTGGTGTCTGGCGCAGCTGGGTACGTAAGGCTCCTAATCACCCCAAACGTATGCGGCCCGCAGGCGGTGAGCAATATGACCACCTGGCGCTCGTTTTCAGTGATATTGTTTGCCCGGAAATAGTAACGCATCCGTTGCGTGTACTGGTTCCAGCTTTCCAGCGCAGCATCAAAAACATCCAAACGTCCGTACAGAGGCATGGTATAATAGAAAACAACTTCCAACCTGTATCAAACAAAAATCCAGGGAGGTGGCTTCAGCAGTGTAGGCAGCTATTCACTTTTACCTTCGTCGCCAGTTTTGTAAGGGCCCCGAAGAATCCAGCACGAGTTTTAAGGATACAAAATAATAAAGTTTATTTACTATAACAATATATACATAGCAGGAGCAGTGACTTCCCTTGCTACCTTCTCCTTCCTCCTGGTTCCTGGACTGGCCAGCTTATTTATAGTAGGAGTTTCTCCGCCCCCCTCATTGGGGAAGTTCATACTCCCATAGGATTGTGGGATAGTCATTAGTCCCCAGCCAATCGTCAGTAGGCAGGTTATAACAACTGGATGGCTGCTTGCTGGTCAATGCTGATTCACTCGAGGTAGGTCCGTCAAGATCAGGATCACTCTGGTACCATGATGTGTTCAGCAGGTAGGTTCGGTATGGACTGCACTCGATGCAGGGAAGCTAGAAACAGATGTCTAACATTGGAGAAGATCCAACACTGTTTTATTCAATGATAGAACTGATATACATATTCAGCTGTGGGTCGACACTATATTGAACTGACTGGAGTCCTTGTAGTAGCCTGACCAGACGTACGAGCTACCGCATGGTGTTTGCACTTGCTAGCTCGTGGACTCTGATTGTCTCAGTGGCTGGGTCCCGAGAGAGCAGAAACCTAGTGCCCTCTGGCTTTATAGTGGTAGTGTCCTGCCTGGTGATTGGCTGCACTGTGTTGTGTGCTTACTGGTCATCCTGTGTGTCAATCACTGCCTGTCTGCATCTCATTATATACATGAGTGGATATTATGACAGGCCGCATACTCAAGACCCCCTCCTCCTTCCTGAAACCAGCCTGGGAGGAGGTGGCAGAGGCAGTCAGTGCTGCCAGCTCACCAGGAGGGGACAGCTGGTGAACCTGAGGGGTGGGGTTTGCCAGTGAGTCCTCTGTCATGAGAGGGGCAGAGAACCAGGAAGGTTTCCAAAGGCCATGGTGCAGGTCTTCTTTGGTTGGGGTGAGCTCTACTGATCTCCTGTTCCCTCTGCAGTGGGACATCACTTCTGAGGAGTGGCAACACCTAGTGGGCCCCTGATTGAGCTTGGCCATGCCCATACCCTTCATGATACAGCTGGAGTATGCAGATGCCAGAGGGGCAGCCTTGGGTGGCCTCCCAGATGACCAGAGGATCTCTAAGAATTCAAAGGACACCGGCACCACTCAGCAGTGTGAGCAACCAGGAGCCTGCAAGTAGCACCAAAAGGGTGCATTTAAAACACATATTACAGAAATGGCGGCCTGAGCTCGGCCATCCCAATCCCGAGGGGGACACCCCGGTCCAAGAACTTAGCACCAAGTCATTCCCCACTGTTGCCCCCAGGCCAGGCAGCCAAGCCCCAGAAAGCCCAATAATCTTTGAGGATTTTTCATCGTTCAGTTAGCCTTACGTTCCCTCTTTGGACCCATGGCGCCCTGAGCGCACTCGTAAATACTTGCACCAATTCGCGCGCGTGAGACCTCTGCTTAAGAGGGACGGAGCATCATGGAGGGGTGGAGCATGAAGTGTCTCAGCTGTTATGATATTAAAATCCATGCAAATGATAGTTTTGCATGGATCTGCCGGTGCGAGACGCAAACCGTGATATTGTTGCCAGCGAGGGGCATGACATCAGAATCGGCACTGGGCGCAAAACGGATTTTTTCATTTTGTGCAACTCTCACTTCCAGCATCCTGAAGCGGAGAATCAGCCTGTATATTTCAAACTGCAGAATTTTCCCTTTTACTTTAACACAACTCTCAAACCCACTTAAGAAATATACTTTATGCTGTCCCTCACATCATCATTCAATTTTTCTGGACCCAATCCAAATTAATGTTTTGCTCCCAAATGTTTACTATGGTTCCTTTCTTTTCCTAGCCTGATAAACGTTAACTGTGTTTTAAGGAGACAGTTTTTCCTGGTGATTCCCCCTTTACTGAAAGCTAAATGAATCTTCCAACGTTTCTTCAGATCCTCACACTTTCCATTTTGAAAAGCTCCTTCATTCTTAGACCCACCATTGACTTGCGGTGGGATCCTCCGGTTCCGCTGCTGTCAATGGTGTTTTCCACTGTTCATATCCTCCACCACTGGGGAAACTGATGCTCCTGCTCGCAGGAACGGCCATAAAATCCCACCCTACCAGTCTAATCATTGCAAACACAGATGCCGCTGTCATTGTCTCCCAGTATGAATACCTAATACCTTCCTACCAGCAAAACAACCTGGACTTCTGTTTAATCTTTAGCAACCACATAATCCAAGCGTGTTGTTTGGAAACAGATCACTTGATCCCATTCATTTTATCTTAACTTAAAGACTCCATCCCAAAGCATAACAATCTCGAAAAGCACTTTTTGTGACCATTTTCAGACATCAGAAAATGGTATGGCAGGAGATACCTGGGAACCCCACCACCTGGAGGTTTCCCTCCAAGTCACTCACCACCCTGGCTTGGAAATATATCGCCACTCCTTCACTGTCGCTGGGTCAAAAACCAGGAACTCCCTCCCTAACAGTACGGTGGGTGTACCTACATGTCAAGGACTGCAGCGGTTCACTAAGGCAACTCACCACCACCTTCTGAAGGGTAACTAGGGGTGGACAATAAATGCTGGCATGACCAGCGATGCACACATACCGTAAATTAATTTAAAAAATATTTTTAAAAGATCAGTTTCAAAGGAGTAATATCAATGATCACTGGCAATTTCATCATTGATACTGTATCGAAGTCCTGGCTATAGTGTTTATCCTGGAAAGTTTTAATTTCACATTAGCATCTGGAATGAATTCCTGGGATGTATTTGGGACAAACTCAGGAGGAAAGATTTATTTGTGTCGCCCCATTTCTAGAAGTGATGCGACCTGAACAAATTTCTCCTCCATTATGTGTTACATGTGTTCGGGATCTGGATAGGGTTCTTCAGGCTCTGTCCACTGTCCATAAGTAACTGTAGTTTGTAAAAATCAATATAATTTACTTGCAGCTCTCTTTACACCTTAGGAACTCAGCACGAGGTTGGACTTCTCGTCCCTCCAGATCTCTGGTACTTTGTCACATGTCATTACATTTTAGTTGCATCAACATCAGATCCTTCTCATGTTAGCCTTTGATTTTCCTTTCCCCTCCAAATCTTCATCCCAACCATATACATCATCCTATATATGCCCCAAACTCTAACAATTTTCAGGGTTAGTCTCTGAGGTGCCTTGACCAATGCCCCCAATGTTGTCATTATCTCTTTCTGATGTTCAGGACATTCTCTCTTCATTCAAAGTGAGCATTCTTCTCCGAGTGGGGGCGGGGGGGGGGGGGGGGGGGTAGAGCTTTGTCTTGTTTCTTGTTCTTTATCTCAGTTAAGGTCTGAATAGTAAATTCAAATTTATACTGGCTTTCTTTCCAAGAATATTGAGGTGCCGTGAATGTTCCTTATATTTCCCAAGTCCATCTCAACCCTATAAGATTTTGGTTTTGAAGCTCCTTTTTGTTCATGTCTACTTTCTGTTGGTCTCTTATCCATATTCTTACCCCGGGCTGCAGTATTGATAAAACATGCGCTCTGCACCAGAAGCTGAGGTTTATGAGCGTGTTTGTGCCTCTTGTGATCATTCATGAAGATATATGGTTTTCGTTTTTATTGCAGTTCTGGAATTTGTGTACTCAGTCATTTTCCCATTTCAATGACTGATGGTGAGAAGCCAATTTGTTGTGGTGAATTTCAATAACTAAGCCAGCTAAGGGATCTTCATTTTTCTTCATCGTGGGGGGGGGGTTTAGAAAAAATGGCAAAATGTTAGGTTCTGATATCTGAGGAGCTCATACCTGCTACGAAAGCATCCCTGATTAAAAGTTCCGTGTGCTCGCTCCCCGAAACTTGCGGGCAGCCACAGTTTCAGCCCAGCACCAGTAGCACCTGGTAGAAATCTTCCAATGATTCCCCTGGGCTTTGCCGTCTAGTTGCAAGCAGGTGACGTGCGTAGACCTGATTTACAGGGCGGATATAATGTCCTTCTAACAGTTCGATCGCGGCATCATAGTTCTCTGCCTCCTCGATAAGAGTGTAGATCCCAGGGCTGACCCTTGAGCGCAGGAGATGCATTTTCTGTCCTTCTGAGAGGGTGCCTCCGGCTGTCTCGAAGTATCCTTTAAAGCACGCCAGCCAGTGTTTAAATATTGCAGCCGAGTTCTCCGCGTGGGGGCTGAGTTGAAGGCACTCCGGTTTGATTCGGAGATCCATCCTTCCAGCTTAATTCTAGTAGATTAAATTGATGCACGATCAATTACACTCAAGACAAAGTGATTTCATAACTGAAGGCTTTAATCTACTAGAACTTGTTCCCCAGCAGCTTCGGTACAGAAAGTAAAGGCTGCTGGGACGGCACCATCTCTTATACTCCGCCTGTCAGGGCAGAGCTACGTAACAACAGCCAATGGTAGACTCCTGGGTCTAACCAATGGTCATCAGCCTCGTAGGTACCGCAACACCTGGTACTACCACAATTTGGTCAGAAAAAAAAATCAGTGGCTGTGTTGTAAGAGTCCTTCCTGTTTATTTCCTTTGTTCCCATTTATTTTATTTTATTATTCTTGGGTCCATGGACCCATAATCAAAATGTGCCTTTAAGTGGAAAACCCAAACTGAAGCAGTTTGCTTGTCATAGAATCATAGAATTTACAATGCAGAAGGAGGCCATTAGGCCCATCAAGTCAGGACAGTATTCTCCAGGTTTTGTAACTTGGGGAGGAGAAAACAGACTGGTCGGCACCAAGTGCTCTTAGGAACCAGTCGGTTTCATAGTCAGACTGGCAACCTGTGGGTTGGCCAGGGACAAAATTCTGTCTGACAAGAGTCAATGATTGGTGATGCTTTTTGAGAGGGGGACTTGACAGAAGTGTTTAGACCCTGAAAGGAGAAGGTGCAGGTTCTCTCTCACTCTTTCTTGCTGAAAGAAATGGTTTATTGGTCGAAGACATGTGAGCACATTTGTACTATCAACTTGAAATGATCTTGAATCTATAGAGAAAGTAAACAACCTTACCAGAGAAAACTACCTCATGCCTAGAAGGAAAAAGTACTAAGACAAAAGCTTGAACTCCAGAAAGATATAAACTGCAAGCTATTCTAATGCATAAAAGATCCTTTATCCTTTTATTTTTATTGATGTTTCCTTCACCTCTCAACCACCCTTTTTCCTGTGTTGTTTGTCATAGAATCATAGAATTTGTGTGTATGTAAAGAGTGGGAGTAGTTAGAAAGGAGGAGGTTGGGAAAGGGATATTGGGTAGTCGGTTACATTTTTGTCAGTTATATTATACTACTGCTCAATAATAAAAGGTTAGTTGGGTATAAATTTTGCACTCCTGGTGACTGCAGTTCATTGTGCTCAGCCAATGTCCTGAGGCATTTTAAAATAACATCTAATTTCACCTGTGTTGTGACTCCGGGTCAAGTGGGGCTGGAATTGATTGCACAATAGCCCAGCGCTGTCACTCTGGCGGGGTGGGCCCTCAGAGAGCCAGCAAGTCTGGCTACACAGAGATGGGGGTGTCATCTCCAAAGGTGTCAAATCAGCAAAAATACTGAACTCCCCTCCCAACAACCATGGAGGACCCCCTCCCCCATAAGGTTCAGGGCAGCACCTCCAACCACCAAAGTATCAGGGGGGCACTCTCTCTCTCTCTCTCTCTCTTCCCCACAACCATGCATATTTTCCAGTACACACCCCTTCTACCTTCCCACCACACATAAGGGGAAGTCTGCCCCCCCCCCCCCCCCCCAATGGAGAAGGTTTTGCAACCTCTCTGTGCCTCATAGCACTGCCCCCTGGCAGTTCCCCCTGTCACTGCCCCCTGGCAGATTTCAAAAGGCAGAAGTGAATTGGGTTGACATCACACCAGCAGAGGAGAGTAGCACATGGGGTTGGAAGGTTCCGCATACTGCCATTTAATGACATTTAAATGTATTGAAATGAATGGAAATCAGGTTCACCATCTTTCTTGAGGTGAGCCTGATCACGTCACTGGTGGGGAGCAGGGAAGATCTCAAACCGAGATTCCACCAGCGCAAATCCCATTATGGCCCTCTCGCGAGATTTAGCACTCATAACGGGATTTGCCTGCATGTTGAACAGGCATGAAAAACTGCACCCTAAATCTTTGATTGTTTGTATACCTTTCAGTTTCTTCATTCTCTTGAGGACACCAAAGTAAGCTAGTCTCATGAATAAATCCATAGTCTGTCACAAAGTTATAGAATAATTCATTCGCAAATTATGAAACATTGTCTGACATTACAATTCCCAGGATGCCACGCGTTGCATAGATGCTGTTCAGTGAGTTAAAGACTTCTTTGTGATGCTGTGTAATCTTTTCACTTCAATCCACCTGGAATAGTAATCAAAGACAATAATAAACATCTTGCCTTAAAGTCCATTCCCGAGGGCTCCCACAACCTTATTAGAAAAGTGAAGGGTGACAGTGGTTCTCTTTGCTCTGAGCTGTTCGTTGCACAAGTAAGTCAATTCAAAATTAGTTCTTCAATAGAATGAGTAATGCTGGCCACAAGATTGATTGCTGGGCTCTTGCTCAACATTTTGCTAACTCCAAGTGACCTTGATTAATGTTTTGTAGAATTTCAAGCTGAAGTGTCCTCAGAATGACCATTTTGTCTTTAAAAATTAGGAGATCATCAATGATTGTCAGGTGCTTTCTCTGTTCGAAGTGCTGTTATAATACTGGGTGATTAGGAGTATAGGATGTGATTCAGCAGACCTGAGTAAAAGTCCACTGATTGCCACATTTAGTGATATGTTTCTCAGCACCAAGAAACATCTCACGTTCAATAGCAGTTTGCCTTTTTTGGGGGCTCTCCGCCGAGGCCACACTTTAAAGGTTCCTACCAAACCAGGGCGTCATTTTGACCGGCTGCCTGATCTTACCCCCCTCCCTTTTAGACCATCCTTCCCTTTTTGTGACGCCTTTGCCCTTCAAACTTGGGGAGACCCCCGGGACTCTCCTTTACCGCACCCCCTCTGCCTGGGCAAGACACCCGCACCCCCCCCCCCCAGCCCCAACCCCTGGCAGTGCCAACCTGACACCCAGGCACTCTGGCACTGCTAGCCTGGCACCCTGGCAGTTCCCCTGGCACCCTGACAGTGCCAGACAGGGGTCCTTGGTGGCATTGCCAGGGTACTCAGATTGCACTGTCAGTGTGCCAGGCTGGCAGTGCCAAGGTGCCTCAGCGCCAGGGTGATCATAGACGCTAGAACTTCAAATTCAGTTTGAGGGCATTGAGTTAAAAAAGGTAATTCCATAGGCATGAGGACAGATTTGGCCTTCGTGGATAGGCAGGAAGACTAGAAGGATAGTTGCTGAGCAGTGGTAGATGTTTAAGAAGGTATTCAATTCCTCCCAAATAAGATGTATTCCAGAAGAAAGGTTATAAGAGGGGGAACAACATCGCTAGCTAATCAAGGAAGTTAAAGATACATAACATAAAGACAAAAATTGAGGAATATCACATTGTAAAGGCCAGTGGCAGGTTGGAAGATTGGGAAACTTTTAAAGATCAGCCGGTTACTAATAATGTAATAAAAAGACCAAAGGTAAATTATGAAAGAAAACGCTTGCAGAATATGAAAAAGGATAGCAAAAGTTTCTAAAAGTATGTAAAAGGAAAGAAAGTAGTTAAAATGAATGTTGGTCCCTTGGAAGATGAAACCAGGGAGTTAATAGTGGGGAACACATAAATAGCAGAGACACAAAATCAGTATTTTGCCTCAGTTTTCACAGTGGAGGACACCAGTAATTTGCCAATAGTAACAGATAATGCAAAGGTATTTGAAAGGGAGGAACTTCGAACAATTATCACCAATAGAGGGAAAATACTGAGCTATCGATTGAGATTGAAGGCAGACAAGTCCCCAGGAACTGATGGCCTACATCCTAGGGTCTTAAAGGAAGTGATAGTGGAATTAGTGGAGCCATTGGTTATAATATTCCATAATTCCCTGGATGCTGGAAAGGTGCCAGTGGATTGGAAAAGTGCGAAAGTAACACTCTCATTCTTCAAAGGGACCAACATTCACTTCAGCTACTCTCTTTCCTTTTATATACTTTTAGAAGCTTTTGCTGTTTGTTTTTATATTCTGTGCTACTTTTGTTTCATAATTTACCATTGCTTTTTATTACTTTTAGATTTACTGTTATTGATCTTTAAAAGTTTCCAAATCTTTCAGCCTGCCACTAACCTTTGCAATATGGATTCCTTAGTGTTTGTCTTTATGTTATCTTTAACTTCCTCCCCAACGCCCCCCCCCCCCCCCCTCCCACCCCCCACCCCCACCCCACGCCTTACAATTTTTCTTCCTCTCTGGAATATATTTTAGTTTGGAGGAATTAAATATTCCCTTAAACATCTGCCACTGCTCATCAACTGTTCTACCTTTTAATTGGCAGGAAACTATAGACTAGTTAATTTAACTTCTGTCATTGGGAAATTGTTAGAATCCATCATTAACGAATGAATAACAGGACATTTGGAAAGTCAAAACGCAATTCATCAGAGTCAGCATAGTTTTATGAAGGATGAATCATGTTTACTAGAATTCTTCGAAGACGTAATAAACAAAGTGGATAATGGGGATCCTGTAGATGTAATATACCTGACTTCCCGAAGGCATTTGATAAGCCGCACAAAAGGTTAGAATCATAGAATTTACAGTGCAGAAGGAGGCCATTTGGCCCATCGAGTCTGCACCGGCTCTTGGAAAGAGCACCCTACCCAAGGTCAACACCTCCACCCTATCCCCATAACCCAGTAACCCCACCCAACACTAAGGGCAATTTTGGACACTAAGGACAATTTAACATGGCCAATCCACCTAACCTGCACATCTTTGGATTGTGGGAGGAAACTGAAGCACCCGGAGGAAACCCATGCACACACTGGGAGAATGTGCAGACTCCACACAGATAGTGACCCAAGCCGGGAATCGAACCTGGGACCGTGGGCTGTGAAACAATTGTGCTCACCACTGTGCTACCGTACTGCCCACATTTAATACACAAGGTAAGATCACATGGGGTTAGTTGTAGATTATTAGCTTGGATAGAGGATTGGCTAACCAACAGAAAGCAGAGAGTCAGAAAAATTGTGTCTTTTTCTAGTTGGCAAAATATATCTAGTGGATACATTGGTTATAATATTCCATAATTCCATGGATGCTGGAAAGGTGCCAGTGGGTTGGAAAAGTGCGAAAGTAACATTCTCATTAGTTTAATGTGGATAAATGTGAGGTTAGCCATTTTGGTTGGAAAAGTCAAAAGGCAACTTATCATCGAAATGGAGAGAAACTTCAGAGTAATCTGGGTGTCCTCGTCCTCTGGGTGAATCGCAGAAACATAATATGCAGGTAAAACAGATAACAAGGAAGGCAAATGGAATTTTGGCATTTATTGCTAAAGGAATTGAGAATAAAAGTAGGCAAGTCTTGCGGCAACTGTACAAGGCATTAGCAAGACTGCACCTGGAGCATTGTATACAGTTTTGATCCCCTTACTTGAGGAGAGATGTAGTTGCATTGGAGGCAGTTCAGAGGAGGTTCACTAGATTGATTCTCGAGATGAGGGGTTTGTCTTATGAAGAGAGATTGAGCAGTTTAGGCCTACACTCTCTAGAGTTTAGAAGAATGAGAGGAGATCTAATTGAGGTATAAAAGATGATAAAAGGTATTGACAAAGTAGAGGTAGAGAGGAAATGGTTCCTCTTATGGGGCAATCTAGAACGAGAGGTCATAGATTTAGGATAAAGGGTAGCAAATATAAAACAGATATGAGGAGAAATTACTTCTCTCAAAGGGTAGTGAATTTGTGAAGCTTCCTACCCCATAGTGCGGTGGATGCCGGTATATTGAATAAATGTAAGGAGCTGATAGGCAGATTTTTAATTAGTAATGGGTTGAAGGGAAAATGGAGTTGAGGCTGAGATGAGATTAGCCATGATAATATTGAATGATGAAGCAGGCTCAAGGGGCTGAATTGTCCACTCCTGCTCCTAGTTCTTATGTTCAGCTCCCAACTACTTGATCATGAATCAATTCTTGCCTCAAAATTCCGTAGTCACAATTTTCTGCCAGTCTGTATAGAGTGTTGATGATCAAATCCATGCTTTCACCAGGTTCTTTGCTTTTGCTTGTTAATTTTTTTCCATTCTATAATGCCAAAATATTTTTTAAATGGCTGGAGGTCCTCCTCATGAGAGATATTTAGTGGGCCCATTCAGCGTGGGCGCAAATATTTTGACAAGGATTCCCTTTGTTCCCCGGTGGACCAAATGTCCATGACGGGGTCCAGATGTCCATGAGGTGGTCCAGATGTCCGTGGTGGGGAGGGAGCCTTTAACTTAACTTTGAGATTGGAGTGCCCTTTAAAGGTTGTGCCCGATATCTGTGAAGCCGAGCTTGCTGGTTCTACCAGGTCCTGTCTGCCAGAGTGATGCGCAACCACCCCCCCCCCCAAATATTTTTTGATTGAGTGTCAGAAGATTTGCTCAGAAAACATGTCTGGAAAATTCTGCCTAAGATCTTAAAATCTCATCAACCCCCTGCCATGCTCTTATGTCATCAACAATAGCTCTAACTGGATAGTGTAAAATACTGACCTAATCCTTTTGTTCCCTCTTGTGCAAAGCAGGAGTGATTCTACACCTGGAAAACCTCTTTCTCCAGATGTCACAGTGCTGAACTTGTTGTAACCTTTCAATGCTTTGGAAAGGTCCTGGAAATGGCACTGTAGAATCTATGCTTCTACCAAGCCCTGGACATGTTGCAGCTTCAGTGGTATTGCTTGTCGATTCTGGTCTGTGCTTCCTGCTCTCCAGACTCTGGGTCAGTGCCTCAACTTGCATCTCCTTCAACTGCGATATTCCAACTTTTAAAAAAATTCTCGGGATGTGGGTGTCACTCTGTTAGCCAGCAGTTATTGTCCATTCTGATGAGTATTCAATCAACACCTTTTGATCCTTCTTTCAAGGATCTGTAGACTTGAAAGATCTCTAATCGTTTCATGGAGTTACTCTGGGTATTTTACTCGCAGTCCACTATCACCATGTTTTGTCTGTGTTTTGGGGTCTGGATAGGGTTCTTCAGGATTCATCTACTTTCCTCTACTAAGGATTCATCTACTAAGCTACTCAAGACTACAGTTTGTAAAAAAACAAACATTTTTATTTCCTTATAACTTCACGAGGGAATTGGCCACCCATGATTTTGTGATGTCTAACAAACAAGAACTATTTAACAATCTGACAGTCAGGGAACATCTTGCGATTAGACCATAATGTGAATAAATTTGGCATGAAAAGGAGAAGGGAGAATTGCAAATAAAGCTTTTAAATTTCAGCACCACAGCATTAAAGGTATGAGAAAGAAATTAGTCCCAGTAAACGGAGTTGAACTGTTAATGGAGATATCAACAGGCAGCAGGGGGAAAAATTAAAGGAAAATTTAATACAATATTAGATTATATACTTCGGTAGTTGAGCAACATAGTCAACAAATGAGATAAGAGACAGTAATATGCTAAAACAAAAGGGCATACACAAATGTGCAAAGGCTCCAGTTTTATGGTTAAGCAACCATGGCCATCAAATCAGATAAGATTTACTAACGTGCTAAAAAATGTCTCACACAAATGCTAAAAAATTCCAGCATAGAGGGAGAGATTTAGAAAGCAACAAAATGGTTGGAAATAAATTAATGAGAGGTGTGAACAGCAATATGAAAAAGAGCTTGCAATGGACACTAAAATTAAGAGGGTTTTTTTTCTATAAATACATTAAGAGAAACCGAGTTTTAAAGGATAGTGTGGGACCATTAAAGATAGATGCATGCATATAATGAATAATGACAGCAGACTTGTTAAATTAGTACTTTGTATCTTTTTTTAAATGGGGAAAGTGAGCAAAATACCAAAGACACAAGGGGAGCCTGAAAGAAAGTCATGGAGAGGAATTTAGTAGTTTAATACAACCTTAAAAATGGTATTGTGGGAAGTAATAAGATTTAAGATAGACACATCTAATGACTTCCACTCTAAAATATTAAAGGAAATGGTGATTTAACTGCAGATGTGTTAGTTATAATCTTCCAAACGTCTCTAGACTCAGGAACTATGTTGCTGGATTGAAAGTTTGCAAGCATCACTCCATCATTTAAGGAAGAGAGAGAAGTCAGATAACCTCAGGTTTATCAATTAATATCAGTTCTGAGGACATTATTGAAACCTATCACCAGAGATAGAGGGAGTGAAACTGTGCTAACCCCAATGGAGGAGCTAACATGGGGATAATTGGAGAGATCATTACCAATGCTGTGGCTAGCAGTGTCACTGAAGCCATTGAGGGTAACAGGATATTCCTGCCCAATGCGCCTGATCAAATCCCACTTCACCCTCATCATGCAATCCGCTATGACAGAAGATGCAGATGTTGTAACAGTGCACCTCTTGCTTTCCTCCCTTCTCCCGCGGCCATGAGATGTCTCAGCTTCCATTCCAGCACAATCGTAAGCCATGCAATATCTGAGTGTTACAATGAAAGCTCAGACTGCCATTATGAGATCCCTGCTTGTTGCTATGTAAACCAAGCATGGCGTCATGATAGATTAAACTGCTGCCACTGTGGATATCAGTGCTTAAAGGAGCTTGCAAAGTTTCACACCAATCCAGCAATCTGTGCTCAGTAGATTACCAGTGGAATGGCTCCATGGAGTACCAACTTGTTGTCTCCCTCGGATGCCAGAATGCATCCTTCCACATCTGTAACTCCGGCAATGCTTGTGATGTTCTTTGTCAGCTGTTCAGCCTAGACCTCTGCCACCCGCAGAGGTAATGCTGTCCAAAGCCAGAGCATCTTGAAGATGTCCTGCATGGACATTATCTGCCGTCTCATCTGCTGAAAGTCAGCAAACATCCACCAGTCAGCTATAATCACTTGGAAATTCTGTAAAGGAGCATAAGATCAGATAAAACACCTGTAGGAAGGGCACTAAGTGAAGTTACAATGGTGGATAGCTGAATAGTGTATGAACTATTGAACATCTTGTTGGATAAAGTTGTTATGGAATGGTTCTTTTGTGATTCTTATATTTGGGAATGTGACCAGATAACAGAGAGCTGGTAAGGTGGGGCAATGTTACATAATGGAGATTTGGGGCAAAATTCAAGGGAACCAGAGTCTGATTAGACTCTCATTGCCTGACTGCCCAGACCACTGATAAGTTGACTGCTTCTTCCCTTCCTCCTCCTCCTCTTCCTCCATTTCCTTAGATGGTTGCCGAACCTCTAATGGCAAGGGTCTGGAGCCTCATAATGGCCAGCTGGTGGAGGATGCACTAGACCAGCCTGAAGCAGGAGACACGCTGCAGCGAGTAATGGAAGGTTCTTCCAGAGAGACCCAGGCAGCAGAGCAATTGCTTCAGGGTTGCAATGGTCTCCTCAATTACATTTCTCATCACAGCATGGCTCTTATTGTCTGACAGATGGCCACTTGTGCTCCGGTTGCCAAGGGGAGTCATTAGCCAGGTGCATGGCGGATAGCCCTTGTTGCTGGGCAACCATCCTCTAATTTGATGAAGTAGTTGGAAGATTTCTGGATCAGCAAGGCTGCGTAGGATGAGTATTGCCAGGTTATTGAGCATTCACCAGCATCACATGCTGAGTGCAGTCATACACTAACTGTACATTGACTAAGTGGTATCTTTTGTAATTATGGTACACCCCAACATTGAGAGATGGTGCCTGCAAATCTACATGCATACAGCCAATGTCACCCTGCACCATTTGGAAGCTCATCTTCCTGGAAAAGCCATATATTTATCCCTCCTGTTTGTTAACGTGAAAATAAACTTCCCTCTACTGCTATTCAGAACCCCTGTGACCTCCTGGATAATAATAATAATCTTTATTGTCACAAGTAGGCTTACATTAACGCTGCACTGAAGTTCCTGTGAAAATCCCCGAGTGGCCACATTCCGGCGCCTGCTCGGGTACACAGAGAGAGAATTCAGAATGCTCAATTCATCTAACAAGCACGTACATTCAGAAGTTGTTTCCTCCCACAAGTCCGGAAGGATGTGCTGTTAGGTAATTTGGATATTCTGAATACTCCCTCTGCGTACCCGGAATGATGGAAGGTGAACTGCAAACTATTTGCAATGATGCTCATTTCTACTTTCAAAGATCCACTGGAAAAAATAATTCAGGGTAACAGTCCTCAACAGCCACTGGTTCAGCACCTCATCCAACTCCGTGGTGGCAGTACTAGATGCAAAAGGTGACAAAGGCCTGTGACCACATCTTTGCTGCAGTGCAGTTGTCAAGCACACTCTTCCTACCTAAGATAAAGGGAGGGGAGTACGCCATGAAGATGCAAGGTAGGTAGACCTCCTGATGAGAAACCTCCTCCTTCCTCTGTGAACAGCTTGTCATGCAGCCAGAATCACAGTGAAACAGTCTGGGAAGAGTGTCCTGCAGCCAGAATCACAGTGAAACAGTCTGGGAAGAGTGTCCTGCAGTCAGAATCACGGTGAAACAGTCTGGGAAGAGTGTCCTGCAGACAGAATCAAAGTGAAACAGTCTGGGAAGAGTGTCCTGCAGTCAGAATCACAGTGAAACAGTCTGGGAAGAGTGTCCTGCAGTCAGAATCACAGTGAAACAGTTTGGGAAGAGTGTCCTGCAGTCAGAATCACAGTGAAACAGTCTGGGAAGAGTGTCCTGCAGCCAGAATCACAGTGAAACAGTCTGGGAAGAGTGTCCTGCAGTCAGAATCACAGTGAAACAGTCTGGGAAGAGTGTCCTGCAGTCAGAATCACAGTGAAACAGTCTGGGAAGAGTATCCTGCAGCCAGAATCACAGTGAAACAGTGTGGGAAGAGTGTCCTGCAGCCAGAATCACAGTGAAACAGTCTGGGAAGAGTGTCCTGCAGTCAGAATCACAGTGAAACAGTCTGGGAAGAGTGTCCTGCAGTCAGAATCACAGTGAAACAGTCTGGGAAGAGTATCCTGCAGCCAGAAACACAGTGAAACCGTCTGGGAAGAGTGTCCTGCAGTCAGAATCACAGTGAAACAGTCAGGGAAGAGTATCCTGCAGCCAGAATCATAGTGAAACAGTCTGGGAAGAGTGTCCTGCAGTCAGAATCACAGTGAAACAGTCTGGGAAGAGTGTCCCCCAGTCAGAATCACAGTGAAACAGTCTGGGAAGAGTGTCCTGCCGTCAGAATCACAGTGAAACAGTCTGGGAAGAGTGTCCTGCAGCCAGAATCACAGTGAAACAGTCTGGGAAGAGTGTCCTGCAGCCAGAATCACAGTGAAACAGTCTGGGAAGAGTGTCCTGCAGTCAGAATCACAGTGAAACAGTCTGGGAAGAGTGTCCTGCAGCCAGAATCGCAGTGAAACAGTCTGGGAAGAGTGTCCTGCAGTCAGAATCACAGTGAAACAGTGTGGGAAGAGTGTCCTGCAGCCAGAATCACAGTGAAAC